>NC_081409.1:930038785-930381285 GCF_030272615.1 Cryptomeria japonica | reverse complement strand
CAGTGAAACAACACAAAAAAGTATTGACTCTCACAAACAGTGAAACAACACAAAGAAACTAATATCCCTGCAAGGACAAGACGACAAAACATAAGCACAGTATAAGAAAAATCTCTACAAACCAAACAAACAGTAAAAATAAATACTAGCCTTGCAAACTAAAACCATTCTTAAACGGAATAACGCCAAAAATAGAGGATATTAAACCAGAGAACACTAAACATACAATAGTTACCAGTTGTGAAGATTATTAACTGGATGACGAAAGAGGAACACTTGCCTTGCACACTGAAAGTACTGACGGCCACAAATAGACAAATAACACAAACAAAGTAATAACCCTGCAAGGACACGACTAAAACCATTCATAAATAGAATGACGTCAAAATAGAGGATATTAAACCAGAAAACATTAAACATAGAACAGTTAGCAACTGTAAAGATTATTAACTGGATGTCGAAAGAGGAACACTTGCCTTGCAGACTGAAAGTACTAACAACCACAAACAGAGAAACAACACAAACAAAGTAACAACCCTGCAAGAACATGACAAAAAAACATAAGCAGAGTATAAAAAAAAGCTTTACAAATTAAACAATCTGTAAAATAAACACTTACCTTGCAGACTAAAACCATTCACGGCCAAAAGCTCGGAAGAGAGACCAAGAAAACAGATGCAGCAAGTAAAAAACCTGAATGGATGACTAAATCCAACGTCACCAGATACATTTTATGGTTAACCAACGGCCATAAACAACGTTGACATTCATGTGCACGGTTGGACAAGAAAACATTAAACACAACATTTCTTCAGGAAACGTCTGCACAGACTGAAGCAATTGTGATAATTGTCTTTGTGCACATGAAGGCTTTTACTTTGCAAGATAAATAACCACTCAAAAACCATCCAGATTGACAACATTAGAATAATGACATTGATGTGTATAATTGTCACTTTGCGACTAGCTTATTATATAAGGTATATACCTTCACAGTAATTGGATTGTAGTGTTGCAAGTTAGCAAACAGGTAGCCCTTAAATATAAATCGAATACAAACTTGTTAACTAAGCCAATAGCCTTTTAGTGGAATCTTGGTTGCTTTGGTCTAGCTTGTTATCCACGCATGTCAAAGTGTTTATGGCTGCTAAGTAACCGTAACATGCATTTTCCTTTGTTTATTGTCTTAGGTTTAGTGTTGTCATTTACTGATTATAATTTATCCAACAATTGTACTCTTTTTAGTGGGAGCAATTCCACCGCGAAAGTGCAAGACATTCTGGCGACCACCAGAATATTTGTCGTCGGCATTCTTCCCGACGTGGTGACGTGTGGGTTGGGTTTGTTTTTGCATCGTGAGGTGTCCGGTTGGGGTCACGTCGGTCCATGCACTCATTTTTCGAAGCGACATTGTCTTTAATGTTTTCCTCCCCAACTGTGCGCACGAATGTCGACGTTGTTTATGGCCACTTCGAACCCTGAAATGTATTTTGTTTTGTTGTTGTGCTAAGCATTTTACTCTGCAAAATTTCTGGTAACGTTGGATTAAGTTCATGCCCATATTTAAATATATATACATGTATATATATAGATATACATGTATATATATTAGATTTTCTTAAAACAATTAGTATATATATATATATATATATATATATATATATATATATATATATATATATATATATATATATATATATTAGATTTATTAAAAGTGTTCATAGTACTTATAGATACAAATACATGTATACATATATGTAAATCCATTCTGAAATTTATATATCCATAAAGTCAATAATCATTAACAAGATTATGAAAGAGCAATAACCAAGAGAGAGTAACAAGAGAGTGAAGAGTTTCCTTCTAAAGTGCAACTTTTTTTACATTTTACAGTTCTATTTGTTTCAGAAACCCTTTAAACTATAAAAGTGAACACTTACCTTGTTGAGTGAAAGCATTGACAACCTTACTTAAATATATATACATGTATATATATCAGATTTTCTTAAAACAATTAGTGTTGCTTATACATGTAAATACATGTATATATACACGTGTATTTACATGTATATACACATGTATATCTATAAATATACACATGCATATATATATGGACAGATCCTAAAATAAGTAAAAGTAGGCACATATTTTGCAGAGTGAAAGCATGGACAGATCCTAAAATAAGTAAAAGTAAGCACTTATCTTGCAAAGTGAAAGCATTGACGACCATAAATTATATATATATTAGATTTATTAAAAGTGTTCATAGTACTTATAGATATAAATATATGTATACATATATGTAAATCCATTCTGAAATTTATATATCCACAAAGTCAGTAATCATAAACAAGATCACGAAAGAGCAATAACCAAGAGACAGTTACAAGAAAGTGAACAATTTTCTTCTAGAGTGGAAGTTTTTTTACATTTTACAGTTCCATTCGTTTCAAAAACCCTTTGATTTGTAAAAATGAACACTTACCTTGCAGAGTGAAAGCATTCACGGGCATATTTAAATATATATACATGTATATATATTAGATTTTCTTAAAACAGTTAGTGTTGCTTATACATGTAAATTCATGTATATATATATACTTGTATATATATATATATATATATATATATATATATATATAGACAAATCCTAAAATAAGTAAAAGTAAGCACTTATCTTGCAAAGTGAAAGCATTGACGACTGCAAACAATGTATATACATATGTGTGTGTGTGTGTGTACATGTATTTATATTAGATTTATTAAAAGTGTTCATAGTACTTATAGATATAAATACATGTATATATATACATGTATACATATATGTAAATCCATTCTGAAATTTATATATCCACGAAGTCAGTAATCATTAACAAGATTACAAAAGAGCAATAACGAAGAGAGAGTAACAAGAAAGTGAACAATTTTCTTCTAGAGTGCAAGTTTTTTTACATTTTACAGTTCTATTCAACTTAGCAACAACAGTGTAATGCCATTCAAGGCTATGCTCTATTGCAGTATATATAGATTAGCATAAATGACATTACATTGTTGGATGTTATGAAATGAGAAACAATAAAATGTAAAGCTTACAAACAATAAATGGATAATTGTTTAAAATGAAATCATGGATTTGAAAGATTCATCTATCAAATGCACATGTGAAGAAACAAAGACTTGCCATGAAATACTACTATAAGAAAGCATCACTACTTAACCCATAAAACTTTTGAACGTTAGTAATGCTATAGAAAATGTCATGGAGTGTTTTTTTTTTAATTATTTCTTTTGTAGGATGTATTGTTCCCAACCAAAAATATTTATTGCACCTAGAAAATTCATATTATCCACCCTCCATCCCCCATGCTAGTAAAACCAACATCTTATACAACCTTTTGTTGAAATGCATCTGATTTATACCATGTCAAACCTGCATCATTGATTCATTTACATAAGTTAGATTCTTCAACTAATTATTACAAGTTTTTATATTCAGTCAACAGAAAATTCATTAGGATTTACAAAAAAAATTATGATCTATTTTAAGATAACCTCTCTTATTCTTTTGTGTTCACTTTTTTTAGTAATGCATTTTCATTTTGTCAATCCAACAGAAAACAACCACACTAACGCAATCAAATTTCTACAATGGATAGAAGATTGAAAGAAACAGAGGACACTAACAGTTTCATTGAAAGGATGTTGCAAGAGAGCAATAAGTTAAAGAGAAATATCAGAAAGTTAATCCAGCACTACGAATATAGATTACCCAACCAATCAACAGAAAACCTCTCTAGATCTTGTAGTGTTGTAACAACCATACATAGTATGGAATTATCACCTCTATCAATACCAACTGCTGAAAGAATTAACTGATCCACTGGTTATTTTCACATTGGGAGACAAAATATTGAAATGGAGTGATAATGAGCTTGGATGGGTTGCTTGGGTGGATCCTCTCTCTGTAATTACTAAATCTTTGAAAAGCTACACTCATATTTTGATTAACCTTCAAAACAAATAAATTCATCTCATATTTTGATTGGTCTTAGATGAGATGAACTCATATTTTGGTAACACGTTGTCAAATATGTAAATCATAAAGTGATACTTTATATTTTTAAAGCTTGTCAGCATATGACCAATTGTCCTTTTGAACACATGTTTCAATTACACTATGATCAGTTCATTACCATTTGAAACAAAATCTTCAACTCATATCATCATTAGTCTATGGTGAGTTAAACTCATTTTTTTGCAATTGATTTGTAAATTTGTAAATCATAAACTAAGAATTTATATTTTGATGTTCTCATGCATATATGCCTTTGATCAGTTAAACTTGTGGTGTGATTGTATTCTGATATAAGAAATACAATTCATCATGCTTGTAATTTACTTTTAACTGTCGAAATCATAAAAAAAACTTTCCACCTTAATGTAGGTACAATTTCTCCATTTTTAATACGGTTAGTTCACCGCTTAGCTGAACTTACCCAAACTGAAGAACTAATAAATAAAACAACACAAAAAAAGAACTACAATCCTCAATTTGAATTGGCGACAATTTTTTTGTTTACTAGGATTTTGTTGCGTACTTATCAACCACAATGAATTAGTCTACCCATTAAGGCATTCAATCTATTCTAACAGAATATTTTAAACGTCATAATAGGAACTCAATCAACTTTATTCTGCAAGCCAATATACCAGTCAAGGCAACACAAAATTTATCGTTAGATTGAATCTAAAAGGATTTTGAAACTAACAAACAGGTAATTACGATATCCTTGCATGATGTTCTGTTTATTTCATACGAGCTGTACAATATTCAAATCTTCCAATAAATAGAACTTTAAGGGTAAAATAAATTAACATTCTCTCATAACATGAACTGGCATGTACACTAAGTTGTGAGATTTGTCTCAAACAAAAAAGGTCTATATCCACAATGGCATCTCCAACAACCACCTCTGAACTGATAGAGGAGTCCACAATTGACAGTTTGGTAAGCTAAATTATCAAACCTTTTCAAAATAAGAAACTTTAATGTTCTTTTTTTGACAATACATCTCTCTTTTCCATTCTATCCTTTTCATTACCGCATGCACCCTTATTTCATAGCATAGTCAAAAAATAGATGAATACTTTGTAGATAACATAATAACATTAAATCCTCTATATTCATATTATTTTTTTGTAGGAAAATACCCAAGACTGTACCCCTACCCCTTTTGTAATTCAATCTATCAATGTTGGGGATGAGCTTCCTTCAGCATTGCTACAAGTTTTGTCATTTCAGAAAATGCAGAACAATAGAGATGATACTGACAGACATAAATTAGTGTTATCTGATGGCACATACATGCAGTTAGCAATCTTGCCTTCTAAATATGCTATTTTGATAGATTCATATATTCTAAAAATAGGCATAATAGTCCAGATATCGAGTTATACGTGCAGATACATATGGAACACAAGGTAGGAAACACACTATGGTTATTAAATACAATATGTTTCATCTCTATTTAATTGTATTCAAGTATAATTGAAAGTATTTTAAAGAAAAGCCTTTTCTTTTCATAGGACTATTGTAATACTTAGTTTGCAAGTAAAACAAAGTGATTGTCCATTCTTTGGTAAACCTGTATACCTGTTCAAAGAACAACAACCAGAAATAATGTCTGAGGACACACCATCAACATCTAAACAATCTCTTCAGTTTTCTACTGAGTTGCCATCCCCGCAAAGTACACCCTCTGAAAATATAAGCCCCATCAAAAGTTTAAATCCATACCAAAATAAATGGACAATCAAAGGCAGAGTTAATCATAAATGCCCTATTAAGGCATACAACAGAGCCACTAAAAATGGGCACGTGTTTAGTTTTGACATTGTCGACACGGAAGGCTGTGAGATTAGAGTCACATGTTTTGATGAAATAGCTCAGTTACACTCTAACCGTGTGGAAGTAGGTTCACATTATGTTATTTCAAAGGGATCCATAAAAGAAGCAAACACAAGATACAACAAACTAAACAACCATTTAGAAATCATCTTGTCTGATACATCCATAGTAAAACACTACACCAATGAAGAAGAACCAAATCAACAACATTCTCCTTTCACGCCCATTAGTGAATTGTTTCAGCTAACCAATAACACGTTGGTTGACATAATTGGCGTTGTTTTATATGTTGGAGATATCATTCCAATACACAAGAAAGATGGCAGTCAAACACAGAAGCGAGTTGTCAAAATTAATGATTTGTCTGGATCAACAATTGACATCAACCTATGGGGTCCAATGGTAGAACAAAGAGGCCTAGAATTGAAAAACATGTTGACCAGTGATAGTGTTGTTATCCTTGCTTTACGTAATGCTCATGTTGGCTATTTCAATGGAAAGCTTATAAACATAATAGTTGCCACAACATTACATATCAACCCACCTTTTCCAGAGGCAGAACCTCTAACATAAAGAGGAAAGGACCCTTTGCTTGTTGCAGCCTTTGTTCCAGAAACTATCCACATAGATGGGGAATATAGTAGAATGACTATTTCTTCAATCCATGAGAGGATGACTATCAAACCAAAAACAATTCAGACTACTCTACTAGTTGTTCTGCGTTTTGTAAACGTAACTGATAAAAGTTTCTATTATGCAGCTTGTCCACTATTAGTCAATGGAAGGCCTTGCAAAAAAAAATTACACAACATGCTGACGATTCTTGGTTCTGCCCTAGATGTGAAATGACCATGCAAGACTGCAAGTATAGTTACCTCTTGCCAGTAAAGTTACAAGATGCCACATGTACTCTTTGGGCCATTGCATTTGATGACGTTGGCATTTGCTTGCTACACAAAACTGCAAAAGAGCCTTGTGCACTAGAAAATGATGCAACAACAACAAAAACACCTTGATAAGTGATTAACAGGCTTCTGTCACATCACTATTCATTCACACTCCTGGTGTTCACTGACACATACAATTCTAAATCAAAGATGAAAGTCACAGTCAATAAAGTCTCTCCTGTTGACTTCAAAGCTGAGTGTGATGCACTCCTTGCAGAAATTGGTCGCCTAAGTACATAGGCTTAGGATTATAATGCATCTTTCTTGATTATGAAACTTTTAGTTTATAATACAATTATTACATTACATAATTTACATATTTAATAGATTTGCAAATACAAACAATTAGCTTTTATGAACACATGACTACTTCTATAAATATGTATATGTACATTTCTTACATCTATTTCTTATCTCTTTGAAACACTTTCCTCCTGACATGAGTTTTTTTTCACTCATGCTTATTACTTTTGCATGTACTGTTGTAATAAGATTTAGTCAATAAATAGATATGTTTATATGTTTACATGTTTATGCACATCTAAATATACAACATTTCAAAATCTTTGAGGAAGCTTGCTCTTGCATTGGACAACACGTTTAACTGCTTATTCTTCTATACTGGTTAATTGTCTTGCAGAAAAAAATTGCTTTCCTTCAGATTCTTCTCATATATAAGTACTTTTTGGTCATGGTTTCCTCTACAATAACATGTTACAATTTATCTCAAATTTCCAATTCTCTATTTCTTTGAAGTGTTAACAATTACTCAGTAATAATTTTGTTGAACTACAAAGTTTCTGCAATCTCAGCATTCTTTCCAATATGTCTTATACCTTCAATCCTCTTTCTATACTTTTCTAATGGACAAGGACTACCTTATTTGCATAAAATTTATACATATATGCACATATATCTTTTTTTTTTTTTGCATATCTATTTGTAGAGCTATACAACACCAAAAGTATTCACAGTTATAGAATTATGTAGATATACACGTGTACTTATATATGTGCATATGTATATATACATACATACATCTGTATGTATCAAAGAATTATACATATATACAAACATATATATATATATATATATATATATATATAGTTATAGAATTTTTGATATATACATGTGTAGTTATATATGTGCATATGTTTGTATACAGAACTTCAAATATTTAATTGATATGTATATATACATGTGCATATGTATACATACATCTATATGTATTAGAAATTACTATATCTGTGCATATGTATATTACAATAATGCTTTTGAAAAAGCAAGTCACTAACAACAACATGTGTAGTCAGAAGAACACTACAAGGTCAATTAACGACTTTGCAAAACCCATACATTTCAAATAAACCAATTTATAAAACCCATACATTTCAAACAAAATCTCAACCTAACATATATACACTAACAAACACAGGATTCTATCATTTGACATATATGGACGTGTATTTATATATGTGCATATCTACGTGTAGAAGTATTGACCTACTTCATCTACATGTATATATACATTTGTACATATATGTTGACTAAATCACAACAACAAAACAACAGAGCAGATCAATACACATACAAATAAACATCAGAAAACCACTTGACAAATCACAAAACTAATCCTCTAAAAATACATAATCATAAATCAGGCAATTTTCAATTCCCATACATTCTTAATACATACTTCAATGTTAACTATCTTCACTTATGAAAATTTTGACATACCTCTATTCTCTTCCAAATATTAGATATCTATCGAGCCTTCCATTCAAGAAGTTGATGCTATCAAATTGAAGAGAAAGTAGACCAATAGAACTTACTATGCAAAGAACAGAGGCAATATCTCCAAGAAACGACAATCGAGACGTCATGCACTACAAAGACCTGACAATGACCTGACAATAACTCAAGAAAATTATTACAAACAGAAAGCAATGATATTGAGAAAATAAATGTGAATCAAACACATTCTACTGCTCCTGAACTTGCCCTGAAGACACCTTCATTTCAACATGCATTGTCCAATTTTCAGAAAATGATTGATATGTTGGAGGTCACAGAGCTATGCACTATTTGTAAAGAAATGTACGTGGGCATGACTATTAAAAAATTCAATCACGTAGTTGTGTGCATGAGATGTTTTGCTGAAAAAGGCCTCCATCGTTTCTCGTTATCAAACAATATGGACCCAGGTGGGCAACCTTCTGTTTTAAAGTCTCTTTCTCAAGTAGAAGAAATGCTCATAGCAAGGATTGCCCTTGTTTTGCAAGTTACACATGCAAGGGGAGGGCAATACAAATATTCTGGCCACACAATTAACTTCCCACAAGATATTTCTGAAATTGCAATAACATTGCCCCATCGAATTAAGCATTTAGAAATCCTTATTGTCCGTAGAACTAATTTACAAGGATTAACTTATGATTGTTACGTGAATAGATTTCACATCATGGACGCATTGACTTACAAAATTAAACATGATCAATACTACAAAGATGTAGTCATTGATCTAGATGTAGTGCATCTATTACCAGACTAGAGCACTGACATTACAGAGATATTGTATTCAGTACATTCACCTCAAGAAGATGCTATTCAATATAATCCAACTGTGCCGAATATTAACAATGAAGAACAAATAGTGGAGAACACTTCTTCATTCATTCCACAACTACCATCATCAATACCAGAACTTGATGCCATAAAAATAATCCTACATCTAGATAATACCAACAACAATGTTGTTCCTTGGCCACAAATTGGTACATCGCCTATCAATGAGTACAATACAGAGGGCCTCCTTTCTATGGCATTCCCAATACTCTTCCCTTCTAGAATGGCCTTACCACTACAACAAAGAACAAGGCATGTACATTTACATGAATACGCTTTGCACTTGATCAAATATTACGATCAAAGATTTGGTCAACATGTGCACTTTAGATATTATATCTACAATCTTATGATGAGACATCGATCTCAACAATCAGCTGATGTCTTCATTAAGACTAATCTAGAAGATAGTCTTCCACACAATCTACATGGTCTAAAAGAATACTTGCAAAATACACCCTCAAATGAATTGCCAAATCATATCATGCGATATGCGGCCTCGTTACGTGGTACACGTGCATTTTGGAGCAAATCTCGGTGAGACCTTACAACAATGATAAAACAGTTAGGTGCACCTACATTGTTCTTTACCTTAAGCTCAACTGATACAAAATGGCCAGACCTGCATAAGTTATTGCCAAAAACAAAGTCAACTACTGTGCACAACAATAGAAGACGATTTATTGAAAATTTAGTCAATAATCCACATATAACAGCTTTATACTTGCACTTGAGATTTCAAATCTTTCGTGATGAAGTCATCGTCAAACAGCTGAAAGCCATTGACCACTGGTACAAATATGAATGGCAACACCGAGGATATGCTCATATACATGGCTTTCTTTGGTTGCCACAAGCACCAAATATTTATAACCTTGAATGGTCAAATCATGCAAGCGTCCAATTAGTTAAACACTTCTTTGACCAGTACATCACAACATGGAATCCACGTGCTAAAGAGGCTCGCTTGAACAGGCAATATATGCCTGCAATTTCAGATCCATGTCTTGCAGATACAAAGATCATATCCAGGTCTGATCCTTCCATTGATTATACTGAATTACTCAATGTTCTTCAGCGGCATACACAATTTTCAGAGTATACCTGCTTGAAGAAAAAAACTCAACACTTGAATGTCGGTACAAAGCTCCTTGGCCTGAACAACTTGAATCCTCATTCACATTAGACTACAATAATAACCCATCATACAAGCCAACAAGGAATGACAATCGTCTAAATGTACACAACCCAACGATGCTCGCCATATGGAGCTAATGTTGATTGTCAAGTTGTCTGCTCCAAAAAAGCAGTTCTACAATATATCTCAAAATACGCATCCAAAACTGAACACAAGTCAGAAAGTTATACCGATATGCTAAAACACATAGTTGGAATGACAAATTTAGAAGATACAATCCTGTTAGCATACCAAAGATTCCTGATGGGAATTGTCATTGATAGGGACATTAGGGCTCAAGAAACTTGTCACATGTTGCTTAAACTCCCAATGATATCTTGCACACGTTAATTTGTAACACTCAATGTTGGGAAACGAATCTTCCAACGTATAGTTAATTGTGATGAAGGATCACAAACCTCAATTTCTTTCATCTCCAACTACATGAAACAACCATCAGAGTTAGCAAACCTAACTTTGCTTTGTTCAACTCAGCAATATACACACTCTGACCAACGTAAATCATGTAAATGGTTGAAAAGAAAGCTACCAACAATTGTAAATGTCTACCCACAACACAAATCTTTACCTTTACAAGATGACAACAATTTTGAAAGTTTTTGTTGGAGTGAATTGCTTCTCTACAAACCATTTCGAAGCATCCCTCTACCTATAGGAAACTCAACTAAAGAAATTCTAATAAACTGGAAACATCTTCAAAGTACATATTACATCCGTTGGCATGTAAATGGGATTGAAGAACACATCACAACTGAAAATAGTGAAGAGTTGCAACTAGAAGACATTCGACAATCTACTCATCAAGATCTATACGAATGGGAGTTCTTGTCACAAATGGGAGCATCAAACAACTTCGACGTTGCTACTCTTCAAATGCTTGGCAAACGTGATTTTGATCTCAACTTTAATTGGAGTGATTCTATACCTAATGAAACACTGCATTCAAAAGAATCTCTGTTCATTTTGTCAGAGAAGAGCCAAACACCCCACACCCTTGCCAACCCGCATTTAAATACACCTGCTAACTATGAGCTTGCAAGAAACCAAATTATTGCACTTGATATTATTAAAACCCATGCCGAACATAAATTGTATTCTTCACCATTACGTTTAATTATTCAAGGCACAACAAGCACTGGAAAATCATTTCTTATTGACTGTATACGTAGACAGTTAAATTCTGATTTAGAACATGCACGATACCCTTTGCTTGTACTAGCACCAACAGGTGTTTCCGCATATAATATCCAAGCAACCACAATCCATGTTGCCCTCTGTATACCCATTCAAGAATACAAACCCTTAACAGGCCATTCCTTATTAATGTTTCAAGAGCAATGCAAACATTTACGTTACATTTTAATAGATGAAATGAGCTTTGTTGGCCCTCAATTACTGATTAAGATTGATAAAAGATTGAGATAATCTTTTCCCACCAGACAACATGAATCTTTTATAGCTATCTCAATCATTTTGGTTGGTGATCTTGCATAGCTTCCCCTAGTTATGGATAGACCATTATATGCATCTCACTCAACCACACTGGCTATATGGCACACATTCAATACTATTGTCACCTTGGATGTTCCATTTCGTCAACAAGGTACAAGTTCTTCACAGATAAAATTTCATGAAATGTTGTTTAATATACGCAGCACAACACCATTGCAAACAGACTGGGAATCCCTCCAACTGCGGTCAACTCATGCTTTGACTCTTGATCAGAATAACCACTTCAACCAACATAAGCATTTATTTGCAACAGACGTAGCTTCAAGCACACACAACATAAAAATATTGACACAATTGCACTCGCCCATTGCACATGCAACAACAATCATTGCACATCAAATAGATAAGCAAACACACCAAGAAGAACAACTAGCATTTGAAATCCTTCTTTCTATAGACCAAGAAGTAATGCTTATTGCAAATTTATGGATAGAAGTTGGCCTTGTGAATGGTGCTTTGGGTCAAATAAAATAAATTGTCTACGATGTAGCTTCTAAACCACCCAATTTGCCAAAATATGTGGTGGTTCTTTTCCAACATTATACTGGGCCTTCATGGGATCAACAAAATCCAAAACATGTGCCTGTTCCGCCAATTACTAGAGGAAACTGCACACAAATTCCACTAGCAATGGCATGGGGCATTACTATTCACAAATCACAAGGTCTAACATTAGACTTTGCCATAGTTGATATCGGGAAAATAGAGAAACGAGGCCTCACATTCACAGCACTTTCAAGAGTAAAATCAATTGACCACCTATGCATACAACCGACTTTCACTTACAAAAGGTACTCAAGATTGCAAGGTGCACCATCAACAATTCTATGGAAGAATGAGGAAGACTGTTTGCTAAATCTTTCATGCACAACAAAAGAAACATACTTGCAGGACAAACAGAATCAGGTATACAAACCACATCTTCATTACGTTTTAAAATGCTGAATATCTTCTATCAAATGCATCAACCAAAAACAATATTTATACTTTCCAGGATCAACACCACAACTAAAGTCTATGAATTTGAAGAGGCCTTTTAGATGTGCCAAGCCTCCAACAACAGGTACACCTCTATCATCCATTTGCTCTTCAACTATTTTATTGTTGTCAAAAATACATTTTCTAATATTTGCCAAAATTACTTTCTCATACATTGTTATTTATCGCAGGGTTTCAAATGCAACCCAACAAAGAAAGCTACAAAACATGACAACCATCTTAACAAAATACATGACCACTAAAACCTGTACATGCACCATAATAACAATTACAGATATTAGCCACTTCTTCAATACATTTACTATTCAATAATAAAGTTCTAATACATATTATTTGCAACAGGCTTTAGATGATATACATAAGATGTATATGAAACCATTTACAATATCTTCTCTTTGTCATTAAATTCCTATTTTCATAAGCAATAGAATCATTGAATTTTCTACAGTGTAAATGTATTTGGTTTTCTTGTTGTGCTAACCGTTTGACTCTGCAACATAAGTCGTCAACTCAGGTTTTTTGCTCCCTCTGACTCTTTTCTTGGTGTCAATTCTGAGCTTCTTGCCATGAATGATTTTACTCTGCAAGGTAACTGTTTATTCTATAGTTTGTTTAATTAGAAAAGTTTTTTTTAATACTGTGCTTATGTTTTTTTGTGGTGTGCTTGCAACGTTATTACTTTGTTTGTGTTGTTTCAGTATTTGTGGGCGTCAGTACTTTCACTCTTCAAGGCAACTGTTCACTCTTACATGTATTAAATTTGTGAAGGTGTTTGCTCTCTCTCTCTCTCTCTCTCTCTCTCTCTCTCTCTCTGGTTTTCCTCTTCCGTCGTCAATTTAAAATATCTTTACACTTGGTAAGTGTTATATGTTTAATGTTTTCTACTTTATATCGTCTATTTTTGGCGTTATCCTGTTACTTAATGGTTTTACTCTACAAGGTAAGTGTTCAATCTTACAAATTATTTCTTTTGTAAACATTTATTTTATGCTTTGCTTATGTATTTTTTGCGTGTCCTAGCAGGGTTACTAATTTGTTTACGTTGATTACACAACAAATTCACCAATGTAATTCATCATCATCATTGCATATTATACAATTCTTCAATACATTGAACAAATTATCTATCATTAAAATTACTCAATTTAACATTAACTACCTTCTCTCATTACCATCCATTTACACTTTCAGGTTGTCTTGATTGAAGAATTCAACTTTCGATAAAGAACAACATCCAATACACCAAGCTCATTACTTTCAAGGTATACAAAGCTTTTCAGATTACATAATGGTATTAGATTGCTAAATATATCAGAGCCACTTCAAAAATTTAACTTGTTCTCATAGCACTAAGTCAACTGTAGCACTCATTTACTATTTTAAAGATATTATTTATATAACAGAATTACAAAACTTCTTAAACCAAATGTTTTAAGTTTTCAGAATCTACCTTATATAAATGGAACAATGATGCAGGCCTTTCATGCTATAAATCATATGCATTTCAACAAAAGGCTATATAACATGCTGGTCTTACCAGCATGGGGGATGGAGGGTGGATAACAACAATTTTTTGGGTCCAACAAATACATTTGGTTGGGAACAATATAGCCTACAAAAAAACATATTGTAAAACAAATATTCATGACATTTTCTTTCAGTACATCATGCTGCATACAACAGCATGAGGGATGGTGGGTGGAAAACTTTAAATTTTGGGATCAACCATTGGTTGGGTTATGTACACCAAAACATTTTTAATGTGGAATTATCTGTTTCTGCACATGTTCATTTGACACATGAATATTTCAAATCCATGATTTCACTTTAATAACTTTTCTGAGCAAGTAGATTTCAAATTAATTAATACTTCTATGACATAAATCTAAATCCATATATCTCTGAATTGATTTAATGACATAATGCCTTTACAATCAGACCTATCGGCCTCCTGTTGCAGGCACCCCCCTTTCAACTGCTAGTCTGAAAAGCATAAAGATTTTGTATCATCATTCTTTGATCATTTCGTATTTTAGTTTTCTCACAAATATGGTAGGAATAGACTTCATATGGTCTTGTAAAGGTAAAGTCCTTTTGTATCTTTATGTTGGAGGTGTATATGGACATTAATTTTTTTCAATTTTTTAGTTATGTTGGAGGTATATATAGCTATTTTTTCAAATTTTTAGTAATTTTGGAGTTTGAATCTTGATTGATTTGTCAACATGTCACATTTTTAACCATTACAATATGCTTTCATTGTCAATGTCAATTTAATTTATTATAGATTACATATATAAATAAAAATTGAAGAATTACTTTTCACTTTTGTTTTTATTTTGTTTTTTAAATTTTTTTTTTATCAAGTTCTATCAAGGTGGGGATAGCGCCCTATATTTATCAGAAAGAAAGCTTACATATAGAAGTTGTCTGATCAACCAAAGCAAACTAAAAACGCAAATTACATATTACAATTTACATAAGCCTAAGAATGGTGGCCACTCGCATGCCTATGGTCACCACCTTGTCAATACTCCCTTCCGACAGCCAACCGTCTTCCTTCAGCATCATCCTTCTAAACGGCCCCATATGTGCATTCCTAACTCCCACTCCAAAAATCTCCCACGCGTCCACCATAAATTCCTCCTTCCTCATTCTAAGAGCTTCAACAACAAGTTGGATTTTGTCCTCGGGATCCGAACACTCCGCATCAGAAAGAATGGCTGCGGGGTTGAAATGCGGGCCAAGTATGCTAGCCCATTCCTCTTCCACCTCCAACACCGCTCCCCCCATGGCTTCTATATCTTCTTCCCTTACGAAGCCCTCCAGTTTCTCCACGCAAGCTTCCTTCGAAGGCAGAACATCCACCAAAAGGCACAAGATGATCTCGTAAACATAGCTGTCACACCAGTGCTACTCCTCACTGAACGCGTCATTGAGCAATCCCTGAATAGCATTTTGGCCTTCGATGTCTATATCAAATAAACGTTCACACTGGGCTTCTAACATCTCCTCTCGACAGAGGCAGCTCAGACCGAACCTATGCACCATCTTGTTTATCCAGAAAAACACACTTCAATATAGCTTCTCTTTGCTATAAAAAGATCTAAAACTTCTAGAACCCTCCTGACCCCTCTCGCTACCTTCTTCTCTCTCTCATGGGATTTCAAAACCAGATTGAGATTATCGAAGATTCTTCTGCTAGCCCACGCGAACAACCAACTAAGAGCATACCCCTCTTATCCTAAGAACAAAAATAGTCTAACATTCATCCTATTCTTGACCTTGGGATATGAGCGTTGTCCTAATCCCTACTGAAGATCTTTGTTTCCTGCATTCGCAGGTGACAAGATGGCTGGCAGAGTCTTAGCTATCTCGTGATTAGCTAGGAGATCCACTACTTGATTTCCTTCGTGGAAGGTGTGTTGAATGTGGTATTCCTTAATTTTTTGTAAATGGCTATAAATTCTTGGGATCCAAGTGTTTAACTGCCAGTTAGTGAAACATTGATTTATGATCCCGTTAAGAATGACTTTTGAGTCCCCTTCAATCACCACCTTCGTGATTCCATTAACAGTAGCCCATTTAAGTCCTTCCTCTAAAGCGGTGATTTCTGCAATATTATTGGAGACAAAACCTGCTTGACCACATATTGCCCCCACTAAGTTGCCCTCCTCATCTTTGACAACCACTCCATAGCCCGATAATCCTGGGTTTCCTTTACTAGCTTCGTCAAAGTTCATTTTTTTCCATCCAATAGGGGAAGGCTTCCACTTGACCTTTCTTCGCTCTATTGATTTGACTCCTTGGGTGTGGCTACTACTTTGTTTAAGCTTCCATACCTGTTCCATCTCCATATCCCAATTTGAATTGTATTTAAATTTACTGTCGAAGATCTTACCATTGATTGTTTCTTCTATGGCCCCTTGAATTTTATTGTTCAAGATATTAACCTCCAACTCTTCCTCCTTGAAAATCCTTATGTTTCTCTCCTTCCACACGTGCCAGACCACCAATGATGGACTAGAGATCCACAAGCTTCCCCATTTTGAGTGTTTGCCCCCCCGTCTGCCAAACAAAAATGAAATCTTTGAAAGAACAGTTATAAACCATGTAGTTTTGAAGCTACAGCTGCAGCCAATCCCAACACTTCCTAGAAAAAGGGCAATTGTACAATAAATGATCTGTTGATTCTTCCTCGTTTTTGCAAAGACAACATATGTTGGGCCCCTAAATACCTATTAATTTTAGTCTGTCACTTGTAAGGATTCTTCCGTGCAAGGCGATCCAAAGAAAAGCCTCCGCTTTAGGTAACACCCATTTGTCACAACATAAGGCGGCCGACCAATTACCATCTTTCTACCTCTTTCTTTGTAATTCATAACCTAGATTAACCTTATAATTCCCTGATTTAGAGGCATTCCAGATAAGGGTATATTTTTCAGTTGTCAGGTAGATATTTCTGCTATTGAGAATGTTGGCCACCTTCGCACTGTTTGCATTCTACATATCACCAAACCTTTTCCATCTTATTGGAGAATTTGGGCTGCAATCTTCATGAACATAATCTGGCACCATAGTGCCCATCGATGCTTCCATCTCATTTATCCAGTCTTGATCATCGATTTCATCGACTAACGCTTTGTCACTGTTCCATGAGTCCCTTCAGAACTTAGCCTTGTGACCATTGCCTATTCTCCATGTCAGGTGGTCTGTTATTATCCTCCTGCTCTCCCAGATGAACTTCCAAAGTGGTTACCCTCCTATCGAATTAGCCATGGTGAAAATTCTTTTTGGCTCATTTGAATCTAGGTATTTGTACAACATTACCTTGCACCAACCTTTATTTGGGCAATTGTACATCTTCCATGCCAATTTCGCTCCCAATGCCAGATTTTGCAAATTCATCTTCCTAATGCCAGCCCCGCCTTCTACCTTGAGCATGCAAGCTGTTTCCCAGTTGATCAACAAATTTTTTTTTCTTCCTGCGATCCTTCCCAAATGAATCTTTTTAGTAAACCATTCATTGCTGACAATGCCTTATTTGGAGCCCTGTAGCATGACATGTAATAAATTGGAATAGAAGATAAAACTAATTTGATCATTTGGATCTGCCCCGCCTACAAAAGCCACTTGTTCTTCCATAAGGTTGTTTTTGCTTTGCATTTGTTGACTACTTCTTCCCAAAGTCTGTTATCCAATTTGCCTGCAAAAAGAGGGATCCCGAGGTATTGAATTGGAAAGCCACCTTGCCCGAATTGCAACACACTAACTATTTTTTCCTGAGTTCTCTCATTAGTGTAAAGGAAATAAATTTGAGACTTTTGCTTGTTCATACTCTGCCCCGATTCCTTTTCATATTCTTCTAGAACACTCCAGATGACATGAGCTTCTCTTTCTAATGCAACACCGAAGAGGATAGTGTCATCTGCAAATTGCGAATGGGATATCGGGTTCAATCTTTCGTGAATGGAGAATCCTTTCCAAAAACCTTGCCCGACCTTTCTTTTTATCTGCCTACCGAGCACTTCTACCATAAGAACAAACAAGAAGGGCGACAAAGGATCTCCTTGTCGTAGCCCGTTAGTTGCTTGAAAGAAACCACATGCAGAACCATTAACAATTATTGAGAAATTTACAGATGAAATACAGTGGACTATGCATCTCAACCATTTTTCATCAAATCCGAATTTCCTGAGAACCTCCATTAAGAAACTCCACTTTACCCGATCGTAAGCCTTGGATACATCTAGTTTAACGATCATACCTTGAAATTTGGAAGAATGCATTGAGTGGATAGTTTCAACTGCCAAGATGATGTTGTCCATAATTTCGCGTCCCGGAGTGAAACCATGCTGCTTCGATGAGATTATTTTCTTCAGAATGGGTTTGAGCTTGTTGACCATTGCCTTGGAAATGATTTTGTAGAGGGAGTTACATAGTGATATTGGCCTGAAGTCTACGATGGAAGAACAATCCTTCTTCTTCGGGATCAATGCTATATTAGTGTGATTGATCTCCTTGACAAACTTCCCCTGTTTTCTGAAATCTTCCACAATATAGAGAATGTCATTCCCCATGAATCCCCAACATTTCTGATAAAATTCCATTGTGAATCCATCTGGGCCTGGGGCTTTATTCGGGTGTTGATTAAAGACTGCCTTCCTAACTTTTTCGAGCGTGAATGGACAACATAATGTTCTATTGTCTTCCTCCGAAATCTCTTTTGGGATAATGTCTGATAACAAATGAGTCTGAGAGTTTTGAACAACTGCTTCTCAAAGCAGATTTTTGAAAAATTTCATCGTTGCTTCCTCGATGGCTTCCGGAGAAGAGTGCCTCTTTCCTTCATGATCAGTGATCGTAACGATTTTGTTCTTGGTCCTGTGAGATTTTATCGAGGCATGAAAGCATTTTGTATTCACATCTCCCTCTTTTATTCAAAGCTCCCTGGATTTATCGCGCCAATAGACTTCTTCTCTCAGTAGGATTTCTGCCAATTCCTGCTTGAGGGATACTTCTTTATGGTATGCATCATTAGACATCTCGGAGATGATAGTGGTCTAATTTATTTGATTTAATTCCTCCTCAATTCTATTTCTTTCTATGAAGATGTTTTTGAATGATTCTATATTCCATTTTTTAATCTTCTCTTTTAGAAATTTTAATCTTTTCACGAAGCTATAACTCGGTGTGCCCCTAAAGATGTTGATTTCTATCCACCAATGCTGAAGATGCGAGGTGAATTCTGAATCTCACCACCACATACTTAAGAGTTTGAAGCTACTACTTTCTTTGGTTGGAGCCTCGCTCAATTTGAGTTCTACTGGGAAATGATCTAAGAGTGAAATTGGAAGAATGAATGCTTCTACCTGGAAAGATGACTCCATCCAAAATTCTCCTGTATGCGGGAAAAGCGGGTCGATAGAACTCAAAATATGAAAATATTCCAAAAGACTTGTCCACACACACCCACAGGACTTCTTGGTGCAAGCTATGGAGTAATGAAGTATTACTCAGCTTCCCAAGGTGGGTCCCATGTTTCTCTATCTTACATGGTCCCTCAAACCAAAGTTTTTGCTCTCAGATCACTGAGCAAAATGGTTTAGGGATGGCAAATGTAAGAACGAGGGATGCTTTGATAGATTTTAGAATGAAATGCATCCTAAGCTATGCATGATTCTAGAAATGCAATAAACTAGATTATAAGATGACAAGGTTAGTATAAATACTATCCTAACATGATATATATTAGTCTATGATTGAGCCAAATGATAAAGAAAGTATTCTAAACATGCATATTTAGACTAATTCCTAGTTAAAAGAGAGGCTAAAATGATGAGCATAAATGGTATGAAAGCTTGAATGTATTTGAGCATAAGTATGATACTACAAACTTGGATTCTTCTAAATGGAGGAATGAGAGCTCTATTTATAGCAAAAATAGGGCAATGGATGGCCAGGATTGAATGGTTTAATCAAGGGTTGAATTTGAAAGTTGGGAATCCATGTTTGCAATTAGCACCAATGAAATGGTGACAATTGTCAACATAGGGTTGGGTTGAGAGAAGGGGTTGGAGGCATTAAATGCCCGAGAAGACCTTATGGTTATCTAGAGATAAGGGTTAAGCTTAAGTTAGGCTTACCCATTGGATTAAGAGTTAATCCAAGGATAAACCCTTGTGCAAATGATTAAGAGATAATCATGGTCAAAGCATTAAAGGCTTGATGAGACCCTTGGGTTGGATGAAGGTTAAGTTAGGCAAAAAGTCTCCAACCATGTAAGAGGGTTGAATTAACCATTAATGGTTTGGGAGACTTTGGGGATATTAAGTGGTTGAAGACTTGAAGCCTTTAATGGTTATCAAAGACTTTAAGGGTTTGAGAAGTGACTTCCCTTTGTTTAGGGATGTGACAAAGTTTAGAAGATGGGTTAAGCTAATTAGAAGCGATTAGAAGAGTCTAGAAGGGATTAGAAATAAGTTTTAGAATGCAAGTGGGAGATGTAGGAAAATGCAAGTGGATGGAGGGATAATAGGATTTAATTGAAATAAAGTTAATTTAATTCAATTTGGTTGTAATTTGGGGAAATTAAATAAATTAGATTTATTCAATTTAGGATAACTATTTAATTAAATTTGAATTTAATTAAAAGTGGATAGGGGGGGTTTAATTGAATAAAATGATTTATTCATTAAATGGTAAAAAGAAGTCTAGTGAATTTAATTTAAATAAATTGAGTAATTTACTTAATTAAATAGAGGAATGTGGGTAATTTAATTAAATTGGATTTAATTAAATAGAGAAATGAACATAAAATATTCATTTAGGAATATGGTCATTTTTATACGTCTACATCTCCTATGAGATGTCTATCCAATCTTTTCAAGATGTGGGCAAAATTTTCTCTTCGGTTAGTCCACGCGAAGATCCCATTCTTCGGAACAACATCCATCAATTGATTCTGCATAACAAATTCTCTAAAATCTTCCATAATCTTATTTGACATTCTCAGGCCTCCCTTTTTCTCGTCCAAATCAAGCAAGGCATTAAAATCGCCAACCACTACTATCTTGTCATTCCCGATTTCTGAGATTTTTTTCGTAAGAACCTGCCATACCTGAGTCTTTTCTATAGTTTTTGTTGGACCGTAGACATTTATTAGGGGGAAATTCAAGCTCTCCTTAAAACTATTTACTGTACATAACATCCAATGTTCGAATTTCTCCAAAAGTGTTACATTAACCAGTGAAGGATTCCAGATAACACCCAACCCACCAACGACCCCTGTGGCTTCTTGGAAGATGCCTTCCCAGACCTTGCAAGACTTGATAAAGCTATTCACCTTCTCTTTATCCATCTTTGTTTCCTGTAAGGCAATTATATCACTGCTACTTCTGAACAACGCTCATTTAACCAAGCGTCTTTTGTCAAGAGCCGATAGACCCCTGACATTCCACATAGTGATCTTCATCTTTTGCCAAGGGAGAAACCTTCTCCCATAGATTTCCTCATGAATTCAAAAACGCTGACAATGCCTTTTTCCTTGGCGCATCCTTCCCTCTTTTGGCGATTGCTTCTCCTACCTCTGGGTCCTTTAGCCTTGCCCAACAGGATGTTCGTCGATTGGCTGATACATCTCGGATCGACATTTTCCAAGTCGTCCTCTTGGAAGAAATCCTCCTCCAAATCCTTATCCAGTTCAAATTCAGTGTCTGATAGACCTTTGTTAAAGTTTATAGTTCTAGGGGGTGACGGAGCTAAATCTCCTTCCTTGGATCCTAGCACTTCCTTTCTGAAGGACCCTTCTCCTTCTACAGAAGAAGGGAGCGCATCTGCAATCCTAATCTCTGGTACCGTGGCTTCTCCCCCCTTCTCCGCTAGAGAGTTTCCTTCCTTTTCTTTTTGCCGAGGAGATTGTACTTTGTGATTCACAACAACCGAATCCATAATCATTTTCTCCGACTTCCTCCTCCACTGTTGCGTTGATTTTCTGAAGGGGTTCCTAACCTTCCTGACAAACAATCTGCAATTCCCTACTTCATGTGACTTGCTACCACATCTGGAGCAATGGCTCATCTCTTTTTTGATTTCTAACTGCTGTCTCCACACACCATTTGCAGTTTGTAGAAGGATATACACTGGGATTTTCTTGACCGTCGCAACTCTTATTTTAAGTTTTTATTTTGCTTTTGTTTTAGTATGTATTTTATATTTATATGTAATTTTTGTTTCTATTTTAAAAATACCACCATATATTATTTTGGTATTTTAATTTTTTTTTTAAATACACTAAATAATATTTTTATATCTAACTTTTATAATAATTTTATTTATATACTTTAAAATTATGATATCTTTATATTTAAAAATAAATGAACATTTTAAATAGTACACTGTACCTCTTATTGTTACTATAAATTACATTTCTCAATGCAATAAAAATTATTTTTATAAAACATTTTAAGTAAACCCATGTTATTATACGAAGACACACATGCTCTAAATTGTGCCTTAGAAGTTGCAAACATCTTTAAAAAAGAACTAGTAGAAGATAAAGAATGTAGAGAACTAATTTAATGGAATCATTCAAGAAATTTGTTTAAATATGATCAATATATTAAAACAATTATATAGTCAAACAAATACATAAAACAATAATACAATTAACATTTTGAAAATTAGTATAGCAAAACTAAATGTATTTACCCTAGTAGCGAAAGGGGTTGTTTTCTCTTCCTTGAGTATTAATAATGTTGATTACACATATACTAATACTTTTCGTTGAATTTCAACTCAATGGTTGAAATCATCCATATGTCTAACATGTACATTAACCTTTTTATAACTCCCCTCTAACACCCACAGATTTTCTTTTCTCCTCTACCATCCACATTTTTAACACTCAGCATGAAAATGACGCTTTGCGTCTCTTGTTTTGTAGGGCTTATGGAAATCTCACCTATCTAATGCAAAATAAAACTGCACACAGGAGCCTAATGAACAGCTGAGCGTGAAAATTAGAGGCGAAGATGTTTACGCTTGCACAGGCTGCGCATATGACAGAGGTGAACTATCATACTAACCATGAATATACGTTTCATTGGAAAATGTATAATAGTTTGTTAAAATTTGTAAACAATTTATACTGGATTTGCAGGTGGCCTTGAGTGTGAGGAGGGCCAGCCCGACGCTGCGCCATTTTTCAGTGGCCTTGAATTATGTAAGCGAACATCCAAGCCATTCTTTGCAGTTTTTTAATTTGTAAATTGAATTTTTGAGTGTTTTTAATTCGTTGTTTGGAATGATTATAATCATTTCTATGGTGCGACCGGTTTTACAGCATTTGGATTCTCAGCACAACAACCCCAATGTGCCCTGCGATTTTACAGAACTTAACAAGGAGCAGGTAACCTTTTATTTGATGCTCAATATATTAGCTGTACGGCATTTTTATATGGATAAATATCTAATGAAGATTTTATTTCTTTGGGATTTCCATTTTATATCTCTTTATCCGTTTCTACATTTTTCCTGCACATTTAGATAGTGTAGCCAGAGTTAGGCCTACTGGTGAAGGCATTTGTATTCCATATCGGAGGTCATATATTATTTTATTCGAATCCGTGAGAGGGTTTGGTAGTTAAAGGTAAGCAAACCAAAACAATCGTCGTGGAATGCTGATATAAGTGGACTTCACTGGTTTGGTGGTTATCAGAGGGTCACTTAAAAACTACCTTTTTCTTTCACCTTTTTACAAACATTTGATGGGAGTTTGCAGAGTTCAGGGAGAGTCCTTCATCCTATACCCCGATGAGGATCCAGAAGATAGGCTCAAAACGCTGTGATACAAAGACATAACACTGTAGCCCAGAAAAACAAAAGAAAGTGGAAATATAAAATATCTAATCTGCTATGTGTTCAGTAAATTATTCAGGGACATGTGAGTTTGCAGAAGAGTCCTTGAAGTACTTGGGACATGTCACCGAGGAGGAGAGCCAAGGATTGATCCAACAAGGATTAGCCCATCCTCAATTAGCCAAAGCCTTCCGATGTGACTAAAGCAAAGATCATTGAAGGTACTGTATGGTATTTGAAGAAAATCATTCATTATCTTCAATTGCATGCCATTACTGCAGGGGTAAGTCATTTATATAGAAGCCTCCCTGATGCATCTGTTAGAAAAGTGTCCAACACTTTATCAAAGAAGCTTAACTCTCCTGGCATTATGACCTTTGTTGGACAAGCCCATGCAAGAAATGTGAGCTTAGGTGACTGGTGATGCCAGAATAAACTTCACTCAATTGGCAGCGGGCACAAGGCAGAGAATTGGTGATAGGAAAAGCAGCAGTAGCTAACAAATGATGAAAAGCAAAGAGTTTGACTAAGATAAGTCCAGTGACATGGCTGTTCCTTGGGGAGCTGCCATTAAAGGTCTGCAGATGTGCTGAACAAGACGCAGGGCTGGGGTTTGAACTGCAGCATACAAGTATAAAGTATAAGAAACAGGATAAAATATATATCTATGTTGCTCTCTTTTGTGTTGCGTTAATCTTATCAAAGTCTTCACACAATCGAAATCAGTCCCATAAACTGATTTTATGTCAACAGTCGCCAATGGTGAATCTCCTCGTTGCCCCATAATTTTTGACTCGTTATCTCCTTGAATAGTATTTTTTTGATTGACATTGATGCCGTGCTTAATATTTGCACTTCCATGCATGTTAATGAGCTATGTACTAGAATGTAATCTCTCTGTTCAACACAGCACACTAGTTGTGTCTGTGGAAAAGAGCTGAAATGAGGTCAATGAGTAGCATCAGATGGAATTATTTGCATTTGTTAGCTGTGGCTACATAGAAACTCATCCTTTTGTTCCTTCTAGTGTTCCTAGAGCTCTATCTTCACTGGCGTGTGTTCTGCATATGAATCATACTCTGTACACTTCTCCATAAATTCAGCAACAGTGCACCTATTTCTTGGAAATGCAATTATTTTCCTGTTGTATTGCCTTGACAGGGTTTTTGGTCTTGTATGTTACAAGGTTGCTGGTTACAGCTTTCAACCAGGCAGAAATATCGTTGAATTATTCATAGATATTAGAGATCATACTCTGCTCACTTCATAAATCAAGCAGCATTGCACCTGTTTCTTGGAAATGCAATGATCTTCTGTCCGATCTCCTTTAGGGGTTTTCGTTCTGGAATATTGGAAGGCCACTGCTTAAGGTCTTCAACCATCGGAAACAGCCTCAAGTTAATGTTTTGGTGTTTGAATTGTGGAATCCTCTACAGAATTCCATAGACAGTTTGGACCGATAATCATAATCCACATTGGGCATTTCAAGGAGTGATTGTGGTTACCCAATCAACAAACAATGGTTTGAAAAGAGATTGACTGGACAAAGAAAATAGGAGGGATTGCTAAATATAAATATATAACTCACACAATGACACCTGCCAAATTGGATGGCAACACATCGTTAATTAAAATTAATTGGTCAATTTATTTTTGATATGGTGCAATCACATGAGTGAGCAATCCTGCTTGCCATCATAATTTTACTTTCGAGTCTTACCAACTTTGGTCATTTGTGGACCTTCATATAATAATGATTGTGTTTCAATTATGCTGTTCTAATTTTTGTTTTTAATTGTTTTCATGTAATAACACAGTTCATAATTATATTAATATATAATAAGGATCACAAATCACAGATAAACACCATGAAAAGAGAACCAAGGTATCTTGGAGAAACCCCTTTTGGGTAAAACTCTAGATTTTGTGAGCAAACACTCAATTACTCCAAATGGCTATTACAACTGTTCTTAAACCCCTAGGCTATCACAAGAACACGCAACAACATTTAAATGGTCTGCTTTAGAGCAATCAAGATTCCCAAAGGAACTCTTTACTTTACAACTTCTTCAAGCTCAAATTGAGAATGGAGTCTCAAAATTGCATTGGGAGCTAACTAGTGAGGTATTCTTATGTATTGTCTCATGTTGAGAATTTTTGGTTTGTGTTAACTGTTAAGTACTGAACTTAGATGTAAAAGTGATCGAAAGGCTAGAGAGCTTCTTGTGACAAGGAATAGAAACAAAATAGTAAACCCAAGAACGATAAGAAGTATGGCACACAAGAAAACAAAATTTGAAATCTTGTGCTTTCAAAGAAGAATCTGACCTCTTTTAAGAATGAAAAATAGAAGAAGATAAGATCAAATGTTCATGCTGTAAGAAATCTAGTCACGATGAACACAAATGCATGAGAATCAAATAGATCACTTGAGGCACATTATCTAGAAGAATAATATGAATGTTCCAAATTTAGTTTCAAACGTTTCATCTCATTCTTTGGATCTTCAAAATCAAAGTCTATGGACAAAGGCAAAGTCCTTGTTTTTACGTCTCTTTCCTCTAGGACTTGATTAGTTGACTCTGGTAATTCGCTCCACATGGCTTGATTTGAGGATGAGTTCGCATCATTGGAGCCTTGTTCAATGATGCAAGTTTTGATTGATGATGTATTAGTTAATGTATGTGGGAGAGGGTTTGTAGACATGGGCAAGGGTATATTCCATGATTTTCTTGTTGATCATCATTAGATGGAATGTTCTATATACATTTGGGTTCTTGTGAGTTGTATGATTGACTCATATAACAAGAAGATTTTTCATTTGAAACATGTTTCCCTCTACTGTTAACTCGTTCCTCCTTGCTTTCATCCTTGTGTCTTTCTAGACAATAATACATCCTGCACTGTTGTTCCCGGCAATTTAAACTTCATTTTTTCCATCCATTGGTTATCTTTTCCCTAATATCTAACCCTAATGTATTTTTAATGGTCAGATTGCACTCGACATGTCTATTTATAAAAAAATTCTATTTTATCCATCCTATTGCCTCTCTTTCTCTCCATCATCTTGCACCTTATAAACTTACCATTTTTCGCAATCTACCATTGTAGTTACACACACTGCCATAGCTACAACTGCACACAGGATCACATGCTTCCAACTCTTCCAATACTTTTATGTTGAAACATTAAAGCCTAGGGCTTGACTAAGGCAAGCTCCCAAACGTGCCCTAGGCACAAAAACTCCATTCTCATAGCTTCTATTAACTTTCAACCACTTTTCCAACCATTTTTGCCAACTATAGGTATAAGATTGATAGGTGTAGGGGTTGTTAAACATTAGACACTATTTTCTACAACCTAATATGAACACTGGTGCAGGAACACTTGGGCCGACAAGTAATCACCACTGCCCCAAAATAATTGTCAATTTGTTTTTCTCAGTTTTGTTTTGTTTTTGTATCTCTTTATTCAAATGGTTGTGATAAGCTAGCCGGTGGTCGGTCTGTTAAGTATGACCTTTGGAAACTAGTATGAACATCCATCAAAGTATAATTTTGTCAGATGTTGAAGTTGCGATTGCCTTGTTGGACATGTATGCAAATTTGTAAGCATAGACAGGGTATGTGAACTGTCTGACAGATTTCCTCAAAGAAATGATGTGGCTAAGGAAGTTTAGACTAGGCAGGTAAACTGGTAGACATGTATGCAAAATGTGGAAGCATAGACCTGGCATGTGGCTCTTTAACAATGATTGCAGGTATGCACAAAATGAATCTGTTGAAAAGGTTTTAGAAACTGTCAAACAAATGTGTTGGACATCGCCTCCCAAAAATCCAATCATCCAAAATCGGCTCAGCTCCTATTTTATATCAATCCAAGAAGAAGGGTGAAGACAATGTGTAAGACATAGATGAAGGTGAATGAAAATCAAGACAAATGCAAGTGAGAGGAGTAACCAAATCGGCTTGTTGCAGATTGGGGGAAAATGAAGAGACATCAATTGAATGAGGAGAAAAGTATTGAATTCGGCAAATGGAATATGAAGCGGTAAAGGCATTGATCCCTCCTAAATACCAAATATAGATATAAATGGGGTAAGTTAGTAAAGGTGTGCATGCCGGAGAAAGATTTATAGTGGCTGCATTGAGGAGAGGTATCGGCTCAAGGAAGAGGGCTGTATATTGAAGCATCAGCCAGCACAGTGTGGGTGTGGTCTGAAAACAGTCTTGATGGTTGCAGGCCCAAGAAAGAGGAAGAGTTGTGGGTATCAACCAAGGAATGAGGATGTGCAGAGTTGAAAGGAAGAGGCCAACTGATAGGCCATCAATGTAGTTTTATGTTTTGTAGATTTGTTTATGTTTCTTAATTGCAATCAAAGTAACTTTGTGAACAGAGAGTCTCTGTCATGTTTTGTTGTTAGCTGTGTTTGAGTTTGAGTCAAGTTTTGGGAGCAACAGTTATCTGTTGTCTTGCATCAAGCACCCACTTTAGACAGTGGCCCCCTAGGTAGGTCACTAGTAGCCTAGATAGGTCACAAACTTTCCCCTTGGTCATAAGCATGTCAGGAAGGTCACTATTGTCTAATAGACACAGAGAAATTTGAACACTTTCAATTTGTTTATCCAACATCCTTTGACCTTCTTTAGCTTCTTGTAGCTAGCACACACTGGAAAATGGAGATTCTTCCTCTAACCTTACTCTATTTCATTCCATGTTTCTTGCTCAATCTTGACTCTTATATTAATAACTGGACTGATGAACTCAAATGATTGTGTTTTCTCTGGCAATAAGGGCAATAAAAGTGTTGTGCATGAGAATGAGTAGCGTGGTGCTGATTGGTGTGCACTTTTGATAGCAACTCACTAACAGTACAGTCGACCTTATAAACAATAATATATTAGAAGAAAAACTTGTATTTTTATTTTCTTATCATTCAAATTCATATTTAAATGCTGAAAAAAGAAAAAACAGACGTAGATTTCTTCAAAACTTGTACACTGCATGACAGAGAATGATTCCATGCAAAGGGTTGTGTTGGAATGAAGGACAGCAGCTGTGAAAGGAAAAATGGAATCATGGAGACTGCTGCCTTGCAAGAATCACACCTAGACACAAAGAGTCATAATATTACAAATAGAATAGTACACGTTGGACTCTATATTGTGGTATGCTTTTATTTCTTTAAATGTCTTGCAGGTAGGAAAATCAATTTACTGGTAGCATCGTAGACAATTGCAGATTGGGTTGTTTGTTTGCTGGTAGCATGGGTGACTAGGACGGCAAATCAGATTCTAAGATATAAATGTGAATCGATGACAGATGTGAGAAAGGATGAGAGCTTCAGTCACTAGCAGATCTGAGAAACCTGAAAATAAAGAGTTTCAAATAAGATATGGAAAGATAGAATCTACAATGATATATCAATGAGGGTCAATAAAAGAAGCAGCTTACTCAATAATTGTTACTTATTGTTTAAATCATAAAATAGGCTAATTGAACTAGAATTTTCCAGAATCGGCAGGTTAAAACACATGCACACACTTAAATGGTTTTCCCTAGCAGTTGAACTATCCTTGCACCTAAGCTGAACTTTTGGCTAGAAGGTCCTTTTTTATGATTAAACTGTTATGATTTCGATTGGATCTTTGCAATAGGCTAAAGTGTTGATTGGTTGACTTGATACTGTTTGTGACATCAATACTCCCATGACAGATTGTGAAGGCGGTGAGCCTCCTCTACATCAGCAGTTTTTCAATATAGGCAGGAATACGAAGATGATCAATATCTCAGTTCAAAGGACTTATTTTTTACTTCAAAATATGCAGAGGGAAAAATTATCAGAGTGATTGCATTCATTGTGTAAACCTGATTAATAAATGTTTTAGTTTTTACTTTAGAGTGTTTTTAAAGGTAATTATAAATAAATATCTTAGATATGTATTCTTTAATTAACATGTAATCATAAATGCTTGCTTTCATAATATGTGTTCTAATTAATATTTTATTGATGATTGTTTTTCAGAGGGTGGGGATAAGTTATCAGTATTTGAGTCGCAGGGCTTTCAGTCTGTCATCTGGAAAAGTTATTAGCAAGGAGGAGAAAGCAGGTCAGGATGCCTTCATGAGGTCACTCAATGAGGTTTGTCCTTTCCATTTCTGCATTGTTGTTGATGTTGAAAGAGTCATTTTGTTTACATACAAAATCCTTTTTATATCTTAATGTTGGCAAATGTCCATTTTATTCTGGTTACACCAAGGGAGAGTTAAGGAACTTTTTAAGTTTTCTTTTTTTTCTGTAAACTTGTTCGCACAAATTTTTCAAACAAGGGATCTAGGCAAGTAGATTCAGAATTTGAACTTTGTGTCTTCTACAGGTCAATGCTCTTTATCAATCTCTAGACCACAGCCAAATGGTTTAGAGTCTTAAACATGTTTTTACATTGGTCTATTTTCTTTTGGTTCATTTTTATAAAAGTTTGTTATTTTTCCTAGCCTAAAAACATAAAATCTGGATTGAAACAGAAAAACTACAAACCTACAAAGTTTATTGAATGAAGTTATTAACTGTAACAATGCACTCAATTTTAGGAAAAGAAACAAGTGAAACAGACCTGTATAGTGGATTGTTGAAGAAGACCCAAAAGCATGCATCCCATTGCCGCAATTCCCAATACTGTTCGTTGGAATATTTCTTAAGAGTATTTGCAATGAACTATCCTAATTTTTTTCACCTTCCCATTGCTCATCCTTTTTCGAGGGCGCATGCTTCTACTGTGATTGGGGACAATTGGGACTTTACTTGATTTGTCTTAGAATTCCCCATATAGGGTTTGGATTATGATTAAATATGTGAATGGTTACTTAATATCTTGTATTAGATCCACAGATGGAAAATAAAACTGCTTCAACCTGCAATAAATAATGGTTTCAAGAATGATTTATATGTCTGATTTAATGTATTCAAGACTGCTCTGCTCTTTATGAGATTGATGCTTATTTAGTTGTTCTCCTCCAATCTGTAGATTCTACTTTCTAGACCTGTCCAACAATATATATATATATATATATATTTATGCTGGTGACAATAATATATTTATGTTCTTTGTAATTCTATATTATGTCTGGTGTAATGCTTTGTATATGTCTTCCCTACATATATTCTAGTCTGCTGCAATAATATTCCTGGTCTATAATAATGTTTCTGATCAGAAATAATATTTCTGATCTGCTATAATAATATTCTTCCTGTAGAAATAATCTGTGTGTTGTTTTTACCTCTTCCTGCCTTATTCTCCAGTCTGCGGCAGTGTCCTTTTTCTATCCCCTAATAATCTCCCGTCCTTTTTTTCTTTCTAATCCTTCCCATGTGGAATGCCACAACGCACCTTAAAATAGTCTATGGAGATCGGGCATACAAAGTCACGCCCCCTGGGAGAGACGTGACTTGCTAATGTTCACGTCCACCATTTGACTATCACATAGGTTACGTCCTTTAGAAAGGAGGTAATACCTGTTGTGACCTATTTCACACATCACCCCATTGCAAATGGGGACCCCCTGTTTTTGCTTTTTAGGGTTTTGCTTTGGCGTTGCAACTGCTAATCACCAATCTTTTTGCAAATGAGGAGTTAGAATTTTTGAAGTCATCCCAAGCCAAGTAGAGGAATTCATGGTTAGAATAGTGTTTGGACATTATCAAAGTGCTCAGAAGGTCTGAAGGACGAGGATCGCAATTGCTTTGAGTCATTTTTGACAACTCTCTATTTTTTGGAAATTTTGCTTATTGCTTTTTTCTAAATTTAGAAAGTTTTGTTTTTGGCACTTTGGGCCCAATCCAAGAAGAAGCTTTTTTTGGCTTGTTTTTTTGTTTTTTTGTTTTTTGCTTTTTTCTGCTTTTTTGAAAGTAGAACTTGGGTTTTGTTCCTTAGGTCATTTGGTCAGTGCCCATGTCTTCAAATTTGAAATTTTTTGCCTCTTAAGTACAAAAAGCAAGGTTATGTTTTATTTGCTTTTTTTTCTGGAATTAGGGTTTTGATCCTCAAGCCATATCATTACTACCCATGTTCTCAGAATTGAAAAATTTGGTCTCTACGGGTAAAAACTAAAAAGTTAGGTAAAACCCTAATTAGGGTTTTGTTCCAGATAAAACTTGACATGAACATGGCTGATCGAGTATAAAGTCAAGCATGGAGATGGCACATAGCTGTCCAAGTTGAAATTCGCTCATGATAAGGGAAGAAGGTTTGATCAGCTTGGAATCATGTCCAAGCCTAAGCACATTCAAGAATGGCACATAGACTTCCAAGTCCACCAAGGTCAAGAAGGATGGCAAAGGCAACATGAAGTGGAAGCATGCCCAAGACACATTAAGGTCCGCCTTGTCGAAGATGGCTAAGACTCTTCAAATTCTGCCTTGGCATGGAGTCTTCCAAGTTGGCATGACAAAGAGAAGATGAATTCCTTCCAAGCATACATGTCCAAGCATCTTCCAAGTCTGCCTCCTGCACAAGAAAAGTTGTCCAAGCACTAGCAAACTCCTACCTTCAGTCAAGTAACCCATGGCAGAAGTGTGGATTGACTTCTAGGATATCAAAGATAGAATCATCTCATGCCTTAGAGAGCTGAAAGGAGTCTCGCTTCAAGAGTTGGTTGATCAAGATATAATTGAACTAGGGGCTGCCTATGACTTCAACAGTTGGCACTGGACGCTAATTGCACAGAATGAGGTCTTGGAAAAAGTGAAAGTTGATGCTGATAGAATAGAAGGACAAATAAGGGTAATTCAGGACAAGATTTTCCTTATAGTTGTTGAGATGCTTGGAAAGGAAACTATCCGGGAAAATGATATGCAGTTGGAGAATTTGAAAGTCAGAGTTCAAAACATCTTCTTTGTCATCACAAGACCAGTCTTGAAAAGCAATTTGGCTAAGGCGTCGAACCTCCTGTCCATTAGAGATGCCTTTCACAAGCAGGAATTAGACTGGGAGATCACCTTTGCTCTGTGTGCTGATGACCTGGAAGGGTTAGAGTTTAGAATCAACATGTTGCCACATGTCACAATGGAGGAGGTTGACCAGATTGTGTCCAAATTCATTGAATATCAGAAGAAAGGGATGCAATCCTAAAAAATAGCATCTTGTGCCACTTGTCTCATTTAAAGTTGATCTTTGATATTATTTTGGGAAACTCTATCTAGCGTTAGGTTGTCTAGATCTCAGCCGTCGATCTTAGATTGATCTCGGCCGTTTCTTTTGCTTTCAAAAACTCTATATAAACTCGCTCTCATTTCATTTTCAATGTGGAGAGATTTATGAAATTGTTGCGTAGAGCTATTTGAGTGATAAAAGTTCATTATCAGTATTGTCTTGAAATCTTTTTATTGCTAAATGGTTGCATGGTTACATATTTTCTTCAACACTTAGATTAGATTTGCTTTAAGTAATTTGCTTTGAAGTTGTTAGATGAATGAAGGATTGATAAGTTTAGATTGGTGAAATTTTGCTCATACTTTTGTTGGATGGATGATTTTCATTCAATGTGTAAAGTTAGCCTGAGCTTTTGATGTGGATGCTTAACTTTTGCTTTGAGTAATATTGTTCAATTGTTAGTATTATTCATAAGTGTGAAAATCTTAAGCACAACCCTAGAAGATTGCACCCACTTTGCATAGTTGTCCCAGTGTGGCGAAACAAAGTGTCGTTACCAGTTTCACCCAGTCTTTACTATCTCTTGAGTTCATAGGAATAGGTTAGAAGTAGCATAGAATCCCTAAACCCTCACCCCTTTTTTTAATTTTGAAGCCCTAAATCCAAAAATCCAAAAACAAAGAGCAGTCATTGATAAATTCGCCTAAGTCTGACTTGTGAATGATACCAGTTGATAAGCGTAAGTCCCCCTTGAGATTTTCAGCATACACTACCCAAGAAGCTATCCCACTAAAGTTGCTTGTTTGCACATGTAGACCTTGGAGTTGCCTTGTGGTCTTCTCGCAATCTTGGCACAAGTAGTGATTTTGTTCAGGAGAGGATAGAGTATCCTTGTGGTATTTTATTCTAATGTTTGGTAGATGATAAAATAGACACCAACATAAATTGGCGCTAGAAGGAGGGCCTGATTATTGTTTCCACATGCAACACAAATTGGTGTGAAAATTCCATAAGTAACTGTTACTCACAAGTTGAAATAGTAGGCATGAAGCAGTATGGTGTTGCCGCATGAGTTTCCTTTTGACATACCTTTTGAGCAACTAGAACCAACACTATACCAGACGAACATTACCGATCAATTACATTTGCTTGCTTGGAAGTCAGCAACAAGCCATACTCAATTTAGACAAGTAAGCTGCATTATTGCTGAAGAAGAAGAGAAAGGTCGAAGAATTGAAGCAGAAATCGAAAAGGATCTGAAGAAACAAAGATTCTTAGCCCTACAACAGCAGATTCATAGAGATATATGGTGACTTTCTCCGAAATCAGCCACTCAGTCGGAAATGATGAAAAATGGGACTACCAATCACTCCTTCTGAACTAGGTAGAGATCCCGACCCTGTAATGCAGCCAGATTTGAATCTCAACGACAAGCAAGAAAACGTTATCACAGAATTGTACACTTTAGCGTGGGAAGCAAAAAGAGGCTACGCCGATTGGCAACGAATGTGCTTTGTTCTCGAGGAAGAAGAAATTGCTGATCGCATTGATGCTGAAATACGAAGAGAACAGAGTCTACTACCACCACAAACCGTTGAACCAGCTCCTCAACCCGCTATCGCACCACCTCGACAAGATTAAGCAAAGTCACACTGGATCGCACAAATTCCCCTTCATCGGACAAGTTCCAAAGAGTCCTAAGATCAGCTCCGAGTTAATCCAAAAAGTTTGTACAATTATAATTTTTTGTCAGAATCAAGCAAAGGAAAAGAACAGTCGCAACAAGTGAAGAAGAAGGTTCGTCAAGAGAAGAGATACCTGTTGAAGAAGATATTTGCAGTTTGTTCCATATTTTGAGCTTGTTTTAAACACTTGCTTCAAAGGTTTCAGTTCCAAGAGATACCCAAGAAATCCCAGTGCTAGAAACCCGACTCCCAGAAGTTCACACAACACCAGTGCAAGGCACACCAACTCAAACAGTATCGCCAACAGCATCCCCGCTACTAGTTGCTCAGCAAATCCAAGCAGGAGTACGTCAGGCAAACGTTCCAATGGCGTGGCGTCCAGCAAATGCATCACCTATGGTCTTTACTGTTTACCATAACATGCCGAAAAACTCGGAACAATTTTGTTCCAAGTTTCATAGTGGTGACCTGAGCCGCACTGCGGACGAACATATTAAATTTTTTGAAGATCTCCTCCAGAATAGAGATATCCAAGAAGAGGATGTCGCCTGCAGATTGTTCCCATATACTTTTGATGAAGAAGCCTCGTATTGGTATATCCATCTGCCGGCTGACTCTATCCACAATTGGCAAGAAATGAAGGATGCTTTCTTAGAGAAATTCAGAGCACCAATTTCACCAACAGATTTGTATAGACAATTTGTGGAAGTGAAGAGACAGCCGCATGAACCGATCAGCATATTCAATAATAGATTCCACAAGGCCTACACAAGGTTGCGAGATCCTTACAACTTGGATAATGCTGCAGCACTAAAAGTATTTTATGCAGCCTTAGACTGTCTTATTGCTATGTTTGTAAAATCAAAGAATCCAGTCCCAACAAATATAAAAGAAGCATACGCTGCAGCAGTTACAATTAGCAATGATTTGGGAGTAGGTACTACTTCAGGGCCGCTCAATTATTTGGGAATTCCTGCTGCCCAAAACCAAATTCAAGATATCAATCGAGCTTTGGCTCAACATACTCCTGTAATGAATCCGGTTCCTACTTAGCACAATCAATTAGTCCTTCACCCAGGAGGACCTATTTCCCAAGCACCACCCTCATAGCCAGTACATCTTCAAAAATACAACAACCTCAGTTCGAACTCAGGAAGAGAAGGATGAAATGAAAGAATTGATTGACCAAGTCAAGAAATTGTCAACCAAAGTTACATATTTGAGAAACCAGAATAATCAAATACAAAGTATGCAAAGGAATTATCACTCGACTCAAGGGAACTACTAGGGTCAAAGTTCTTTTGGATACCAAAGAGATAATCAAAATTACCAGAGAGACAATCAAAATTATCAAGGGAATAATCAAGGATTCCAAAAGAAAACATGGAATACTGGACCCAACAACGGTACCGTACCGTCTCCCTTAGATAATCAACCTGTTGTTGACAGTCGTCCCGCAGACAAAGTATTCTTGGCTGAAGCAGCATTATCAGGATGGTGTAGACTGCACAATACCAATCAGCATTCCCAATTAAATTGTCATGAATTCCAGGTAGCAATGGATATTTTTAAGAATGAGAAAAGAAATACAGAAGATCCTTCTATGACGGGATATGAGCTGGTCTCCGCATCAAGATACGACCAAGCCCTTGTTCTTGGGAGTGTTAGAGAATATGCGTCTTACCAGCTGAATCAAAGATTCCCACCCGCATCTGCAAATGGCCCAGTAGAGACGCCACAGTATCAATCTAGGCTGGAAACTCAAGTTCCACCGGACCAACCAGCTGTAATTAACAGTTATAGTTTTCCCCCATTGAATAATAGTGTATTGGTGGAAGGTACCAGAGAAGTCCAAGCATTTCAACAGACATCTGGAAATCCCCTCAAGGTGTATCAAAGGAATGTCAGTCAAAACGAACCTTTAACCACATCCATTCCTCCAAATAATTTCCAGACCCCACCAAATCCAATGCTACTAATGTGCCATCTCCTCCAAGAGATTCACCTGAATATCTTCAGCAAAATGTCCAAGCAAATGGGGCGAGACAAGCTACTGCACCACTAGTTGAACAAAGGCAACAAACAACCCCTTAGGTTGGATAGTCGCAAGCTCAGGTATGAGATCATCCCAGAGAAGAGTTGAAGAGACTAAGTACATACGTACTAGAAGAATTTAAGAAGATGAAGGTCAACTTGCCCGTGTTCGAACTAATGAAAATTCTAGAGATTCGAGAAACACTCCTGAACAGTTTAACTGAAGTTGTTGCCTCAAGGAGCACTTCGCAAAACATGTCAAATAGAAATGTATCCAATGCTCCGGCAAACACAAATGTTATTCAAGACACACAAGAAATGTCGATTGATGCTCCACAACAACAACCTCCTAATTTTGTAGGAATGGTCCAAACATCGTCAAGAAGTTCAAAATAAGAAGATATCACACCAGAAGAAATTCTTGGGGACACATATATATTCCAAGAAGAGATTTTGACGAATGAGCTCCCACAAATTTCACAAAAACAAGGATCTGTCAGTGATCAAGTAAAACATCCAGTGGTCCTTTACCAAGGAAAAGACGAGCTTCCTCCGTTCTTATTGTCAGTCAGAATATTTGGAAAACTTGTACATAATTGTTTAGTAGACTCCTGTGCTTCCAGCAATGTGATGCCTCTCGTTATGTGCGAGAAATGAGGAGTGATACCTACACGAACCAACAATAAGGTCACTTAGTTGGACAAAACCGAAGTTCCTGTAGTTGGAGAATTAAATAATATTCACATGCAGCTAGCAACAAACCCTAGAGTGCAGAGTTGTATCGATATTTTTGTCGTCGATATCCCAGATGGTTATGGGATGCTCCTGAGTAGAGATTGGTCGAGGAAATTGAACGGATATATTTCCACCAACTTTTCTCCTATGTGGCTGCCATGGAAAGGAGTTTCAAATCAGATAAAGATTGACAGTACACCAAAGCTAAAACTAATGATCACTGAATATGGGGAAAACAATGAAATATTGTTTTTCGAGACAAACTTAAGTTCTTATAAACCTAAGGTGGAAGAAATCTTAACATTACACGCATCATCCAGGAAGAAGAAAGCTAAAAAGGGATCAAAACCTGCACCAGTAGTCACACCTGATTATCAAAACAAAGATGAAAGGCTATTTGAAAACTTTAAGGACTTTATTTGGACAAGTGTAAGCCGAAAGGTAGAATTTACGAGCTACTGTTGACCAATTGGTGTCACATCCATGACGTGTCCCATTCAAAGTTCACATGCAAAATGTGCCAAAAAGCCATAAAAGAAGCTCGCCAAAAGCTTCAATAGTTTGAAGATCCTGAGGAAAGTGAAGAAGAAAATAAAATTGAGAATAAAGAAAAAGACCAAGAGAAAGATCCTCAAAAACAAGATCCTGAGATACAAGAGTCCAAGGAACGAGAGGTCGAAGGTACTGAAATAGATCAACTGTAAGATCGCCGTAATCGCGCTATTGAAATACAAGCTTCAACATCCTATCAAATAACATAACAAGAAGTTGAATATGTTGAAGTGAACCAATTACAAAGTGGATATGAACACAACACTACTGATGCACTAGTTCAATCACCTCCTCAGTCAATAGAACAATAGAACAAATTTGATGGATCCAGATCGAAGAAAGGAGTCGGAGTTGGTTTTGAATTAACTAGTCCACAAGGAGAAATATACCTCGAGGCTCACAGGTTTATAGAATTTGAATCATTGGTTCATGGATTACTGCTAGCCCTAAAGAAAGGAGCCAAAATTTTACGAGCCTTTGGAGATTCAGAAGTAGTTGTAAAGCAAGTAAGAAAACAATGCGTTTGCCATGATAAGGGATTAACCCATCACCGCAACAGAGTGTGGGACCTCATCGAGAGCTTTGACGCTTTCAATATCCAGTATACGAACCGGTCAGACAATCAAATGGCAAATTCTTTAGCACAGGCAGCCAGTTCTTTGGAGCCGCTCGCTATGAACAACATAATCCAGTTATCAATAGAGTTATCATCGATACCATCAATTCCCAACAATGTTTCTAATTTCCAAGTGTTCAATGATGATGACCATATCCGCGAGTTCCTGACAAGCTCAGACGTTTTTGCAACACATTATTGATGGAGATGAGGGAACAAAAGAGGCTGAATTTGATAATGATGGTGTTTTGAATTTAAAGACAAACATCATTCCCAGAGGAATGATACAATTGGAAAGAATATTTGATCAAGATCAGATCAATGGAGCAAAGAGACAAAAGATTGAAGGGGACCATTATGAAAAGATAAATTTGGGAACCGAAGATGAAGTTAAGAATGGATGTATAGACAAAGCTTGTACACCAAAAGAAAGAGCTGGTATAATCTTGCCATGAGACAGTTTGTTGGTGTCATAGCCTAGAGTTACGAAGATTTGAAGACTTATGACACTTCCATCATTACGCATACAATTCCTCTCAAGCCAGGAAGTAAACCATTCAGACAACGCTAGAGGCTAGTTAACCCAATACTGGAACCCCTTATCCAACAAGAAGTAAAGAAATTATTATTAGCAGGAATTATATTCCTAGTACGCCACTCAACATGGGTCGCCAACCTCGTTCTTGTCAGAAAGAAAAATTGAGAAATTAGATAATGTATTGATTTCCGAAATTTGAATCGAGCCTTAGATAAGGATAACTATCCTTTATCATCACTTGATGAGGTCTTACAAATCGTCAATGGATTCCAGATGATGTCCTTCTTGGATGGATATTCTGGATATAATCAAGTGTTTGTTGAATACGAAGATAGAATAAAAATGACATTTACTACAAAATGGGGAACCTTTGCCTATAAAAGAATGCCCTTTGGGCTGATCAATGCAGGAGCCACATTTCAGAGGGCCATGTACATTGCCTTCAGAGACTTAATTGGAAAGTGCATAATCATCTACATGGATGATCTAACTGTGTTCTCAAAGAAGAGGTGGGACCATGTAGAAAACTTGAGAAAGGTATTCCAAAGATGCCAAAGGTATGGGATTTCTTTAAATCCAAATAAGTGTATATTTGGGGTTACCGAAGGAAAATTGTTGGGACACCTGATCACAGAGAAAGGAATCCTGATTGATCCTAAGCGTATAGAAGCTATCCCACTAAAGTCGCTTGTTCGCACATATAGACCTTGGAGTTGCCTTGTGGTCTTCTCGCAATCTTGGCACAAGTAGTGATTTTGTTTAGGAGAGGATAGAGTATCCTTGTGGTATTTTATTCTAATGTTTGGTAGATGATAAAAAAGACACCAACAATACCCCAGTGGACTTGCTTAGGAATTAGACACTGTTAATCATTAATAGTCATTTATTAATATTTGTCATTAATTTAATAGTTGAGAGTAAATGAGGGTCTATGTAATTGATGCAAAGGCAGGCAGATCTGACATGTGTCGGATCTGGTCTGCCACTCTGTGTTTACCTCCTAATCTAAATCATTGTTTATTGATGTTTTATCATCTTTGTCTTATTAGCATTAGTGCTGCCTTATAATTACCATGTAAATAATAATATTAATACTTAATAAATATGAAATATAAATCTTATTAATCATTAATAAGATTTATTATTGATCATCACTAATATGCATCTTATTTATTATTGATTATATTATCAGTATTATATATAAGATTTGATTATATCATTCATTTATATATTATAATTACATTATTCCATTATTATATTAATACTATGTTTAATTTAATAATAAATTATTTGCTAATTTATTATTATTTATTCGTTCATTAATTTTATTTCAGAGTGAGGACATTACATCTACAATGGTGTTTCCCTTTCTACAAAGAATTGTCTTTGTGTGTTGCAGAAAAGGCATCCGATATAATTCTCAACAACATTATGGGCTTTAAGTATACAATCCCATTTGAATTGCTTGCCTCGTGAATTCAGTGATATACTCTTGCATATGTTGCCCTTGTCCTTGCATATAAAACTGTCATTTGAGTGGATGCTCTTCCTTATAGCAAATAAGATAGAATTTAGACTTGAATTCTTTCTCAAAATCATGCCTCTTAACTATGGGTTTGACTTCTTCAAAGCTAAAGAATTTGCTTAATTTTTCTACCAAGTAAGGACATTATTCAAAAGATTTAAATATGGAAAATAATCTGTTCTTCACTTACATTATGCAAGTTTGTTGGCATATTATTTGGCATTGATGTCAATAGTATTCTCCTAGACGATTCTCAGATTTTAAAGATAAAATGATTATAAACTCAGACTGTTATACCTCTGTAACTCGTATTCCATGATTCTGATTGAATAGCATTAATCATGTTTGTAGAAGGCACACGTTTTCATGGCATTAACATAATCTTCTGGATCTGAATTTGTAGACAGTGACAACATGTTTTGCCAAGGACTATGTAATCATGTGAATGCCTGAAGAATTGTTATTTATCTTTGGGCTATTAGTTATTGAGCAGTTACAACCGTAATCTTAACAACTCCTGAATCACTCTTACGTTAGTCAAGACAAATGAAAGCAAGCATATATTGAGTGCTTTGTAAGTCGATAATAAGGAGGTTGAAATCAGTTTTAAGTGTTAAATTTGAACCAGAATATATAAAAGAAATCACAAAATTTAACAATAACAAGGACACAAAAGACTTATCCTGGGAAAACCCTCCACCTGAGGGTGAAAAACTCAGCCCACACAAATATGATCTTTATTATGTCTCTGAAAATGAATACAACTGTTGATAGTTTCAGATTACTATCAATCACAATAAGAGATTGTCTACGAATCAATCATGACAATGAAGTCAAAAGATACATCTCGTATACATTCTATAAACCTTCATAAGTCTGAAATCACTGAACACAGAAAAACATATAATATTAATGAACTGACAGACTACATACACAATGTTCTCAACTTGCTACAAGACAAACAGGAGAAGCCAGCAGTATATAACTATCCATTTGCCGAAGAAGAAGAGCAACGAAAATGGAAGAGCAATGAATATAAAGAATCGGAATTGCAAGTGAAGAGACACCACGAAGGAAGAAGAAAAGACACCAACAACCACATCTTCACCGACAGCCATATGAACATGAAGAGTCACCGACAGCCACAACTACAGCGTCAGCCACAAAGACATGAAGAGTCACCGGCAGAGAAGTTAAGAGACTCCATGGTGGAGAGGAAGAGTCATTGACAGACACATAAATATTCCACCGACAGCCACATAGACATGCCAGCACGAACACACATATTCTGAGCATACGAACAGGAAGAAGATCTCTGTCGATGCTACATACTTCAACACTCCCTCTTAGCTAGAGAGAGATCTTCAATTTGTCATCACATGACAAGTACACATAACTGCAATTCAGAAGATGTCAACAAAAACTCATCACAAATTTTCTCAAATAAAAATGTTATCTCAGCATAACAATATTCACCATAGCTACTTCTAGAGAGTGAATCAGAAAACAGAAAATAAAGTCATAGAGTCACATGCATGACTTCCACATGGCTACTCTCAGAGGGTGGATCCACCATAGCTACTCCCAGAGGGTGGAACAAGGGTTTTCACCTCGAACTTCTCTTTCAGAAAAGAACTCGTTAACAAGGGATTTCACCTCGAACTTCTCTTGCAGAGAAGAACTCATTAACAAGGGATTTCACCTTGAACTTCTCTCGCAGAGAAGAACTCATTAACAAAATCTTCAAGACAACGAGGCTCCTGAAATGTCAGACTCCCTCTGAAGCTGGAATGTCAGGCTCCCTTTGAAGCTGAAATGTCATATTCTCATTTTAAAATAAGAAACCTCCTAAATTTATATTAGACCTAGGCTCCTCCTGAGGTGTTCCTATGTTGATTTCTGCAAAAGAAGCTAGATGAGAAGACCTGAATTTTTCAATCTCGAGCAATGTGACCATATTTGTCACACCTGCAATGTGAGCATATTTGTACTACAATTGGTCCATGCTGATATCTATGGATTGATTAACACTCCTGTTACTGGGCCCAAGAATTTTTTGCTTTTTGTTGACGATTTCAGTCGAAAAATGTGGGTGTATTTTCTTTAGCAAAAATCAAAGGTGTAAAGCCTTAGTAGAAAAAGAGTCTGGTGAACACATTATAACTCTTACGTCAGACAATGGGGGGGAGTTCTATTCTTTTGCCTTCTCTCATTTCTGTGAAGAACATGGGATCAAACGTCAACTTACAACACCTTACACCCCTCATCAAAACAATGTCGTTGAGTGAAGAAACCGCATGATAACCGAAATGGCTTGATCTATGCTTGAACACAAGAGTGTTCCCAAGAAATTTTGGGCTGAAGTAGTTAACATTGTTGTCTATCTTCTGAATTGATCTCTTATTGTGACTATGAAGAAGACTCTGAAAGAGGCCTGGTCAAGCTGCATGCCCAGAATCAATCATCTTAAAGTTTTTGGCTCCACAACTTTTGTTTGGATCCTTGATGCTAAACGCATCAAGTTGGATGCCAAGAGCTAGAAGCTTATGCTAGACGGTTATAGTGATACTCACAAGGCCTACCGGTTAATTGACATCGAGACAGATCATCTCATGTTCAGTCGTGATGTGGTCTTTGATGAGGAATGAGGGTCGTTTCAGCTCTCCTCCAGTTTTGGATCCAGAGGATCAGCCATTGAATGCTTCAGACTTGGGTGTTCATCTTCCATTAGATCTACCTGATGGGAGGGCTCTAGCTGTTCTAGTTCCTGTACCTGTTCCTTCCCCTACAAGGTCCCCTCGACAAGCAGCTCCCCCACTTGATTTTCCTCATGATTCCTCCAATATTCTGTTTGATGAACCCGATCTTGTTGCACCTCTTGCATTTGATGTTGGCACTTCTACTCTCCAACCTAAATGGTGGGCTAAGACTATTGCAGATTTTCATGATAATGAGCTCATTGAGGGTAGAACTTCTCAAAATAAGAGCAAACACCCTGATTCGGTCAACTTTGCTCTCATGGCCAACATTCATAGTGTGTATGAACCTCAGACATGTTGATTTTAATACTTTCAGATTAATATAAACTCAGAAATCAGAATTTAGTTTCTAACTAGATTGATTAGTTGAAAGATTTAGAGATTTCTAGATTTAGACATAACATAGAAATGAACAAAAATAAGAACAAGACACGGTTACCCTGGGAAAACCTCCTAGGAGGAAAAACCCAGCCAGAAAAGATCCTCAGATCTGATTATGGATTATATTCATATAATGATTACAACACTTATCTCAAGTACTTGAAGATGTTTGCACTTAGGGCTGATGATGTCTTCAACAAATCTGCACTTTCATAAGCATCAAGTCTGCCCCCTTTAACACACCAACCAGCAATCAGGTCCACACCCTAGATCTGTACTTTATTGCATCTTAAGTCTGCACCTTTACTTGAGACTGGACTGCAACCATAGCACCTTGAATCTAGAACAGTTCGCCCTCCTTATGATGGTATTTGCACTTGAGATTATCACCTTTAATGATCGATAGAATTCGCAATTATTCCTTCTTCAAGACTTCGCATTTAGGCAGATGTATATTTCGCATGGAGAGATCTTGTGAGTGAATAATAATGTGGAGTTGTCATTTATTTATATGTGGAGCAAGATCTTAGTTATGTCGGCTTTTGTTTAATTAACTTTTATTTATTTATTTCCTTTGAGTGAATTGACTTGTTGGAATAGGGTCGGCCCTATTTAGGAGCACGTTGAGTGTGGCGTGAGGTTTAAGGAGTGCCGTGAGAGATAGGGCCCAACCCTACACGTTGAAGGAGGGGCCAGCCCTTTGGGCGGATTCCAATGTTGCCTAAGGCAATTGGAATCCGCCTAATCCTTCCTAATTACAATCAACACTCTCTCTTAATTAGGGAGGAGAAACATAACCATAATCTTCCATCTTGCACACAAGTAAAGAATGGATTACATAATCAGAATATTGTAGTCTTCCATCTTGCACACAAGCATATAATGGAACTACATAATATAATCTTCTAGCTCGCACACAAGCATAGACTGGATCCACCTTACATTGGCCGTAGAGGGTGGAGAGGATCTTTTCTACCATCTTACATTGCCCGCAGAGGATGGTTAACAATTATTCTTCTCCCTGAGAAGATTACAATACCGCCTTACATTGCCCGCAGAGGGTGGTTTGATACAACACAATGTATCACTGAGGTTGAGACTCCCTCTCAATCAGGGTTTCATTTTCCAAAACATCGAGTTTGTCCCTGAAGTACACAAACTTCACTTTGGACAGAGGCTTGGTAAGAATATCTGCAACCTGCTCATCAGTACTGACATACTTCAGCTGAATGGCGCCTCTTTGCACCATATCTCGAATGAAGTGATAGTGAGTTTCCACATGTTTTGACTTGTCATGAAACATTGGATTGATAGACATTTTGATACAACTTTGATTATCACAATGAATAACTGTAGGATCCCAAGGCTGACCAAACAACCCAGCAAGAAGCTTACGAAGCCACACTGCTTCTCTAGAAGCTACGCTTGCTGCAATATACTCAGCTTCAACAGTACTTAGTGCAACTGAGGATTGTTTTCTGCAAGCCCAATAGAACACTGTGGATCCTAAGCTGAAACAAATGCCGGAAGTGCTTTTCCTGTCTTTGATGCTTCCAGCCCAATCTGCATCTGAATAACCTTCCAAGGTTATTGAAGTGTTAAGTGGATACCTCAGCCCATAACCAACTATGCCTCGCAAGTATCTTAGAATGTGCTTGGCTGCAACAAGATGAACATGTTTGGGCATGCTCATGAACTGGCTGAGAGCATTCACTGCAAAGCATGTCATGTCTAGCGTTAACTAGATACATCAGTGATCCAATCAACTGCCTGTACTCCGATGGATTTGCAAAATCAGAATTAGCTGCAGAAACACTTAACTTCTTTAAGTTAGATTCCATAGGAGTAGACATAGGTTTACAATCCATCATTCTAAATCTTTTCAAAATATCAATAGTATACTTTCCTTGACTTAGAAAAATTTCGTTAGATCTTTGCCATACTTCTAGACCTAGAAAATAATGCATTAGACCTAAGTCCTTCATTTCAAATTCTGAAGCTAGTTCTTTCTTACATCTAATGATAAGTTCATCTTTACCAATAAGAAATAAATCATCCACATATAGAACTAGAATTAGCATTTCATCATTGGATAACTTAAAGTAGATGTTAGAGTCAGCATCATTTTTACAAAATTCTAAACTTAACAAGTATTTATCAACTCTTTCATACCAAGCACGAGGGGCCTGTTTGAGGCCATACAGGGCTTTCTTCAATCTGCACATGAGTTACTCTATCCTGAATCTCATAACCCTCAGGTTGTTCAATATAGACTTCTTCCTCAATGACACCATTAAGGAAAACAGTCTTAACATCCATTTGATGTAGCTTCCAACCTCTAGCAGCAGCGATAGCTATTATAGTTCTAATAGAGGTATATCTAGCAACAAGAGCAAATGTTTCTTCATAATCTATGCCTTCTTTTTGAGAAAAACCACGAGCTACAAATCTAGCCTTATATTTTTCAATACTACCATCAGCATTATGTTTAGTTTTAAATAACCATTTAGAGGAAACAATAGATTTACCTTTGGGTCTGGGCACAATGTCCCAAACATCATTCTTGATGATTGACTGATACTCTTCGTCCATAGCAAGCTTCCAGGTATGATGGTTCAAGGCTTCTTCAACATTGCAAGGTTCAGACTCAATGAGATTGCACATCAATGCAACGTAGTTGGAGAATACTTGAGGTCTCTTGGTTTCTCGGAAAGTGCCATTGGGAGCAGCAAATCTTTCGGCTTCTTGAATGGTGTTTCTTACCCAAAGTGGCCTCTTTTTGGTAACAACAATGTCACTAGGTATGTCAATGGGATTCATAGGCTCTGGTGGATCATTATGTTCTTCTTGAGGTGGAGGTTCAATAGGCTCCCTCTGAATCTCAGGGTTAGTATCAACATTCATATCTTGATTGTCATTAGCTTCATCAATAACAAAAGAACCTTTTGATTTCTTAAAAACAATATCTTGTTTAAAAGTAACGTCCCTACTTACCTCAACATACCTTTGACCAGGAATATAGATCTTGAAGGCCTTGGAGGATTCACTATATCCGACTAGCATGCCTTTCTTCCCGGAGGGCTCCAACTTGGTTCGCTTTTCCTTGGGCACATGAACATAAACAAGACTTCCAAAAATTCTGAGGTGACTGATGTCCGGTTTGGATCTTGTGAAGGCTTCTTCAGGAGTCATGTTCTTTAGAACACGGTGAGGACATCTATTCTGAATATATACCGCTGTTCTAGAAGCCTCAACCCATAGAAAGGTCTGCAAATCTTGATCATGGATCATAGCCTTTGCAGCCTCAACAATAGTTCTATTCTTCCTTTCAGCAACTCCGTTTTGCTGAGGATTGTATGGAACACAAAACTCCCTTTTAATTCGCGACTCAACACAAAAATCATAAAAGCTACCGGAGGTGTACTCACCTCCATTGTCAGATCTTAAACATTTAATTCTTTTACCGGAGGAGTTTTCAGTCAATGCCTTCAACTCTTTAAATTTACTTAAGACTTCATCAGATTCTTTAGATTTCAAGAAGTAGATCCAAGTTTTCCCAAAGATATCATCTATGAAGATTACGTAATAAAGAAATCCACTAGGAGATGCTATAGATATAGGACCACATAAATCAGAGCGAACAAGTTCTAGTTTATCTTTAGCTCTATTTTCACTTTTATGAAAAGGGTTTTTAACATTTTTACCTATAGCACAATCTTTGCAAGTATTATCATGAATTTGATTGAGTTTAGGCATACCTTTGACTAATTTTTCAAAAGAGGGAAGTGCTTGATAGTGTAAGTGTCCAAGTCTTCTATGCCATAGCTCACAAGATTCGGGAGCCTCATTAATGAGGGCTTGAACATGGTTAGTAGAGAGCTTATATAGACTATCATATCTATTACCAATTACACGAGCAGATTTAAAACTAGATTTCTTAGGCCAATCCAGTACTTTTCCCTCAGAAAATGCAATTTGATAACCTTTATCTTCTAGAGCAGAAATGGAAATTAAGTTTCTTTTAATTCCAGGAACAAACAAAATGTCACTAAGGTGAAGTGAAATACCAGAGTCTAAATTTAAAGTAGTGCCAGAACCTCTTACCGAATATCGAGCATCGTCACCAATTACCATGTGAAGACTGGTATCCTTTTCTACTAAGTCTGAAAGATGATCACGATAGCCTGTGATGTGTTTGGAAGCACCGCTATCAATCAGCCATGTATTACGGTCTGTAGGTATGCTGCTTGATAGGGTAGAGATGAATAAGAAGTCATCATTTTGTTCTGAGACTTCATTTAGGTTGGCTTCTCTTTGAGTAGGATCATTCTGACATTCTTTAGCATATTGACCAAATTTGTCACATCTGAAACATCGAACACGAGAGATATCTCTTGGTTTCTTCCAAGAATGTTGAGAGCTAGGTGGTTTAAATTCTCTATTTCTCTTTGGATAATGCTTCTTCCAATTTCCACCTTTCTTGCATTGGGCTGCAAGCATGTGTTGATCATCTACATGAGGACTTTTGAGTTGCTCCCTTGTGATAAGGTGCGACTCTTCTTGAATGCAATAATTCTTAAGGCGATCAAGAGTAGGTAACTCAGTTCTACCACTTATGGTTTGAATAAAGGACTCCCATGAGTGTGGTAAACCATTTAGGGCAATCATAACAAGGTCCTTGTCTTCCATGTTATGTCCAATTGTACCTAGCTGATTCTTTAGTTCTGAAATTCTCATAAAATAAGAACTAATAGAATCTTCTTTTGACATTTTGATATTAAGTAATTGTTGTCTTAAAGTAATTGCCCTACTAAGATTGTTAATTTCATAGGTACCTTGTAGATGACTGAACATTTCCCTTTCAATAGTGAAAGAGGCAATGGAGGTGACTAGGTGGTCTTTAACCGAATCAATGAGAAGCTTTCTGGCCTTGACAACATCCTTTTTTGAATTGTTTTAGCTCAGCTGCATCCGTAGGTTCAGTTAGTTTTTTTGCTTCTATGAAGTGAATAAGATCTTCTTCCTCTAGAGCCAACATAATTCGAACCTTCCATGCAGCAAAATTAAGATTTACATCAAGCCCGTCTTCAACTTTCAGCCCCATTGACCTGACCTGTGAATGAGACAACAATCTGGAAATAAAGGAGTACTAAATTCTGAAATCTGAAAGTTGATCTAGCTTATAGCTCTGATACCATGTTGATTTTAATACTTTCAGATTAATATAAACTCAGAAATTAGAATTTAGTTTCTAACTAGATTGATTAGTTGAAAGATTAGAGATTTCTAGATTTAGACATAACATAGAAATGAACAAAAATAAGAACAAGACATGATTACCCTGGGAAAACCTCCTAGGAGGAAAAACCCAGCCAGAAAAGATCCTCAGATCTGATTATGGATTATATTCATATAATGATTACAACACTTATATCAAGTACTTGAAGATGTTTGCACTTAGGGCTGATGATGTCTTCAACAAATCTGCACTTTCATAAGCATCAAGTCTGCCCCCTTTAACACACCAACCAACAATCAGGTCCACACCCTAGATCTGTACTTTATTGCATCTTAAGTCTGCACCTTTCCTTGAGACTGGACTGCAACCATAGCACCTTGAATCTAGAACAGTTTGCCCTCCTTATGATGGTATTTGCACTTGAGATTATCACCTTTAATGATCGATAGAATTCGCAATTATTCCTTCTTCAAGACTTCGCATTTAGGCAGATATATATTTCGCATGGAGAGATCTTGTGAGTGAATAATAATGTGGAGTTGTCATTTATTTATACGTGGAGCAAGATCTTAGTTAGGTCGGCTTTTGTTTAATTAACTTTTATTTATTTATTTCCTTTGAGCGAATTGACTTGTTGGAATAGGGTCGGCCCTATTTAGGAGCACGTTGAGTGTGGCGTGAGGTTTAAGGAGTGTCGTGAGAGATAGGGCCCAACCCTACACGTTGAAGGAGGGGCCAGCCCTTTGGGCGGATTCCAATGTTGCCTAAGGCAATTGGAATCCGCCTAATCCTTCCTAATTACAATCAACAGACATACATAGAGGGCAAAGGCATACCTGAGTGGGAACAAGCTATGGCTACTGAGCACCATAGTCTGTTGAAAAACAACATTTGGGTTCTTTCAGATCTTCCTCTAGGGAAGAAACCCATTGGATGCAAATGGGTCTATAAGGTCAAATACAAAGCTGATGGTACTTTGGATAAGTACAAGGCTCGTCTCGTTGCCAAGGGCTTCTCTTAGCACGAAGGAATTGATTACAAGGGGACCTTTGCTCCAACAGCAAAGATGAGCACTGTTAGATTAGTCCTAGCCATGGCAGCTTAGTGTGGTTGGAAGGTCGATCAGATGGACATCAAGAGTGCCTTCCTAAATGGTGAGTTACAAGAAGAAGTCTACATGACGTAGCCTCCTGGATTCAAGGTTGCTGGAAAAGAAAACCTGGTGCTCAATCTGGTGAAAGCACTCTATGGCTTGAAACAAGCTCCTCGGGCATGGTACATGAAAATTGATAAGTACCTCATAGATCAGAGTTTCCAGAGGAGTCCTAACTCAAATCTGTATGTCAAGACTACTGGCAATGATATCATCCTTCTGGTTATATATGTTGATGATCTGATCATCACTGGTAGTTCGACATCTTTGATTAAGGGAATCAAGCAAAATTTATGCCAGTCTTTTGACATGATTGACCTTGGGCTTTTGCACTACTGCCTAGGTGTTGAGGTTTGGTAGCAATCTCATGGTATCTTCATCTGCTAGCTAAGTTTCGAATGCAGGACTGCAAACTTGCATCTACACCTATGGAGAAAGGCCTAAAGTTGTTGGCCAAATCCAGTTCTCCAGTTGAGAATGAATTTGATTGTAGGCAACTAGTGGGCAGTTTAATATATCTCACTGCCACTAGACCTGATCTTAGCTATGCAGTGAGTTACATATCGCGCTTCATGACAACTCCTACATCAGATCATTGGGCTACAACGAGGCGAATCCTGCGCTATGTCAAGGGCACTTCAAACTTTGGTATCCTCTATGGACGGACCAAAGATCCCGGACTCATCAGTTTCACTGATTCGGATTGGGCAAGCTCAGTGTTAACAAAATGTCCACATTTGGGCATGTCTTTAGTTTGGGCACAGGTGTTGTCACTTGGACTAGTAAGAAGCAATAGGCCGTAGCTCTTTCCTTGACAAAAGTTGAATATCGAGGAACAGTCAAGGTAGCTTGTGAGGCAGTTTGGCTTCAAAGGATGCTTTCAGACATCCAGATGTCTCAAGCAGGATCTACACCCTCTTCTGTGACAATCAAGGGGTGCTCAAACTCGCCAAAAAATCAGTCTTCCATGAGAAAACCAAGCATGTTGAACTTCATTGTCACTTCATCCGCAAGCTAGATGAAGATGGATTCGTGGATTTGCAATATGTTCTTACTGAGGACTAGACTGCAAATATCCTCACCAAGTCTCTAAATCTGGATAAGTTTGTTTCTAATTTTGCTTTAGTTATCGATTGTTTCATCGATTTTGTAACTCTATAAATGATCGTTTGATCATTCATGTAATTCATTCAGTATTTTACGAACTACTTGCGTAATAGAATAGAGTGCCCTCCATTTTCCCTCCTTTCTTCTGTCTTTTCAATTCTAAAAATGATATTGCATTGTTATCAAAAAAGGGAGGGAAGCCTTTAATTACAAAGTTGTGGCATCGAATAATTGTTTTTTGCTGAGTGCAAAACTGTGATCTCAGGCAGTTGTTTGTAAGGATTCCAAAGGTGCATTTGATCATTAAGTCCTATAAAATTGATGAGATTTCAAAACCCGTATAAAACCCTAATTTTGGCTCTATGTTTGGTAAAACAAGGAGTTAAAGGCTGCCATTTGCACTGCAAAGTCTTGACACTTTCATCAACAAATTTGGCTGAATTTGCAACAAGGAGAACAAAATGGCAAATTTTCCTTCATCAGCTTTCAATCATAGATCTAATCTCAAGAAAGAAATCAAAATCACACCCTTTTTAGAGGCACAAATTCACCAACACAACCTTTTAGCTATCACCAATCCTCCCAAGCATCCACACAACTTGTGAAAGCTAGGATCAACACAAGGGACACAACCCTAGGCATTGATAGCATATTAGAATGGTCTACTGCAAAGAATAGTCTGCACTGTGTATTATGAATAAAATAAAAAATACAAGTGCATATAGATGAGATTTACCATATACCATTGTAGAGAAATGGGCCATGCCTACATGTGCACATGTCCTCATTATTCCTAACATGGCTGCACATATATGAATATCAACACGAACCTCAACGCTACCATGACATGGTAACTCATTGGTTCCTAAAGTAATATCCCCAAGGAATACCACAAGCTTGTATCTCAAGGGGACCCAATAAGACAGTTTTACACAGTGCAATACTTGCACCAACATAATACTTTTTGGTTCAAAGTGTTGAAATATTTTTCTTGATATGCCAAGCGATAAAATGTCCAAGTTTTCCTTGCCTTCAGATCAATTTGAAAATATGAAGGTCAAATTTAGATTTCATTTTGGAGTTCCTTTTATTTCTGAGTTTGACTTAATACTCTTTGAACTTTTTTTGTTGGAAGGTTTTGTATCGAACCCACGGAATCATTATAGCTACCTGATACTGGAGCACAAGCCTTAGGCTGAAACCTCTTTGGCTGAGAGCTAAGGATTGAAGGGTATCCATTCCACCAAATTCACCCGGCATGATCCTGGCCTCAGCCCTGGTGGGCTCATTCAAAACCATTTCAGATGTGTGCTTTTTTTGTTAGGGTCGCCTTCTTCATATTTGACTGTATTCATTCTCTAAAATTGATTGTTATTCATCAGAAAGGGAATACAGAATTCTAGTCTTCACATTTGCAGGCTTATGCTTGGCTTTGATACAAAAATTGGTTTGAGTTTTGGTAAAAGTTTTTGGAAGACGTATATTCTCCCTTTTATGAAAGCACATTTCCCAATACCTGTAGTTATAGGTAAAGTGTGAATGCAAATAAACATGGTTCTGAATATTTTGCTCTCCAAATATTCTCTAACAATGTTTCCAGAGAAATGAAAACAAGGGAAATACAGGTGCCTTCTTAAGGGGATGGTAAAAGAAGCCACTTTGCTGCATTTCAGATTAGTGATCAGTAACATTGAAATTCTGAAAATCTATTCCCTATTTATATATTGTCATGTTGTCTCAATGCATGGAACTGTTTTCCCTTCAACAAAGCTTTTTAAAAATATAGCTACCTGGAGGCAGGGAACAGATATGGAGATGAGCACATCAATGAAATTAGGGTATGTGAATAAATGAATAAGGAAACAACTATATTATATGTAAATGTAATCTCCAGAAATTGTGGGTTTGGGGATGGGGGTGCAGTGCACTTTCCTATAATGGATGGAGTCTCCTGGTAATTATGCTCAATCTTTCCCAAGCAAAGAAATAGTAATACTAAAAAGTTTGTAAGGCTGAAATCATCACAGAAGCTGGGGAAATTATCTCTGTGGCTTTGTGCAACTGGCTTGCTTGGAAACATATCAATTTAACATTGGGCTTTTTGGTTGTCTATATTTTAAATCATGTTCTAATTGGGCATAAGGTGCAGATGTCTAGAATCAAAACTATTTGTCCTCTAGTCACATACTCAAAAATTAATGTTTTTCAAGGGCCAAGATCACACCCTTATGTAAAATCCAAATTTGTCTCATCCCTAAATTTTTTTAATGAAACTGAATTGGACAAATGATGGATCAATATTTGTTTGATGGACATGATAGTAAGCAAAAAGAGAGAACTTGGGAAAAATAACATTAAAGAGAATTATATTTTTCATTTCTCATTATGCTTGTGGTTGACCTCATAGTTGGCAAACCTGACGTGTTTGTTTGTTGTCGATTTACTTGCTAGAATACTTGTGAGTTTGACTTGCTGAGTTTTTGGTAAGTGCTCTTTTTTGGGTGAGTACTCACTAGAAACTTGGGTAGTTCGATAGGAAGACTTGTGGATGTGGAACCTCACTCGTGACACATAAAAAATGCTCCAAATACACTCAAAAAATGTGTTTTTTCCCTTTATAAATCAAACCATGCCCCTCATTTTGCACACAACAATCTTACTTCCTTTGGAGCTAATTTGAAGGATTTGTAGGTGAATTTGAAGGGCAAATTTGAAGAATTTCAAGGGTAGGTTAAAAATAATTCATAATTTTTTATAACTTAGGTATTTTGAAATTCGCTTTCAAAAAACTAGATTCGTCACCATTTTTTGTTCATTTATGCTAACTTTTTTAGGAATTCACCTTTTTTTTAATATATTTAACCTATTTTTTAAAGTAAAATGATTAGGTTATATTGAATTTATGCTAATTTAAACTAATTAATGTTGATTTATACAAGTTTTAAGCTAGATTTATAGTAATTCATGTTGAATTTTATTTTTTAATTCAAAATTTAAAATATTTTACTTTCATTTTGTACTTGTAGGTTAGATACAATGACAAATAGAGAGGCCTTTGGATCAAGCTCAAGCTTAGGCTCAGCCCAATCGATACCAGTTACAGGTTTGTCCAATTGGAGCTAGAGTTCCTGCTTGGCCTGAGACAATTGTTTGCATTAGATGCGAGAAGCTATATCATGGAGGCATAAATTGCCTTAAATAGCATCTTGTAGGCATATTCATTGTGATGTCAAACCTTGTACCGACACCACAAAAGAGATAGACTGAGAGATGATGCACACCTTGTATTGGCAAAAGAGAAAAAATTACAAAAAGACAATGGTAGCCTTAGCAACATCCATAGCTAGTGGTCCTGGTCCTCAAATGCAAGCAGAAATGGATGAAGAAATGACACTTGAAGGCATAGTTGATTCCCTTCATGGTCCACATATATGAAACACATTGTCATCCATTTCATCTACTTCAAGTGGAGTGCCTACATGCACACCACATAGCTTTTTTGTACCTAGAAACACATATGGAGCACAACCGTCATGAGAAGGTACATGGTGGAACATGGAGGTGCATCAAAAAGCAAATAAGGCATGTGCCAATTTTTGGTACTTCAGCAACCTTCCCGTGTGGCAACTAATCCTTATTGTGACAATTTGGTAACTACATTAATAATAGAAGGAAAAGGCTTCAAGGCACCTTCTTGCAAAGACTTTAGGGAAGGTTGCTCACAAATGCAATTGAAAAGATGAATTTAGTAGTGGAAGAACAAAAGAAGCAATGGTGCAAGTATGGCTGCACTATTTTTTCAAATGGGTGGACAGATGGAAAGAATCACAATGGTGCAGTAATTTTTTTTGAAATTAGTGGATGCCTTTGACAAAGTAAAGAATCCAGAAACATTGAGTTTAATGTTGGAGGAATTTGTCATGGAGGTGGGCATAGAGAATGTAGTTCAAATAATAACTGAAATGCAACAACATATGTGTAATTTTATACCCTAGGTTTGTTAATCAGATTTATATCCTTTGATTATGCCCTAGATTGTAATCAGATTTGTAGCATTTTAATAAGTCATCATTCAGTAAAAAATCAGAAATGAAGTAAGTAAACAGGAGACAAACACGCATACCCTGGGAAAACCTCCAAGGAGGAAAAACCCAGCATTAAAGACCCACAGGTCAGATTATATATTCTCCTCTAAGATCACAAGTACAATACTTAGCTTCTTTGTCAGATCTGATCTTTTTGTATGGCAGATCTGCACTTCTAAGTTCTTCAAGTCTGTACCAAAACAGCCTATGTCCTCTTGGACAATTTCGCACAAGTCTGAACAATTTCACACTCCTCCTTGAGAATTCGCACCTTATCAGGCAGAGCTGATTCGCTTTACTTGGAATTGAATATGTTTGACTTGCAAAGTGTCTTTCATTTATATGCACCTTTAACTCTTATTTGCAAGTCGGACTCCCTTAAATTTTGGCGCCAATATATATTATTGTGGTGTGTGTATTTAGGATAGCGTGAAGAACAGGGCTGGGCATAGACTTGGGGTCACGTTACCCTTTAGGATAGGGCCCAGACCTAAAAGGGTTCGGATGTTGCCTTAAGGCAATCCGAACCCATATATAGCCCTAATTACAAACAACAATATGTGGCGGTTAGGAGATTGCTCGAATAGAGGCATAAATCACCCTTTCCCTTTGTGCAACACATTGCCTTGACCTTCTTTTGGAGGGCACATGCAAACTTGATTGGGTGAGAATGGTTGTGGATGACGCAAAAAGCATAACAAATTTTTCTTAATCATTGTTGGTTTTTAATTTGATGAGAGATTACACCAAAGAGAAAAAGTTAGATCAGGTGTCACAAGGTTTGCAACGATTTTCCTAATGTCGCACAACATTATTGGTTTGTTGACTTACTTGAAATAAATGTTTGAGTTAGGCATGCCTAGAATCATCATATGTAAAGAAGCTTGAAGGAGAGAGGGTTGCAAGGATAGTCTTTGATAATTGTTTTGCACAAAGAGCTATGAAGATTGTGAAGGTAACCTCAAAACTTCAAATTGATTGTTTTGTTTTTAGTTTTAGTCTTTAATTGTAAACTTCTAACTTAATTCATTTTGTATTTGCGATTTGTAGGTGTCAAAGCCCTTGGTTAAAGTTTTGTGTTTGGTAGATGGGGATCAAAACCCAATGTCGTACATTTATGAAGCTATGGATAGGGCCAAAGAGTCCATCCAAAACTATTGCAAGGGGGACAGCCTTATTAAATTTAACCCCACTTGGGAGATCATTGATAGGAGATGGAACAATTAACTCCACCAACCCATCCATGCAACAAGATACTTCCTCAAACCTAGTTTTTTCCATTCGGATAGCTTCTCATATTCTAATGGAGAGGTTATGGAATGACATGCATTTAGAAGATGACACCCTAGGTTTAGGTTAGAGACCTCATTATTCAAGAATCGCATAATTACATGACTAGTAGGGTTAAGTTCTTTTCTTTGAAACTAGCCATTTGAGGAAGAACCATTAAGTCACCACATAACAAGAACTGGAGTCTTTACATTACATGAATTTTACAAGTTACAAATTTCAAATTTACAACTATTTTGATAATTTGATAAGATATAGTTTACTTACTAACTCTTTAATATTTTATATTGTAGATTCTTGGTGGATAGATTGGGGTGCATATACCCCAAAGTTTCAAATTGTAGAGTGCAATTGGAGTTTGTGTGAGGCCATCCACACGAAGAAGAGGAACAAATCAACTCAAAAATGCTTGAATGACCTTGTCATTGTCCAATACAACCTTCAGCTTCACATACGAAGGGTAGAGGACAAAGCAAAGGAGGTCATTGATTTGGATAACATTGATCCTTATAATGAGTGGATAGGGCGAGATGAGCAACCCCCATTGTTTACTAAATATGAGATTCTTAATTTGAGAGGTAGGCCGCTTTTTTAAATAATAGAAGCTTGACTGGAGACGAAATAGACCTCGTTCATTTAAAGCCTCTGGTATTGACCTATGGAGGATGTGGGTGCAACAAAAAGAGCTATAGGCTGGATGACATTGATGAGGCAAAGGAGTCATTTCCATCTACTAGCATGATGGAGGTTGAGCTAGAGGCACTAGCACAACCTTCTATGTCGAGAAAAGAACCGCAACAAATTCCAAGGATTAGAACCTCAACCTCTCCTCAAGTTTTCACTAGATTAGGGAAAAGGAATGTGTAAAATGTTGAATTTTGTAATATGTAATTTATGAATTAGAATGATGATGTTCAAGGCAAACATCATGAATTCATAATAGTTGTCAGCTATTTGTTGTATCAGGATTTTGCATAATAATGCGATTTTTTACTTAATTAGAAATCACAAATTTTGGGTCTGCTGAGTTTTTGGTGAGTTAGAGTTCTCCAACTATGGTTGAAGCTTCCGAACTTTCTAGATTTTTTAATTCCAACTGTTTCTTGGTCTGACATGTATTTGTTCTTAATTGGTGAAAAGAGTATTTCTAGCTGTGTAACAATGTCAAGGGCTGCAGATTGATGATTTATGTAAACCTTTAGTTAACAAGATGTTTTTTGATCCTTGCAGAAAATGAATCAGATGAACCTGGGGAAACTTGGAAGCAAGGTATAGTTATTATTTACATTATTTTTGAAAGATTTGAGACGAGATCATTTTCATCATTGTTGATATTTTGATGCTTTGAGGGGATAAATGATAAAAATGTTAGTAACTTCAATATTTTGTTGTGGAACATGTAAAGATGGAAAAAATGATAAATGAGTAGTACTTTCATGTATAATAGTATTCGACTAGAGCATACAAACTGCACTAGTATCCATGAATTGAGAGAGATATCAAGGTGGAAAGCTCCAAATTCCTAGATGGCAGTGTTGACGTGTATTTTGTACACAGCCTAACACAGAATAAAATACCTAAAGGCATCTTATCCTCTCTTGAATAAAGTCTCTAACTGCTGAAGATTCGCATGAAGGATCAGTTAGGATGACTCCAATGTTCTAGTTAGTAGGGTCTCTACGTGTGGATAAACTCCAGTGGTATGATGTGATTTGCTGGAATCACAAGGGGACTTACATCTGATGATTGAACTTCCGATCTGCTTTGCTGGAACACAGGCTCTTACTGGCTTAGATTTGAAAAAAATGGAAAAAGGATGAGGGCGAAGAGAAGATCTAATCCTAATACTAAGAATGTAGGAGCAATGATTTGATTTTTTGATGAAACTCTAACTAGGTCTTGTTTTGACATCAATGGACCATCTCCACAAGGCTAGTGCGATCTTCTAAGGGAAGCTTTATGATGTTCAAATCATCATCGCAGGCATAGACACCATCAAGTTGATGCATATCAATGAAGAAGCGACAAATTGAAATTGAGCTTAAGCTGAATGATTCCAGTTGACTACACAAGGCAAGTCTGCAATCAACAAACTGCTAGTAGTATGGATATACGAATTCCACCATTAATCAATCGCATTTCCTCCATTCATCTAATCATCTACCATCTAGGATTGAAGACTCAACAAGAAACCATGCAAATTGCAAGAAATGACACACTTCACCATTACTTCAATGAAAATGGAGTTTGTTTACAATCAATGGCAACAATTTCTTGCCTTGTCCTCCTATTCTACTCTAATTACTATTCTATCAATTTCTAACTACTCTCTATCTACTAACTGCTTTCTATTATTTACAACTCTCTCCAATTTATTGCTAATTACCCTTTACAAATGAAATGCCAGGGCTTATATAGTGCCTACAATACAATTCGATGGCTTAGATCAATTCGAGATCAATGGCCAAGATTTTACAATGAAAACCCTAATTAGGGTTTGTTACAACCATTACATAACATTTAATGCTTGACCAATGATAAAATTGTATTGCTTGGACACATGTCCCCTCTAGAAAAATCGACCAATGGATAGCCGGGGTAGGTACATCGGAGTTTGTGCCACCTTCCATGAGTTAAGTACATTGAATCTGGACATGCTGAGGTGGACCTCACTGATTGGAGACGTGATGACTAGGATGCCACCTCGTCTGACACTTGGTTGATACTCAATTTGGTAGCGTTGAGAAGTTATCTTTGATTAACTCTTCTAAAATTATTTGCTTCTTCAACGAGCCCTTGTCCTAACTCCATGTGTCCTTGATGTGCAGGACGATTGATGTACCTCGCCTTGGAACGCTGGATTGAAAGAGGTCGCCCCTGTCCTGGCTTGATCGTCCCGGCGAAGACCGTCCTTGATCCGGCTTGATTTTCCTTGATGAGATCTCCATTTGATGCCTACACAACATTTCAAAATTAGCAACATGATTTTGCAATGAATAACTAGATTAGAGATTAAATTTAGGAAACTTCATAATAAGTCCTTGAGTTATCATTTCCTAAACGACGATTGAGCTATTAGAATTCAAAATTTCAAAATTTAAGGCTATGACGATCAAAATTCGAAATTAAAACAAGGGATCTTGTCATACCTTACTTGAGAGTTTAACTCTAAAATGCAAAACAAAGGAATTCGCCTAGGCACAAATCAAAATATGATGGCTTCAACGTGATCTCTCTCCAAATGAACGTCCACTTTAGCAATTCGCCACCTTGGGGGAGGAGTCTTCAATGTCTTGAAGATAACAAATTCGCCTTACTTGAAACAAACACGCACTCCTCTTTGATGATAATTTTGCACCTTGTCTTCTCCAAAATCGCATATGAAAGAGGATAAAATGATGATTTGAAAATGAAATAAACACCTCCCTTTATAGGCGCTCACCTTCACATTGACCCTAGGCCGACTTTGGTGAATAAGGCAAATTTAAAATAAACTTAAAGGCCGACCTTTGTAAAATGAAACAAATTTTAAATCAAGCGCCCCATTTTATTTATAATTAATTAATTTAATGCCTATAATTTTAAATAAACTCGATTTTTAAAAGGCAAAAATTAATTAATAAAGACCCATGCGCTAATGTTAAATGCTAACTTTAATTGGATTTCAAATTTATCGATTTTTTCCTAGCATTTAATAAAATCTAAAGAATGTTTTAGCGCCAAATTTGGAAGAGGTAAGGACACAAACCTATCGCTCTGGTCCCTGACTAAGGGACAGGAGCGAATTTGATGTTTAGTCTTGATTCTCTTGCCTTTTATGTTCAAAACCTCCATCCTCACGTTGAGACTGGCATGTTTGCCAAAAAACTCGAGCTTGATCGTCTTGATTTGGTGGATGAATGCCCTCTAAGGTGGATATCGCCCTGGTCCCTTGGTGAGGGACAGGAGCGAACTTCATGCTCTGGCCAACATTTGCTATCTCTCAAGCTTTACTCCTTGTTCATCACCTTGCAAATGATATCCTTGATCTTGCGAACCTTGACTTTGAGGTGATCTTGAAGGAAAACGAATGATTTAATGAAAATCGCCCTGGTCCCTTGATGAGGGACAGGAGCGATATAGCTTCCTTGTTCAAATTGATAGTCTTTTGACGTTTGAGACCTTTGCATATCATCATCTTAAGACGCCTTAGACCCTGTGCAACCATGTACAATCTTGACTTGGCATGAATTTTGAATGAATTGGCAAATATGGTGGATATCGCCCTGGTCCCTGACTGAGGGACAGGAGCGAACTTCAATGTCCTGGGCTCATGCTTGCTTTCATCAACTTGCCATTGCTTTCATCGTGTAAAATGAAGTCCCTTGGTCCCCTTTGGACACTTGAAACGTGATCAACATTCAAAATCTAAGCTTTCATGAAGATTTCGCTCTGGTCCCTGCCTGAGGGACAAGAGCGAATTTGTACTTTCAAGCTCAACTACACCTTGCCAACTTCCAAATTTATCTTCAACGGTCTAGTTTCACCCTCCTTTCTTTCACCTTTGGCTTGGAAATCATTCAAACTTGGCAAGAAATTCATCTAAGACAAAAATCGCTCTGGTCCTTCAGTGAGGGACAGGAGCGCCCAGGCCAATATAGGTCCAAATGCTCCACTTTTCACCATGAAATGCCTTTGCTAGGGAAGATATCATCCTGCCTCATGCTATGAATAATAGTTAATGTCCAAAAAAAGGTCTAAAATTGTGCATATAAAGAAAATCGCTCTGGTCCTTCAGTGAGGGACAGGAGCGAATTTGACCTTCTAGGCAAAAACTTCATCATTTCATTGTTTTTGATCAAGTGTGGATGCTCTATCATGCTCATTTCGTCCTTCACCATGCCTTTGATGTCTCAATTTGTCCAAACAAGGTTAGGAATGACTCCACTAAGCTTTTTCGCTCTGGACCTTTGGTGAGGGACACGAGCGATTCGCCTTGGACCCTTGGAGAGGGACAGGAGCGCTTTTCGCTCTGGACCCTTGGAGAAGGACAGGAGCGAAATTTGACTTTTCGAACTCTCTATCAGGATAATTTTTATGGAATATAACATTTAAGTATAAGAATACTTTAAGTTATATTCCATATATACTTTCAGGATGTTTGAGAGTGGTTTCAGACCTCCAGGAGTTATATTGCAAAATCTAGTTTTTTGAGGTTTTTCAGTTTCCAGACTTAGTCAAATTTCAGGATCAGGACATTCCAGACTTAGCCAAATTTCAGGATCAGGACTTCACTCCAGTAGGACCTGCTATCCAATTGATCTCCCCGACAGCACTCAAAATGCAAAGGCCAGCTAACAAAACCCTAAAAAAAACCCAAAGAACAAACCCTAAAAAGCAAAAAAGAACATGGGTCCCCATTTGCAATGGGGCGATGTGTGAAAACGTCACAACAGGCAGTCTATTAATAATTCACGCATATAAGAATTGAACTTAAAAATTGTGGAATCCTCATTTGTTAGAAATGGTAATGGTGTGTGTTTTAGGCTTTTAGCATTGTAATCCTTTTAGTCAAAGCATTATTTTCTATTGATCGTGCATCTTACTTGTGTCATTTCCAATCCTTGTTAACATGATAACGAATTTCAGTCAGTAGGCAAAGAATCATCTGACCTGCCATCCGCCAAATATCATGGAGCCGTTCCTGGCAATGATACTGCATTGCTGTCCAGGTCAGAGAAAAAGATGGTTCACAACAAGAAGGTATACAAGTTGATTGAGGAATATGATCAGTTGTTGGTATGCTCGGCAGACAATGTGGGACCCCATCAGTTACAATCCATCCGTCAGCATCTGAGGCCTAACTCAGTTGTTTTCTTGGGCAAAAATGCAATGATGAAGACAGCCATAAAGGCTTTTGCAGAGAAGTCTGGGACTATTGTTTATCAGAACATGATACCCTTGCTTGTGGGAAATGTTGCTCTTATTTTCACAAAAGGTGGCTTGATTGATGCAGTTGTACCCCCTGGCAACACGGTTTTAGAGCTCATGAAGAAGGGAGAGAAAGCCAGTTCTTCTGAGGCAGATTTGCTTGCCAAGCTTGGTATTCTCCCATTGTCACATGGACTTGTCGTGAAGGCTATGTATGGAAATAGATCAGTATTTGATCCTGCTGTCCTTGATATTGTAGAGGAAGAATTAAAAGAAAAATTTTCTGCTGTTTTTTCTTTGTGGCAACCGTTTCTATCTCTCTCAACAATCCTACATTAGCAGCTGCCCCATGTTAATTCAATAAATAATGTTTTTTTCACATATTTCGGATGCATCTTCGTGGTTATAATTGCTACTTGAGTGCAGAGATGCTTCTTAATTGTAGTCTCATCTTGTCTTGAGCTTTACTAAATTATAAGGCAGAAACAATGAAACTGTTTTAGTTAGTTCTCAAATTTTTTAATTGTACCATTTCAATTTTGAACCATTTGTTGAAGATATCAATCTTTCCCTGCAAAATATTAGAATTGATTTTAAAATTTTGAATTTAAAATATTTGAAATTCTTGTGTTCCAAATCAACTAGTTGATAGGTTAGTTGACAATAGTATGATATACAATGTGTTGTGGAGTGTTAATTTGGTGTTGTAACTAGAAGTGCGATTGGTAGCGGCAGTTTTGATGGTTGGAGCAAATATTAAAAGAAAAATTCTGTAAATTTTGAGCAAATATTAGTTAATATTGTAGAGGAAGAATTAAAAGAAAAATTTTCTGTTGTTTTTTCTTTTTGGCAACCGTTTCTATCCCTCTCAACAATCCCTACATTAGCAGCTGCCCCATGTTAATTCAATAAATAATATTTTTTCCAAATATTTTGGATACATCTTCGTGGTTATAATTGCTACTTGAGTGCAAAGATGCTTCTTAATTGTAGTCTCATTTTGTCTTGAGCTTTACTAATACAATTATAAAGCAGAATCAATGAAATTGTTTTAGTTAATTCTTAAATTTTTTAATTTTACCATTTCAATTTTGAACCATTTGTTGAAGATATCAATCTTTTCCCTACAAAATATTAGAATTGATTTTTAAATTTTGAATTAAAAATATTTAAAATTCTTGTCCAAATCAACTAGTTGATATGTTAGTTGACAATAGTATGATATACAATATGTTGTGGATTGTTAATTTGGTGTGGTCACTAGAAGTGTGGTGGGCAGTGACACTTTTGATGGTTGGAGCAAATATTATTTTTAGCTAAAATTCAAATTTGTCATGAGTGGTGGAGTGAAAGAGCAAAACTAGTGGCAACACTATCACAATTAGCCTTAATATGACACACAACACTTAAGGCCTTGAAGAATTGCAACAAGGTTTTGAGGGTTGACCAATGAGGCTATAAGGTGCAACAATAATAACGATCAATAAAGATCATGAGAATAGTTGATGCTTGGTGGAAAGTTGTCTCTTGGAAGAGTTCGTAAAGGCATGAGGGGAACATAAGAGCAAAGCTTAAGCAAGATGTGTCGATGAAGGTGTGCTTGGTTGAGTGGTGATCAAGTAATTTTTTTTTGGAGTACCTAAGGAAAGTAAGGCATGCCTACTTATCTAAGCCATTGGACCTAGGAGGCACAAATCATAGATTGAAAACTTACTTGTGATTTAAAGGTCTTGAAATAATTATCTCCCCTTTTACTCATTTGAATGTGTTCATTCCCAATTTTGCATCTCATTTGTATGGATAATTGACCTTGGGACGTAGGATCAGCAACAAATTACGCCAACAATAATAGATTTTAACACAATAAGCTTAAAAAATTAACAATAATAAATGCCAAATAAATTTTTGAAAACCACAATATGTCTGAAGTTAATGATCACTCATCTCATACCACTTGCCTATCTTCTTCTTCCACACCTTACATTTATTTGGAGTATTCAATATTTAGAGATGCATTTACCTCTCATCATGGTCCTTAGATCTCCCTGGTTCAATCAAAACTATTGTTTTCTTCGTAATCACTTCCTAGAAGGAAATAGTTAATTCACCATGTTTCTAGCCATCCGTGTGGCAACATAAAATCTTTTGTTTTAAAATAGTAATGGTCTAGTTGAAGTTTAATTGCTCTAGCTAGATACTTTTGAGTAAAATAATTTTGTCATGTTTGTTTATACATTATGTATATGAGGATTCACAAGATTCTACCAAAATCACACATGCATTATGTATGTAGGGATTCACACGACTCTACCAGCATCACATAATATGAATCAATTTGGAGTTCTTAAATCTCTTATCTTTCATAGGCATTGACAAGATTAGCAACCTCATAGGCATTCTTCTGTCACAAGGCCACCTTATGACAATCTCATCATTGTGTTTCCTCTCCAAGATTTGCAATCCTAGTTTATCCTCATTACCACGACAACCTCATCACCTCTTTTAGACTCTTCTAAGATTTTATTTCACCACCTTCAGATACATGTGACTTACAACCATTCTTTTGCTCGATTTGAATTGTTATTCTCCAAACTTCATGCATCCATGTAATTAGGGTATTTTTGATCCCATCATTATCATAGGGCATTATTTTTTGAACATCTTTATGTAGTTCACTTACCTTTTGTATTGAGGAGCAATCATTGTTGATTAGAATACGCAACATATTGTATATCATACTATACACATTTTGATTTGATAAAACATATGATTAGGTCAATAAAATTAATGAAGCAACAAATAAGCAAACATAACAAATGCAAATTATAACACTAAATCTATGTGGAGAAACCCTTGTGGGAAAAAATCCACCACCAAAGAGGCCCAAGCTTGTATTAATCTCAAGAGAGTATATCTTATATCTCTAACAATAAGAACAACATGAGGGGTATGGGATTTTGTTGAATGGGCATAGGGGAGTTTGGAATCAATAAGCATGTATGCAGAGGCAAATGGATCTAATTAACATAGGAAGACTTGACTATGGTTTGGAATGAGGAGATGGTATGAGTTATATGAGCGGAAGGTGTAAAAATAATGAATATGGAAGTAAGAGGGGTAGATATAGGTGAAATACTAGAAGGAATAGAGGCACTAGTGGAAGAAATGAAAATTGGAGAATAAACTTTTAAGTAAGTCTAAAGAGAATGTAATGGGAACAATAAAAGTAGTTGGATTAGGGTTAGAAGAAGGGGATAGGTTTGATACACCATTAGAAAGATTTGTTAAGGATCATAGATCTTGAATTTTTTTCGTGTCACAATGGAAATCTATTAATGTGTTATGGAAAACCCTAACCAATTGATGACAAGATTAAGCTTGTTGTAATGCTTATATCAAAAATTGATTTGTAAGTTGAACATCTTATTAAGCTACATAAAATAGTCAAAATCTTCTTGATTACTTGAGCTAATCTCAATATGAACACCATCAAAGATATCATTATCCTTGGAATGTGTAGCCATATCAATTTTTAAATGATAACGTCCTTTAGATGTGAATAAGAGACATAAAAATTAAACTCAAATACACACTTTTAATTTAAAAATTATAGTAGTAGCAATATATCATATATAAAAGTGAAACTTTGATAGGATAGCCAAGATTAGGTGAGAATGTATTGGTCATCACTATTTCTAGATTAGATTATGTGATTGTATTTTGCATCAATATTTCAGATCACTCTACGATCCATCATCGAGATGATACAATGTTATAAGAGACATAAAAATTGATCTAACCTAGAGGTAGTAATGACCAATATCATGGCTTGTGGAAATCTAATGTCTTACAATGAAAATATATTATAATAAAGAACATAAACCCTAGTAAAAAAAGTTATGAAGCTTAGAAAATAAAGGATGTTCAAGTATGAAAATAGAATATAAACTAAAAGAAGTAGATTTATAAATGCAATGTAATGTAAAAGCTTAAAAAAGATTGAGCTATGTGAGATTAGAAATGTTCACTAAAATGTAAAGGGAAATAATCTCTTCATATGTGTAATCTAGATTGATTTAAGAAAAAAATATAAATAAGCACAAATTAACCTAGGTTAATAAATGGTAATTGGGTAATGTTATTTTAACAAGTGATAGGAAAGGAAATAAGAGGGAAAATGGTGCTTATCTATGGCTGAAGAATGAATATAAACTCATAATTTTATTCTAGAGTATCGTATCTTTGTGCCTTGGAAATGTGAACTCTTAGATTGACAAATATTTTACTTTTTTAGTAAAATATCTAAGCACTACTATAGGACAAGTTCACAAGTTTATTATGCATTCACAATCCAGTCCGTTGTACCTAGATTAGTTCTTGTTTTCAGTGCAACTTTTCTCTTTTGCTCACTAAATAATGAAAGATTCAAGGTATTGATAATATTTTAAAATATTTTAAAGGGCTAAGTCACAAGCAGATAGGATCTTCTAGATCAAAACACATAAAATTCAACATCAACGTACAAAGATCAAATATAATAAGTAAGCTCCCAAGAATATAGATTTGTTGCTCCTTTTAAGCACCAAATTAAAATATGACTATTAATTACTCCTTTAATACTCCACGATAAGGGAAAATTATCATGAGAGGAGAGATATAAAATGAATGCAAGTAAATGCCTTTAAATACTAGCCATGAGATCAAGTCATGCAAAAGCATGCTTAGTTCACTCTAGGTGAGAATGATACATTGGGACAATTGACCAAACATAAATTTTAAGTTTTAAAATGAAAGGGAACACATATGTGACTATGGAAATGTTTGAGTAAGGATAAACAATTTCAAGTCTAAATGATTAAACAATTGAATAGATGTAGCTAAATGGATAGGTGTGGTAAATTAAGATGTATGTGAATACATAGAAATATGTGTATCTAAGGGTAAGCTAGGTAAAAAATGATGTGTGTATATGGATAAGGTAGAACTAAATGCATAAAAATAAGTGTGTATAAAAATAGGTAAAGCCTAGGGAAATGAACCCAAATTCACTCAAAATCACACCATTTGTCGCTATTCACATTAATTATAACATCTTATTAAAATAAGCACAATATGGGAAATGACATTTCTATATAAATTTGCCATTATAAACAAATTTTAAGTAGTGACATGTGTCCATGTACATACCACATCATCTTGAAGTCATAGTGCCCAACATAGTCTCTTCCCCTAGTTGCATCATGGTAAGGGAGATGTTACACATTACATGGAAAATTATTAAGGTTGTGTAGTTCGTATGACATGGTTATGTGTAGTGGAATGAGAGCATGGTCGAATTAAAGCAATATTACTTGTAAAAATTACAATGGAAAAAGTGTGGTGAACAATGTTATTTGCTCACATTGTTTTATCTCAAGGTTGATGAAGTTATATGTTGGAGACTACCCAATAGAACCAAAAGTATATCATAGTCCAATATATATAAAGCTTGGCATTCACATAAACAATAAAAAAGGGGAACAAATCCACCACAATTAAAAGAGGAACCTGGGCAAGGTAAAATCTTCATGACTCGAGAGAATTAGAAACTTTTCAAAGCAACCATTAACAATTTTTAAAAAAAATTAAAATTAATATAGTATATACATCATCCAATACACACAATTTTGGTGATCCCATTAATTTGCAAGGCATTAAGTGCATGTAGACTATCTAGACCTAAGAGGGGAACTACAAGTACATTTCCAACAAACCATTGGTATGATGAAGAGTGCAAGGGAAAACATTTTTTGAGAGAATTTGAGAAAGAGAAAGGAAAATAAGAAGGATTATGAACTAAAAAAGAAGGGTGTGTGAACAAAACAATGAAAGAACTAGCCATTCTTAGAAAATATAACCCCAAGATATTTTAGAGGGAAATACAACAAAAAATAAAACAACGACTAAGGTATTATATGCAGAATAGTTAATGCATAATAAATCTAGCATGGGTGAAAGTACAAGATATAAATGAGATGCAAACAAAGTATTTAGAATAGGGAATAAAGGTCCTCACACCTCTCATCTAATGCATTTCAATAATTTCATTCAAGATCTCCCAATAAAGTGAATGACTGGTGTCATTATCCTTCTTTATAAAAGCATATATATTAATAATGCATTTGATTGCCATCTATTATAACTAATTTTCTTCTTAGAAACCTTTTTAGATACACGATAGAATATAGAATTGGTAGATGTACTTAAAGGAAAGGAAAATAAGCAAAGGGAGGGGTTGTCTTGAGACTAAAACACTTCACTATTGATCATCGTATCGCCATTAGTTACTTTGATAAAAAAATATGGGGCTCCGAAGGAGAAGATACCTTTTGTTTCTTTGTGAATTTTAAGCTTTTTTCATAGTGCACAAATATAAATTTTAGAATAAGATGGAGAAATTAAGAGTCCTCAGTGAGTTTAGAGTGATAGTTCATTATAATGGTGTAATTTGGAATTAAGGTCAATTAAGATAATAAAACAACTAATAATCCAAATTAACCAAAACAAGGTGAAAATATAAATGAAACTAATAGATTTAGCCTCAATCCAAATAAAGAAAGGGTTGAATCTCTAATCAGATTCACTTGGTGCTAGGGTTTCCTCTTTCCAAGGGTTGATGTGGATTGGAATCGATAATTATTAATTATGGCCAAATGAGGAATACATGAAGTAAATTGATGAATATAGAATGCTAAAGATGTCTTGCAGAGCCATAGGCTAGGGTTTGGGAAAAAGAATATATTCAAAACCTCTTCCCAAAAGTTTAGCCTATTTTTTTGGGACCAGGTAGTACAAATCCGCCCTACTCCTTCAAATTTTCCTTTGTTGAAAGTTGAACCTATTTGTCATTGTTTACTCTACTGAAATTCTCAAGAACAACTCTTGCAACTATTTCCTACAAACAAAAAGAGAGGGAAAGATGTTGTGTATAGCGGAATTAACCTTGAATGAAATGATTCAAATACTAAAATAAATTTTAAGGAGATATACCTCAGATCTGCAATTGTTGACTTTTATGCAATACTCTTTGAATGAAATGACATGACAAACACATGAACATGAAAAAACCTAATCACACACACACACTTACATGAAGATTGATGCAACTTTTCTCCAAAATGGTTGAAGGATGAAATGCAACCTTGAATCACTGAAAATGTTTGATGATGGATGCTTCACAGGTGCATGAACAATAGGGTATGGTGACTTCAATTGCTTCTAGGTGAAAATGAATTGATAGGATTCCTTTATATAGGGTTCCTTAGGTAAACTATCGATTAGGCTGACCTCCAATGATCATGTGTAGCCATAGGGACCAGAAGCCATCAGGGAGCTTTAGCCCCATTTAAAATTGGGGCCTGTTTAAGGGGGACTAGGGCATTTTGAGGCACCCTAGTCTAGACCAGGGTGCTCCATGCCTTGGTCCTCCTACAAATAGGACCAATACAAAGGAAAATGGGGAAGGTACCTTCAAGATGGGTTCCACCACATGGTGTTCATGATGACAGGGTTGGATAATAGGAGCAAAATGGACCGAAGAGGGGATGGAGATGACACAATAAAGTAGGAGCACCAACATGAGGTGTAAATTGGATAGGTTACAATTTATTATGCTACATTTAGCCCCCACTTTAACAAGAGTATGAGCCTATGCAAATACTCACAGTAAAGTAGATAGATTAGAGAGAGGAGCAATAAGGAGATAGATTACAAGGAGATAAGACATCACTAATTTTGAGGAACCAAGCCCCCAATCTTAGGATCTTAACTCACACAATCACATGCAAGGACACACAAAACAAGACCAAGACAAAAAGGCAAACAAAGAGAAAAGACATACAACATTAGGGGTTAGTATGTAAAAAAGAAAAAGGCTCCAAGTCAACTAGTTGAAGAGACCTTGACAATCAAATGTTTTATCCACTAATATGATTCTTAGAATGCTATGACAAGAACACAAGCGATTACATAAAAAGAGAAAGAGAATGTATCAAATGATGAACACGATCCATAAAAAGCAAAGCTATGATCTCATGGGGAAGAGAAAAGAGAGAGAATGGATGCCATAGGCTAGTAAGTTTTGTCATACTAGGTGATCCATGTTGGGTAGGGGAATTAGAAGAGTCTAGTTGTATTTTTCTAGTTCCACTCACCTATTGCATATGTTGTTGTTGTAAAGGAAAGCAAGTGTGGAAATTCGCTTCCCTAATGTCAATTTGCAGGGGAGAACAATCCAGTGTTTACAATTTTACAACTTTTCTGAATATGGCACAAGCATGAGCAAACACAATTAAACAACAAAGAGATAGAACACACAGAGTTAACGTGGGAAAACCCTTTCAGGAGAAAAACCCACCACCAATAGAAAATGACTTTATTATCAGTATGTTAAATACAATAAAGTTTAGTCTGTAGATTTCCTTTTTCCACTCTGTCAAACAGTCATTCCAGACGTAACATGCAACACTCGAATAACAATTACAACACACTCAATGGCTATTGTAACTCCCACTCAAATTCGGTTCACATTTTGCTTCTAATACCAAACTGGTTGACTATTCATTTGAGCAACTGCAACAATGACTTGAAATCTAACCATTTGACTGCGTCGGTCTGCATTCAAGGAAAACCAATTATCCCACATGCAGTAGGGAGTCGGGTCGGTTCATATTCATCTACACCGACAATCTCATCCTTAGTGTTCGAGTGGTCACCTTTTTGGATCTCGGTTCATTCTCACACCAACGTCGGTCTTCGCTCCATCGCCCATCGGTATAGCCTTCAAACGGTAGAGACGATCGCCTGATGATACCTGATCGCCCAAGGCGACTCCATCGGGTCATTGGCCAGACAGATGAACTGTTACCCCGATCTCCGATAACTAAGAGCGGTCTCATCGGCTCATTGGATCAAGCACTGCAAGGTTACTCCGATCTGCATTGTTACCTCGATAACCTAAGGTGGCCTCATCGGGTCCTCGACTCATGCCCAAAACTGCTATCCCGATGAGCGAAGCACTCCGAGACAGAATAAGGCAGACTTATCAGGACTTCGGCATAGCCTTCAGCACATTAACCCGATAGCCGATATCGACTCGATCACCTAAGGCGACTTCATTGGGTATCGGCTTAACTCCAGACCAGAACCCCCGATAGCCGATGTCAACCCGGACCACCTAAGACGGCTCCATCGGGTCATCAGCACAACTCTGATGCAGTCTTCCATTATGATGTTCCATCGGTGTAGGCTAGCCCGATCAACCCGAACATGTCAAGTGAATTAGAGGCACATTTCCAACAAACTCCCACTTGACGAGGAATTCATTGGACCGATTACCATTTCAGACGTTACTGAGAAACATGGGTATGAAGACCCATAGAATTTGAACACCACCTGAACTTGTGCGTGCTCACTGGTTTCGTCAAGGCATCTGCAACATTTTCCAGAGTGTCTACCTTGTTAAGATAAACTTTTCCATCTTCCACCATGTCACAAACAAAGTGATACTGAACATCAACATGCTTCGACCTGGCATGGAAAGTAGGATTCTTTGCCAAACATATGGCACTCTGACTGTCACTCCAGATTTCAACCTACCCTGCATCAAAACCAATATCTGAACTCAAACTCCTAAGCCAAACTGCTTCTTTAAAAGCATGTGTGGCCGCTATGTATTCTGCCTATGTAGTGGACAAAGTGACTACAACTTGTCGCTTGCTCATCCAGCTAATTGCTCCACCATTCAAGACAAAAACATATCCACTAGTGGATCTCCTGTTGTCAATATCCCCTGCCCAATCAGAATCCATATAACCACAAATGTTGAGAGTTCTCTTTGAATCCTTGAGATTACCATGATAACACAATGCAAAGTCCGAAGTACCCTTCAGGTATCCGAACACTCTCTTTACGGCACCCCAATGTGGTTTCCCTGGATTTGACATAAACCTGCTAAGTACTCCCACTGGCTGGGCAATATCTGGTCTTGTACAGACCATAGCATACATCAATCTACCTATAGAATTTGCATAAGGTACACTTTTCATGTCTTCAATCTCTTTTGGAGATTTCAGACTGTCAAGCACAAACAACTTAGTTCCCTGCAAGATGGGAACAACCTGTGGTTTACAATCAGACATATGAAACCTGTCAAGAACATTGGTTATATACTTCCTCTAGCTGAGCCAAATTTTCCTCTTAGATCTATCTCTTTTTATCTCCATTCCCAAAATGTAATTTGTTGGTCCTAAGTCCTTCATTTCAAATTTCATAGAAAGTTGAGATTTTAAATCTAAGATCATACCTTTTGTGTTTGCTATGAACAACATATCATCTACATACAAAGTTATGATAAGAATCCCATCACCATCAGTTTTGTAGTAAACACAATGATCAGCCTTTGATCTCACAAATGCCAAAGACAAAACAAATGTATCATACTTTTGATACCACATTCTGGGAGACTGTTTTAAACCATACAGAGACGTCTTGAGTTTTCATACTAGATGTTCTTTACCTTTTCCCACAAAATGCTCAAGCTAGGACATATAAATTTCTTCTTCAAGATCACCGTGAAGAAATGTTGTCTTCACATCCATCTGCTCAATCTCCCAATCATATGCTGCTGCAAGTGATAAGAGAAATTTGATAGATGTCAGCTTAGCTATAGGAGAGAAGATTTCCCCATAGTCAATACCTTCTTTTTGCGAATACCCCTTTGCAACCAGTCTTGCTTTGCATTTGTCAATGCTGCCGTCTGGACCATACTTCTTTTTAAACACCCATTTGCAGCCTACACGCTTTCTGCCTTTAGGAAATGGCACCAAATCCCAAGTTCTATTTTTATCCAATGATGACATTTCATCATTCATGGCTTCCAACCAGGAATTCGAATTAGACATTTCAATTGCTTCTTTGACAGTCATAGGCTCATCAGTATCTACAAGTAAAGCATAAGCACAATTAACATTCAACATAGAATGACTGTACTTATTAGGTGTATACCTATTAGGTTGTTGCCTCTCTCGAGTAGATCTTCTCAACTCTGGTGTTGAGGCTTCTTGAGGTTCCATAGGAGGCTCATCATCATGTTCTTCTTCAAAACTACTTGAACTGCTTGAACTCTCCTCATCTTCAGGTATCTCTGGAGACTCTTCTTTGCCTGGAGGAATTTCAACCTCAGCTTCTCCTTTCTTTTCTATATTATGATCCAGTGACATAGGCTTCAACTCATGAAAAATCACACTTCTGATGTATACAACCTTACCAGTCACTGGATTCCAAAGTTTGTATCCTTTCACACCAACTCCATAGCCAATGAAGATACATTTCACCGCTTTGTTATCCAACTTAGATCTATTAACATCAGGCACATGAGCATATGCTTCTGCACCAAAAACATGAAGGTGCCTTAAAGACTGTTTCTTACCAGACCATGCTTCCATAGGTGTTTTGTCAACCAATGCTGAAGTAGGAGAACGATTCAACAGGTAACATGCTATAGCAACTGCTTCAGCCCATAATTTTTGTTCCAGCCCAGCTCCACTCAACATGCTTCTTGCTTTCTCCATTAGGGTCTAATTCAACCTTTCTGCAACTCCATTCTGTTGTGGAGTGTAAGGTACAGTCTTATGTCTCTTAATTCCATGATCAACACAGTACTTGTCGAAATTTGCACTACAAAATTCACCACCATTGTCTGTTCTTAAACATTCAATCTTTCTCCCATTTTGATTTTCAACAAGGTTCTTAAACTCCTTAAACCAACTGAACACTTCTGATTTACTTTTAAGAAAGTACACAAATGCCCTTCTTGAATAATTGTCTACAAAAGATACATAGTATTTAGACTTAGACAAAGAAGGTACATCCACTAGACCAAACACATCAGTGTGAACATAATCTAGGATATCATAAGACTTATGAGAACTGGAATAAAACTGAACACGGTTATGTTTTCCGTATATGTAGTGTTCGCAGAAATCAAACTCAAAACTACAATCATCCAGACCTTCAACCAGATTATTATTCTTCAAGGCTTTTACTCCTTTTTCGCCTATGTGGCCTAACCTATTATGCCAAAGCAGTGTTTTCTCAATAGGAAGTTTAGCTTCCAATGAATTAGCATTATGCATCATTACAGTTGTCTTAACTGACTTTTCAGAGGCCATATTACAACATATAGGTTCAACATTTAACTTATATAAAGTACCAAAATGATCACCCTTTGCCAATACAATGGAACCCCTAGTCATCTTGCAACCACCAGATACAAATGTAACTTGTACTCCAACATCATTAAGTTTACTTATAGAGAGAAGATTTCTTGCCAGACCTGGTATATGAAGAACTCCATTGATCCCCTTCACTCTACCATCTGGGAATTGAATTTTAATTTTGCCTCTCCCTACAATCTCCAATGTAGAATCACTGGCCAAATATACCTTTCCACCAGCATACGGTTCATATTTCGAGAACCACTCCTTGTGGGAGGTCATGTGAAAAGATGCGCCAGAATCTACTAACCAGGTGTCATCTGAGGTAGGTATTGCCAGGGCTGCTACAAATGCATCTGCATCACTTTGAGAAGATTCGGTGTCAGAATACTTCTTCTTCTCCTCCTCCTTGCAATCCTTTCGGATATGCCCTTTCTGCCCACAGTTCCAGCACTTCACCTTTGACTTCTTGCCTGGAGATTTAAATATCTCTTGAGACTTGGACTTCTTGCCTTTCTTCTTGTCTTTGTCCTTCAGTCTGCCTCGAATAGAGAGGGCATCTTTTGTTGTCTCAAAAGACTTCTTTCTCATTTCTTCTGACAAAAGAGTATTTACCATAGTATCCATCTTGAACTGGGTCGTAGTACTACTGATAGCCATCACTAAGTGTTCCCAAGAGTCAGACAATGAACACAACAACAACATGCAACGTTCTTCTTTCTGGATGGACACACCAACAGAAGTTAACTGTTCAAGAACCATGTTGAATGCATTTAAGTGGTCTGCCAATGGTGTTCCTGCATCCATCTTTAGAGAGTACAACTTCTTCCTCAAGAAAAGTTTATTCACCAAGGATTTTCCTTGATAAATATCTCCCAACTTATTCCAAAGAAAATGTGCAGTCTTCTCCTCATGGACGTTTAACAGAACAGAATCAACAAGACATAACCTGATTAGATCCCTTGCCTTCTGGTCAGCTAAATCCCAATCTTCTTGCTTCATGCCTGAAGGCTTAGAAGTTGCAGTCACAGCACCTCAAAGATCTCTATCGACCAGCAAGTCTTCCATCTTGAGTTTCCATAGTTCGAAACTGGAACCATTAAACTTCTCCATGTCTATGCGCCCCGAGGTGCTTGCCATCTCAACCTGTAAAACAAGTAGACACTCTGCAAGACTCCCACTGAAACAGAACTGACACAAAAAACCAACCCTACCCAACAAGGATAACAAAACGGGCCAAGCTCTGATACCATTTGTAAAGGAAAGCAAGTACGGAAATTTGCTTCCTTAATGTCAATTTGCAAGGGAAAACAAACTAGTGTTTACAATTTTACAACTTTTATGAATATGGCACAAGCATGAGCAAACACAATTAAACAACAAAGAGATAGAACACACAGAGTTAACGTGGGAAAACCCTTTCGGGAGAAAAACCCACCACCAACAGAAAATGACTTTATTATCAGTATGTCAAATACAATAAAGTTCAGTCTGCAGATTTCCTTTTTCCACTCTGTCAAATAGTCATTCCAGACGTAACATGCAACACTCAGATAACAATTATAGCACACTCAATGGCTATCGTAACTCCCACTCACATTCAGTTCACATTTTGCTTCTAATACCAAACTGGTTGACCATACATCTGAGCAACTGCAACAATGACTTGAAATCTAACTGTCTGCCTGCGTCGGTCTGCATTCAAGGAAAATCAATTATCCCACTTGCAACAAGGAGTCGGGTCAGTTCGTATTCATCTACACCGACAGTCTCATCCTTAGTGTCCGAGTGGTCACCTTTTTGGATCTCGGTTCATTCTCACACCGACGTCGGTCTTCGCTCCATCAGCCATCGGTATAGCCTTCAAATGGTAGAGTCGATCGCCCGATGATACCCGATCACCTAAGGCGACTCCATCAGGTCATCAGATAGACAAATGAATTGTTACCCCAATCTCCGATAACTGAGAGTGGTCTCATCGGCTCATTGGATCAAGCACTGCGAGGTTACTCGGATCTGCATTGTTACCCCGATAACCTAAGGTGGTCTCATCAGGTCCTCGACTCACACCCAAAACTGCTATCCCGATGAGTGAAGCACTCCAAGACAGAACAAGGTGGACTTATCGGGACTTCAACATATCCTTTAGCACATTAACCTGATAGTCGATATCAACCCGATTGCCTAAGGCGACTTCATTGGGTATCGTTTTAACTCCAGACCGAAACCCCCGATAGCCGATGTCAACCCGGACCGCCTAACACAGCTCCATCGGGTCATCGACACAACTTTGATGCAGTCTTCCATTCTGTTGTTCTATCGGTGTAGGCTAGCCCGATCAACCCGAACATGTCAAGTGAATTAGAGGCGCATTTTCAACAGTTGTTTGGTTTCAGGAATTAAGCATCTCGTATAAGATTTGTTGGTCTAGTTTCGAGCATGCAACAACCTATATATGACATGAAACAAAAACAAAGATGTCTCGTTTTAGGAACATCTCGTATAAGACTTTGTTGGTTTGGTTTTGAGAATGTATACCATGTATAACAAATATAAAAATATTGTCTGGTTTTGGGAATGAAACATCTCATATAAGACTTTGTTGGTCTAGTTTCAAGAATGTACACCCCATATAAAACATGTAAAATATAGTACAAAGAGGGCAATATGCAATGCCCCACCTTAAGATGTCAACATAGTCCTGTGTTGTTGTCTTAAGGGAGCTCAAAAGAAGGACACACACCTTCAACACCAAGAATATATCCTTTTAGGCAACAATGTTCATAAATCCAAGCTAAAGAGGCATTATTCTTATAAGCAAGGAAAAGATAGTTGAAAAAGAGATATCTTGCAACAAGTGTAAAGGGAATCCTTTGGAGGAGAAGAGATCTTTTCTCCAAGACATCTACCTCAAAAAGGATATTTTTGAACAAAAATAACATCATCAACCAAAAGAGAGGAAAGGGAACAAGAATGCATACCTTCCCCTATTTCTAAGTGAAAGGGATTATTGATGATATTTCAAACTTTTGACCCAAAGAAAAGGGTTTGTTCATAAATATATATACTTTTCCAAGTGAAGAAGAGGTTGTAGACAAGGATACACACCTCTTGCATAAGAGAGAATCCTTGAGCACACAAATAACTTCACACAAGGAATGACATCATATCATAAGAAAACACAACTCAACAAAGGAAAAGTGGATCCTTGGAAAGGATAGGAGAGATGAATGCCCCCCAAGCATAGGGACAAAGAGAGGAATTACACAACCTCCAAAGAGAGATTATACATAAGAAGATGTAGTACTTCAAGGAAAGAAAAGGTTCTAAACAAGGAATGCACATGTACTCAAATGAAGGAATATTCAATGTGAGAAAATACATCAAGATATGCAAAATGCAACTCAAAAGAAGAGATAATCTTCAAAAATGAGAGAGGATTGAATATATTGTCCTTGCCCCCCAAGCAAGAAGACACAAAAAAATAATGTTATTTCCCAAGTAAGATTGTTATTGAAAAAGCATCACCACTCATAACAAAGAGCCCCCAATGAAGTTTACTACTATTGCCATAGAGTGAGGAGAAACATGATAAAGTGAATGGAGTGCTAAGGCACTACCTCTTCACCAAGAAAAAATGCAAGATTGGTTGTAAGAGCTATATGAGCATGGTCATATTGGTCCTAAACAAATGTTTCAAAGGCCTTACAATTTCTTAGAAAATGAGAATAACAATTATGAAAAATACAATGTTCATCACCTTCCTTATTCTTATAAGTATATTTTAGGGGAGGAAACATAACAGTCCTATCATACTTCAATCTCCAAAATATTCTTGTAGCTAAATTTTCTTGACTGTCACTAGGGGTTGGTTTTATCTCTTGAGATGTAGGAAAAGGTGTGGTAATAGAAGGAGATGGATTGTTTTCAATTATTTTGATAATTCCATTATCAATGAGGCCTTGTATTCCCTTTTGAAAATCTGTACAATCATTGGCATGATGATCATGGGTTTGATGATATGAGAAAAAAAGGATTATTTGAGGAAGAAGCACCTTTAGATGGATGATAGAGTGTATATTTTGCAAAATACTCCTTAAGCTTTTGCATTCTAAGGAGATCATCTATAGGTGAATGATGAGAATCTCTTAGACCTTTATACTAGCTCGTGAAGGAGGGTTTATAGGGTCTTTGATTTCTTGTTCATATTTTCTAAGTCTTGTCCACTATAACCTTGTTTTGAGATTATGTTATAACCACTCCTATAAGACCTTTTTAATTGTGAATAAGAAGGACCATTATCATGAATTCCTTTAAAAATTGTAGTGTAAAAACATATGGAGGAATAGAAAGGATGATTAGATGAAGAAGGGATATTGTTTGTAGGGAAATTCACCTTTTTATCATCAATATTCATAGCTTGAGAAGGAAGATCCTTATAATATAAGGCTTTATCATCGCTTAAATTTATATAAGGAGATAAGTCATAAATAAAATGCATAACATCATCTTCCCTATAAATATTTTGATGCTTAAGATAAGCTCTAGGAGAATAAGGAGGATCTAGAGAGATTGATAAACCAATATTTTGATCTTTCCCCCTTGCACTAGGGTATGTGTATGAGAATAATATGGTGCTATGTTGTGATAGGCCAAAACTGGTTTAAAGAGTGAAAGATTTGATGTTTAATAATGAAATTTAGTTTGATCTATTTGTGTCAATCTAGGGGCATAAACTTGTGAAAGATGTTGTGGCTATATGCACAAAGGTTGTAGGTAGTGAGGTAAGCATAGATGAAATGCAAATACAAAATAAAAACTTTCATTTAACCTTCTACAAAAATATGCACTTGTAAAATAAATAATTTAAATAAAAAATTTGCACAATGAATAAATAATTTAGAACAAAACTAAAAACGTATAAATAAAAATAACTCATTCATCAAAAATTATTAAATTACTCACACATTTTAATAAATCAATCAAACCACACTACTAAAATAAATACATAAAAAATAACATCACCGCCATTTCAAGATAGTGGGCCCTCCTCTCCTTCCATAGGGTGAGAGAATGATTTACTGCAAACTCCTTTTACTTCAAACTAGCTCCTATATATTATTTATTCCTGAAAAAAATATATTCTTCTAATAGCTCCCGAAACCTTCTTATTCTCTTCTTTGCTATTACATTGCCTTTATGTAATGAATTGGCATGCAACAAATTCTCAAGTATTGCCTATTCTCATGCCCTTCCTGTTATTTTTAGGTTGAGTTTTGTTGCATTATTTTCCTAATGTTTTTTCTCTCCACCCTCTTATATTTTTGCAGTCTTATTTTGTAGTATTTGATTCTATTCTCTTTCCATTTCTTATGGCATTAATTATGGCTTTTGGGTTGGAATAAAACTAATCATAAATATAGGATTTTGTTTTGCCATGAAAATAGCTATTGCTTTGGCCTAGTACATCACAACTTTATTAGTTGTAACAACAAAAAATTCATACTATTTCATGTCATATGAGTATGAAAATGGATTTTCTTTTGGTTATAACAAAATAGCTAATATTTAGCACAACAAATAATTACACAAAAATAGATTAATAGATGAAATTATTTGTTGTCAAATGTATTCATGAGTAGTAGGAATTTTGTTCTCTTCTCCTCCAATAGCATGATGCAAACTATATTTTCTCAACATAATGAAAGAAAATATTAGTAAGCAATCTAATACTCATTATTCATATATTTCATCTAGAAACTAAATTAAATATTACTTATATATATTAGATCATATGCAACATAAAATGGTAAAATGGTATGATATGGAATAGAAATGGAATGTGGGAATGGGTATGAAGGTGCATGGGATAGGCTAAAATATGGCATAAAATGGAACATAATTGGCTCTCATCTTGTTTCTCTTCAATGCTTTCTCTCTTTTATATAGATCATTGATAGGAGTATTGACTCTTTCTTCATTGACATGAGATACCCTAGGAGAGGTACAAGTGTTAGCTTTTCCAATGTCATCTCTAGAATTATCGTTGTCTACAAAAGCCTTTATGTGATCTACATATGTAATGCATTTTCTTAAACATATCATGTTAAAGAAACCTACAATATGGATAAAAGCTTTGAGATATGATTGACTATTAGGAAATATCTTTGAAACCTTAAAGATACAATATGCAAAAGTACTTTGAATGAAAAGAAGGACAAAAGAAGAACTTGATGTGACCCCCCAAGGATTGCTTCTATCACATAAGTACAATAGACGTGAAAAATTTATCTTCCACAAACATATCCTTTTTCAAGTGCTAAAACATCCAAGTAATCGGCTAGAATATGGAAACAAAAAAATATGAATAATGTATTCATGGGGAATATTCTGAAAATGTGCATGAATAGGTCTAAAGAGCTCTAAATACCTTCACAATGACATACAAATCACAAAAATTAAAGACCAAGAGAAAAAAATTATGACCTCAAAAGTAGAAAATGAAGATTAGACTTTGACTAAGAATAAAATAAATAGTGGAAAAATATCATAACAAAACCTATACCATTGGATGGGGCTTGAAACCATCTTTCCAATGGTATCTTGTTCACCAAATTTTGACACTATATGCAAAAGTTATGGCTGATTTACCAAAATAGGTAAGAAAAGCCAAAAAAAGGGGCCTAAATGGAATATTTTTCTCCACTAATCATTGGTCAAAATATTCTCTTGGTGATTGACAATAGAATATTCTTTGGATGGCGATGAATTATTCATTGAGCAACTGTGTCGATGAAGGTATGTGTTGGCAATATGTGTTGCCACTGATGTCAGCCTAATGTCTAACAATATATTGTGTCTTTAATTACTAGCTTTGGTTGCGTTTTCATTGATGATATGCCTAGTATGATGATTATCAATGTATGAGGAGATTGTTCGAGTCACTAATTTTTAGTTGTTGTCATTTATATAGAGAATAGATGAATATTGGCTGCAGATGCTTTGTGTTGTGGATATCCACCTTCTTGGTGTTTGATGTCTACTTAGTATGATGTATTGATGCAAATGATGTTGTTGATAATGTGCTTGATAAAAAAGATGGTATGATGACGATATCATATTAAGATGAGGATTAGATGCATTGAGAAATATTAATACGAGGATTAGAAGCATGACAGTAGAATGGAGATGTTCATTTTGATCTTATGTATGATACCAAATGGTTATTATATTTCTTGTTTGTTCTTGAGTGATAAAATGATGTTTTTAGGACATTCTGGTCCTTGGAAGATTGATGAAGAAATTTGCTACAGGAATGTATGCTAATAACAATTCAAAATTTTGATTTGCATTTCTTCGCATTTTATGACATGTGGTCTTGTGGAATTGAACATAATGTTTATGCTTTGTAGATATTGCACTTCTAGCTTTCTTGGTCCCTGGTGTTGCAGTTGATAGGGTCGATGATTGCAATTTGCTAATAGTTTGGCTATCTATTAGAATTGGTTTGAGAAATGCTATGCATATCTCCACATTGATGTTTCAGGTCATGGAGCTTAGAGGACATGTTCATTACATCTGTGTTGCGTCTCAGTTCAAGTTTCAAATGTTGGTGTTGTCTACAAGAGTTGATATTGATGATCTATTTATAACTAGTTTTCTTGACCCTCCAAAACAAAGCATTTGGTTTAGTTGTGTTTTTCTATTATGTTTTTAATTTGAAAAAGGGAAAGAAGTATTTGGGAATGTTTTGGGATGTTCAAGGAACATCCTTGCATGCTCTGCTTGATGCTAGAAGATCTATTTGTTGGTGCATTGTGTTTGACATTTGTGGTTCAAGGTAACTGCTCTAGTTTGGCGAACATAAGTTCTCTTTCTTGTTGTGTATCCCTAGGTGTCTTCACCTACATTCAAGATTATGTTACATTGTATTTGGGTTCTATCTTGGTGTGTGAGGATCCACATCTGACTTATCCATCTAGAAGATATGTTTTTGGTCTAACTAGTAATTGTTACATGGCTTATCTACACATTACCTTGTTGTTAACTTTGGAGGATGTGTGATAGCATGTGAATTTTTTGAGACAACTTAGAAAGAAGTGATATGATACCTTTAGGTCCTCTCTATCTCCTTGATTGGATCGCTTTCACCACAATTGGCTTTTAGTGGCCAACTTTATAGGATCTATATTTGTCCCCTACTTTGGTTGACCTAATTAATATTTGCAATGAAGTAAATGATATACATAGAAGATCAAATCAGTGTTAATGATGTGGATGAGTGTGTGGATCAATGTATGTGTTGCACTTACATGATTATATAATTTAAAAATTTTGAGATATGAAGTTGTGGTAGTGTGTGATGATTGTTTTGAAGTTGGTTACTTGAGACTGAGATTTAAGGGCAACTTCATACTTGGAGATTGTTGGAGGTAATGTTGCTAAATTCCTATTGATCTTGATTCATATGTTCATGTACCTTTCTTTGAGATAGTGAGTCTCCCTAGTTTTGTATCTTTCCTTGAGGTAGTGCTTCTCAGCCTACAAGTCTCTTGTATTTGTCCCTAGGGTAGTGCACCTCAGCCTACAAGTCCTTCAAAAAGCAATGAACTTCCTTGGCAGTGAGCCTAAAACATTATTATAATCTTATTCATATATTGCAATTTGACTCTCACCGTGGCTTTTCCTAGTTTGGGTTTTCCACATAAATTTGATATTCTCTTGTGCATTGTGTTTGTGTGTTTTTATCTTTTATTACTACTTTTAGGATTAAGAATAAGTTGACATTTATTTGTGAAATAAAGTTTAAGTTCTTGATAAAGACTGATTTACCCCCTCCCCCCTCTTAGTCTTAGGGTATGTTTAAAAATTAAGGTCTGAGATGGCATAAGATGGATCTTACAAGATACCCAAATTTGATGGCATGAACTACTCCTTTTGGAAGATAAGGATGGAATCATATTTGAAATCTTTGGAGTTTGGAATCTGGAACTTTCTTGCAGATGGTTATACTCCTCCTTCTACTCCTTCAACTACTATAGATAAAATAAAAACGCATGAGAACAATGGAAAGACAAGGAATGTAATCGTAAGTGGTTTGGTCAATTCAGAATTCTTGAAGATGATGAACTGCAAGTTTGCTAAAGATGTCTAGGAAAAACTTTGGAGTGTATATGAAGGAGATAAAAAAATAAAACAAGTTAAGTTGTAGAACTTCAAAATAAAATTTGATAATCTAAGGATGTCAGAAGAAGAAAATATTGATAGCTACATTCATCGAGTAACTAAAGTGCTAAATGGAATTAGAGGCCTTGGTGGTAAATTAGATGAAGATGAAATAATGAAAATGGTACTCAAAACTCTTTTTAAATCCTATACTCCTAAGGTATTTGTTATTAAATAAAGTAGGCATTTGGACAAATATACAATGGATCAACTCTATGGTGCACTCACTATTTTCGAGAGGAGAGAATTTGAATTGGATTACTCTAAGAAAGAAGCTACATTCAAAGCTAGTAAGAAACTGGAAGACAATGTTGATCTTGATGATGAATTTGACAATGCACAAGCAAACTTTGTAAGAAGATTGAAGAAAAGCATTGACAAATATAAATGTAATTTTCCCTTCAAATTCTTTAATTGTGAAAAAATTGGTCATTATGCATCTTAATGTACTTTCAAAGAAGATGACAATAGAAGAGGAGATGATAGAAACAAATGGAACAAGCATAAAAGAAGTTTTTATTCTAAAGAAAGTAGGTATTCATTTGAAGAAGAAGAATGTGATGATTCAAATGATGAAATATTATTCATGGTTGTAAACATTGCTAATGTTGATGAATGTAAATAATCTGGGACTCAATCTAATAATTAAAATAGTGAGAGATCATTAATTGTGTGGACCGACCCTTGTGCAAAAGAACCAAATGCATGGGTGATTAACAATGGATCTTCTAATCAAATGACTCGTGATAGAAGAAAATTTGAATTAACCTTGATAGGTGGAATGGTGGATCAATTAAGTTTGGTGGCGAAGAGGCTACTCAACTTTGTGGTAAGGGAACCATAACCATTGTTGGAAAGAACAAGATAGAGGATGTTCTTTGTGTTAAGGACCTTAGACATAATCTTCTCAATATCAGTCAGATATGTAGCAAGGGATAGAAGCTTACATTTCATGAGAATGGATGTGAAATTAGAAAAGAAAGGTCAGGAACACTAATTGTAGAAGGTACAAGGACCGATTGCAATACTTATCATCTAAAGGAAGCTAAAGGAGGAAACTGTTTGATAGCACAGAGTAATGAATGTTGGCTTTGACACAAATGGATAAGACACATCAATTTTGAAAACATGGTGAATATTAACTCTACACAAGCAGTAAGAGATATGCCTAAGATTATCAAGCTTACAAACAAATTGTGCAAGGAGTGTTAGATGGGGAAGCAAACAAAGACAAGATTCAAGAGTAAGGAGTATTATACCACAAAACCCTTGGAGCTCATACATACTAATCTATGTGAACCTACTAGGATAAGAGGACTAAATGGTGAAAGGTATTTTATGTTACTTGTTGATGATTACTCTAGAATGACATGGATCACTTTTCTAAGAGAAAACATTGAAGCACTAGATAAGCTTAAAGCTTTCAATTCTTTGGTTGAGAATTAAATGGATGCTAAGATCAAATGATTAAGGTCTATTAAAGGAGGTGAATTTACATCAAATGAGTTTAATAAGTTTTGTGAAGATAATGGTATTAGGAGATATGTTTCTACTCCTAGGACACCTCAGCGGAATGGGGTAGCATAAAGGAAAAATAGAATTGTTAAAGAGATGGCTAGGACAATGTTAAAAGATGCTAATTTGTCTAATGTATATTGGAAAGAAGTTGTTCATAATGTTTTCTATGTCCTTAATGGAGTGTAGATGAGAGTAAATAATTCAAAGACCCCTTGTGAACTCTGGTATGGAAGAACTACCATTAAGTACTTCAGAATCTTTGAAAGCAAGTGTTACATCAAAATATATGAAAATCTTGGAAAGTTTGATTCAAGAATTGATGAAGGAATCTTCCTTGGTTATTCAACAAGCAGTGAGGCTTGTACATGTTACAATAAGAGACTCAAGAAGATAGTTGAAAGCACAAATGTCAAAGTAGATGAAAACTAGAATCAAACCACAAAACAACTTGAGGGTTTGGAATAAAATATGTTCTCTACACTAAAAATAAAGAAGAGGAAGAAAAAGAAGAAAAGGAAACCTAGGAAAAGGAGTCAAAAAAGACCCATAAGACTCCGGCAAGGTATTTTCAATAGAATCATTTAGAAGATCAAATTCTTGGTGGAAAAAATGAAGGTGTGCAGACCAGAATAAGACTTGCAAGGGCAAGTGAACAAGTGAATCTTTGTCTTCTATCAAAGGTTGACCCCAAAAAAATTTCTAATGTCAGCAAGGTTCAAGGATGGATGAAATCTATAAAAGAAGAATTTGATCAAATTGAGAAGAATAAAACATGGGAACTTGTTCCTAGACTTGCAAATGAGATTGTTATTATAGCCAAGTGGGTATTTTGGAATAAATTGAATGAAGAAGGAGAAGTGACAAGGAATAAAGCTAGGTTGGTGTGTAAAGGATATTCAAGCAAGTAGAAGGCATTGATTTTGAGGAGATTTTTTCTCCAATATCCTAAATGGAGGCAATCATGATGTTTCTCACATTTGCAACTCACAAGGACTTTAAGTTGCATCAAATGGATATCAAGTCAACCTTCTTGAATGAAGATCTAGAAGAAGTCTATATAGAAAAACTCAATGGATTTTAGTTGGTAGAGGATCTAGACAAGACATGCAGATTAAAAAAGGCATCGTATGCGCTTAAACAAGCTCCTAGGGCTTGATATGCAAAATTGGATAAGTACTTTGATGAATACTAAGAGGGGGGGTGAATTAGTATGCCAAAAATCTTTGCACTTAAACACTTTACAAGATGACAGTAAACCAGTAAAACAATTTAGCAGACAAACTGGTTAGCCCACATGCAAACCAAATAGCAAATAATGCATTCACCCACAGAAGCACAAACACCATAACACATGAGATTTTGATGTGGAAACCCAAATGGGAAAAACCATGGTGAGATGGAACTCACAAGTAACTATCTGCAGAATAGGAACCAGACCGGTTAAGGTCAGACCGGTTAAGGTCTTACAATGTTCTTTACCAGAACAGATCCTATTAGGAATCTCAATCTCTGTTAGGAGATAAGTCTGATTAAAGACTACCTTGCTAGAGGATTTTAGATCCACAGATGTGAACCACCTTAGAGAATTTACAAAAGGCTTTTGGGCCTACCCGGTTAAGGGCTACAGACTTGTCAAAGATGTGAGTAATCAACAAGTGTTTGATCTAGCTAGTAACACAGACTGCTTGGTTAGATCCTTGGTAGCTCGTTCCTAATGCACTCTAGCATTACTTCAGTCTTCTACACATTCATATTCTCTCCAACTCCTCAATCACCTTAAACCCTAGCAGCAACATAAACTTTCGCTATATCCACATCAACAACCTAAAACCCTAGACATGATGTCCTTATAAAGGAATTTGATTTCATGTCGGTCCAATAGGATTACATACAAATTTCCTAGGTTCAATGAACCTGGACATACTTGGTGCCACGACACAAAAAGCACCGTTAAAGTGTCAGCACCGTCAAACAATCGGTGGATGGTAACTCATCACAAAATGTCGGTTGGTAACTCATCACATAGTATTACCGGTTCATACAAAATGTCGGTTGTCGGTTTGACAAAAATGAAGACTGGTAAAAATGTGTTATGCCGCTTTAGTCCCTCGTACTGCTTGGTATCCACGAACCGCTTGGGGTCAACATGCCACTTCAGACCGGGAAACACATTATGCAAAACACCAATAGTCTAAAGACTATAATACAACATACCGGTTGGAACAAATACCGGTTGTGCTCAAACTCATACATATAAAGGAGATCTCAATGCAAGTCTGTGTCCATCAATGACAATCACAACATAAACATCAAAAATGCCAACAATCTCCCCCTTTGGCATTGATGGCAACACTTAGGAAAACAAAATTTTGACATCTAAGTGTTTTACAACAAAATCATGCCATTAGCAAAATTGCTCCCCCTAAGCATATACACTATCCCTTTGGCAATACAATGTATAACAATTTTGCATAAAGAGCACAAACATTGAGATATTCATAGCATATATCAAAATTTTGATAACCAGATACTTTTCTCAAATATAATTCTTCTCCCCCTTGGCCAAGACAAAGTACAGCTGAACAATCCTGTTTTCAAAATAATAAAAGTTTATGACAATAAGGAATAATACTTGTCAAAAACAGATTTAAAATCCTACAAGAATTGTTTCATCGATAAAGACCAGGACTCAAGTAGGGAGGTGGCTACTTCCTTTTGTCTACATCTGGGAGACCTATTCTTCCATGGCATCAATTGTGCTCATCTCATGTGTAACTGTTAAGGCATCCAGGTTCAGATAGCACTTCTGAAGAATTTGCAATTGTGGGAGTAGAACCAGTTGTAGCTCCTGCAAATCTCTAGACCGGGTGCTGATCTCTTGCTCCATTTTTGTTGACTGGATGTGAAACCGGTGAATGGTTTGCCCATAAGTTGTAAAGGAATCATAAGGTGGCTTGAATGTGCTCATGTAGGACTGCAAGTCTGTTTGAAGCTTTTGCTTCTGAGCTCCATCTAAAGCATCCCTTATATCCTTTTGTTCTTTCTTTAGTTCAAATCAGAGCTCATTCAACTTCTTCACCAGAGCTATGAGCTTTTTGATGCTCCTTTTTGACATTTGCCTCTGCTGCCTCTTCTAGGCTCTGCACCTGATCATCCACTACTGTGCATAGGAGCTTAAGTTTAGCTAGTGATGAATCGGTGTTGGGAAGATTTGTACCGGGTATCAAACCGATAAGAGTGTCCACAATCGCTTCAATTACATCCTGCTCCTTCTTCCTTTGAATAATTTCAAGGCGCTCTTGAGCAACCTTGATGCTCTGCATTAGCTCCGTTTCACTTGTAGGCTAGAGATCGATAGGACTGGTGAGATCAGTCGGTTTGGCTTGACTCTCGGTTGCCTTCGGAGTTTCCATCTGGGTGCTCTTCTCTGCTTCTCCTGCCTTGTCCTCTTCCACTTTCTTCTTCTCCGCTTCTCTCCTCTTCTCCGCTTCCTTGTCCTCCTCAGCCTTTTTCTTTTCTACTTCCTTCTTCTTCCAATGGTCCTTATCTTCCTCTTCCTTCTTCTTCCTCTCTGCTTCCTTCTTCTTCTCATGTTCCTTATCTTCCTCTTCCTTCTTCTTCCTCTCTGCTTCCTTCTTCTTCTTTTCTTCTTCTTGCTTCTTTTTCTCTTCTTCATCCTTCTTCTTCTTCTCCTCTTCATCTTTCTTCTTCTTCATCTCCTCTTCATCTTTTTTCTTCTTCTCTTCTTCATCCTTTTTCTTCTTCTCTTCTTCATCCTTTTTCTTCTTCTCTTCTTCTTCCTTTTTCCTCTGCTCGGCCTCTTCCTTTGCTACTTCCTGTCTGTCCTCGGCTTGCTTATCAACCTGTTTAGCTTGTTGCTCCTATCCTATTGCCTCAGATGGTGTTTCCTGAGTAACATCGTCTATGTCCAGAGCATCGACATCAATGGTGTTGATCGGTTCAACAACCGGATTTCCTTCATCATCAAATACTTCATCCGGTTTGGATATATCCGGTTCTTTTTCAGCTTGCCAGTTGGCTAGACGCGCTTTGTGAGACTGGACAACAGTTGTCATATAGTGATGAGTGTCTTTTTCGACATCATCAACTCTACCTTCTAACAGCCAGAGTCTTCTTCTTCTAGTGAAGAAGAGTCCTTTATTTTGGTCAATAACATCAAATAATTCAGAATTTGATAGGTCGGGAAAGTATTGTGCAAACACTTTCTCCTTAATTTCCTGTTCCTTTTCTATGGCAATGCGCCATCTATTATCTAATGACATATATAAAGAATCCGGTGTCTGAGATTTAATATCTGAGGGCGACCGGTCATTAACACATAAATACTGAATTATTTCCTTTTCAACCGCTTCCTTTTCATCATCATTAAAGTCATCAAAACACTCAATCAAGTCATGTAGCACTTTTCTCCTAATATTCTTTATTGTTCTTTGACAATGTGTCAAAGGTTTATAGAAAGAGATATCTATATTTACCGGTGCAGATGATGTTGGTTCATTCTTTGTCTTTCTCTTTGCTTGACGTGTTTTCTTTGGCTTTTCCTCAGACATAGTTTCTTTTGAGTCTGGAGAGGTATTCCTTGTTTTCCTCTTTCTCTCGAACACTTTAGCCAGTGCCGCTTCTGGTTTCTTCTTGGCTGGTGACCGCTTGGTCACTTTTGGAGTTACAGTAGTAACTAGTGCTAATGTTGCAGGCACTGCCTTTGCCTTCTTCACTGCAGGTTCCTTTCCTTTCTTTGCAGAGGGTTCCTCGACCGGTGTAACCCTTTCCAGATAGGTTCCGGTCCTCTTTGCCTTAGGATCAAGAGGTGAGGCAATAAGGGTAGAGGCATACCCTTCCAGCATATTGTACATCACCTCATAGCCCATTGGCTCCACTTCTTCCTGTCTAGGCTCAACAGCTTCCATTATGCATTGATCCACCTTGATGGTGAAATAGATATCGTCCTCATATTTCTTGACGATGTCACAAGATATTCTCATTCTTTGGCTCATTTTTTGTCTGAGCTCATCAAAATACTTGTTCAAAACATCAGGGTAACCGGTTCCAATTGCTTCAATGCTTTCCTTGATTTGCTTGGTCACCGGTTGGTCAACAGACCACTGGACATCTCCTACTCCTGGAAAGTAGCCTTGAAAATAGAAGAACAACCCAACCAGTAGCTGCCCAAACTTGAATCTTAGTGCATTATCCTATTTGATCGACTTCAGATTCAATAGGAGTTGTCTCTGCATACCGGTGCACAGATCAAATGATGCATCCTCCTTTATCATCCGGTAGGCGGCATTTACCGCTGCAGCAGATACAAAGTTAATTCTGCTGGCTGAGAATGTCCGGTATCCAATCACCATACATGCATACTTCACCAGATCATCCTTGATAGAATTGACTGTCATGCCTTGTGAGTCGCTCACTGAACCGGTGAGCTTGGACATTTCAGTTTTGCTTACCGTCCTTAGGACTGGCACTTCCCCTGTGTTGTAGAATCCGGTGACTGCATGAATTGCCTGTGGCGTGATGTCATGTGTTCTCTCCAGGTACATCTTGTCACCATGGACTCTGCTCAGAATGATCCTTATATGATCCTTTGTGAAGTCCTCCAGGAAGTAAACAACATTGTGGAGCTTCTTCTTCTCCAAAATATCATACTTCGATTTGATCTTCTTATCCTTTCCACAAAATAAACCTAACTGGGAATGGATGGCTAGAGACCCTAGGTCTTCAATCTTGCAATCTATGTAGTAAGAAATTCCCTCTTCTACTATCACACCAGCAGGGACTTGTGATAGGGCATTATACTTAGACTTTTGTTGAATAAAACTTACAGACTCGACAGATGCACTAGAACTAGTATGAGATGCGGAAGCCATGATAGAAATTTCAAGAACTCGAGAAATACCTTTTGAAATACGTGAATTTAGGGCTTGCCGATTCTCCTTCACTTCACACTCCGTCGATTGCTAAATCACCGCTTTGTGTTCTCCACTTGACTGTTTGCAGTTTGAATTTGAATCTCCTTCGCGGTTTCTCAATTTCTCAAAATCTCAGCTCAAATCGCCTTTTCGTCACTCTACTCTTTGAAAAACTTTTCTTCGCTTGAAAACTAATAGTGAGAAATGATTTGAAAAATCCTTTTAAACATACTTCTCACCTACCGCAATTAATGCTCGTCAATTAGGGCGTAAACCCTAATTTGCCTTTCTACCATTTCTAGTCTTCTGCCAAATGGCAGGTATCACATACCGGTTAAGGTCTTTTATTGGTGTAAACCGGGGGTTCGAAACATTTTGCCGTTTGCTCCCCCTAAGCTTTTCTGAAGCTTAGTTTGTCGGTTCCGTGATTTCCACACTTGGTGCAGAAACTGGTTCCTCTTGTAACACCGCTGGTTTCTTCTTCCAGGTTTTGTTCATGTCCGCTTGAACAGTGTCAACATCAATGTTTCCTTCCGGAGTGACCGGTATATCATCAGATATGTCCTTTCTTGATCTACATAATCTGGCAATGTGACCCGGTTTGTTGCGGTGATAGCAGACCAATCGAGGTGCTCTCCAAGGTCCATTGTTCATGTTTCCATTCTTCATTCTGCATGTTGCAGCAGTGTGACCATGACCATGACATACCATACAGTTTGCTCTCCATCCAGTTGCCACTTGATAGCCACTACTTCTTTGCTGATGATTGAAGGCATTAAACCGGTTGTGATTCTAGTTCACAAAAGGTTCAGGACCAACTCCTTGGGTCCTCTGAGGATATCTTCCAGTGTTATTCATAACAGACCTGCATTCAGATGCTCTATGCCCATACTTGTTGCATGCATAATAGTTACCATCAAATCTATAGGATCTAGGCTTATCATTTAGGAAATAAGAAAAATTGTTGTAAGCCTTACTCCTACACACATTTGCAGTATGTCCTTCTTTAAGATAGTTAAAGCAAACAGGTTTAAACTTTTGCTTACCTTTATCCTTTGATGTCGGTTGTTTCTTTGATGTTCCAGCATTTGTACCAAAGGTCTCACCTTCCTCATGACCGGAATAAGCAATTCCATTGGTATTCTTGACCGATTTGGCAGATTCAAGCTTTTGCTCTAGCTTGACAGTGCTCTTGTTGAACTTAGCAAGTATTTCCTTTGACTCAGAGAGTTCTTTGGAAATAGCAGCATTTGTTTCCAACAAGTTTTCATTCTCAGAGATGGCAATGTTCAGTTCTCCTTGCATGTCTTCCTTTTCCACTTTGCTTGCATGGATTTGAGCAGTTAGGGCATTGATCTCTTGTTTCAGCTTTGAGATCTCACGATCTCTTTCTCTCACTAGATCTTCAACTTTCCTTCGGTTCTCAAGCTCTTGACACATCCGGATAGTCAGTCCTTCCAATTCTTTTCTCAGGTTGGAGTTTGATTCATTCAACTTATTTACTTCTGCAATCAGGGCTTCCATATCTGCTTCATTTGAAGAACTATTTTCAGATAGCTCCATCGAATTTTCTGCATGTTCTCTCCTTTTTGCTTGAGATGCCTTGTATTTGACCATAAGATCATCATAGGCTTGCTCATACTGAGTGAGCCGATGAGTAAGTTCCCTTATAGATTATTCCCCCATATCTCTTTCTAAGTGGTTAAACTTATAGAAAGGTAGGCTTTGATACCAATTGATGAATACTAAGAGGGGGGGTGAATTAGTATGCCAAAAATCTTTGCACTTAAACACTTTACAAGACTGGCAGTAAACTGGTAAAATAGTTTAGCAGACAAACTGGTTAGCACACATGCAAACCAAATAGAAAATAATGCATTCACCCACAGAAGCACAAACACCATAACACATGAGATTTTGACGTGGAAACCCAAATGGGAAAAACCACGGTGAGATGGAACTCACAAGTAACTATCTACAGAATAGGAACCAGACCGGTTAAGGTCAGACCAGTTAAGGTCTTACAATGTTCTTTACCAGAACAAATCCTGTTAGGAATCTCAATCTCTATTAGGAGATAAGTTTGATTAAAGACTATCTTGCTAGAGAATTTTAGATCCACATATGTGAACCACCTTGTTAGAGGATTTACAAAAGGCTTTTCGGCCTACCCAGTTAAGGGCTACAGACTTGTCAAAGATGTGAGTAATCAACAAGTATTTGATCTAGCTAGTAGCATAGACTGCTTGGTTAGATCCTTGGTAGCTCATTCCTAATGCACTCCAGCATTACTTCAGTCTTCTACACATTCATATTCTCTCCAACTCCTCAATCACCTTAAACCCTAGTAGCAACATAAACTTTCGCTATATCCACATCAACAACCTAAAACTCTAGACATGATGTCCTTATAAGGGAATCTGATTTCATGTCGGTCCAATAGGATTACATAACAATTTCCTAGGTTCAATGAACCTGGACATACTTGGTACCACGACACAAAAAGCACCATTAAAGTGTCGGCACCGTCAAACAATCGGTGGATGGTAACTCATCACAAAATGTTGATTGGTAACTCATCACAGAGTATTACTGGTTCATACAAAATGTCGGTTGCCGGTTTGACAAAAATGAAGACTGGTAAAAATGTGTTATGCCGCTTTAGTCCCTCGTACTGCTTGGTATCCACGAACCGCTTGGGGTCAACATGCCACTTCAGACCGGGAAACACATTCTGCAAAACACCAATAGTCTAAAGACTATAATACAACATACCGGTTTGAACAAATACTGGTTGTGCTCAAACTCATACATATAAAGGAGATCTCAATGCAAGAGTGTGTCCATCAATGACAATCACAACATAAACATCAAAAATGCCAACATACTTATTGCAAGAAGGCTTCAAGAAAGGTACAACAAATAGTAATCTTTATTTCAGGATTGAGGATGACAAATTGTTGATAGTTGTTGTATATGTTGATGACATTATTTTTGGTGGAGATGATGGTGTATGCAAGAGATTTACAGAGGAAATGTAGAAAGAATTTAAGATTTTAATGATTGGTGAGTTGTCTTTCCCTCTTAGACTTCAAGTTGGTTAGTTAGATGATGGAATCTTTATTTGTCAGCAAAAGTATATTAAGGAGATGTTGAAGAAGTTTGGTATGGAGAATTCTAAACCAGTACACACTCTCATGTCTATTGGCTATCACTTGAGTCTTTAGGAGTCGATCAGACTCTCTATAGGTCTATGATTGGAGGGTTGTTATATTTGACTTCTTCTAGACTTGATATTATGTATGTAATATGTTTGGTCGCCAGATATCAAGCAAATCCTAAGCAATCTCATAATAAGGTTGTTAAAAGGATATTCATGTATTTGAAAGGAACTCCAAATTATGATACATGGTATGGGAAAGACAATGATTTATCTTGAAGGCTTATACTAATGTTGAATGGGTTGGATGTACTGATGACAAAATAAATACTAGAGGAATTTAGCTTTTTTCTTATGAGACATGTTGGTTTCTTGGTTTAAAAAGAAGCAAGATTCAGTTTCTTTATCAATAGCAAAGGTAATACACATTGTTACAACATCCTACTACACTTTGGTGATGTGGATGAAGAAAACATTGAAAGAAATTAAGGTGATGTATGATGAGCCCATTCCTATCATGTGTGATAATACAAGTGTTATAAACATAGATGTTAGTTTTCCACAATCCATATTAGCAATTATGTTCACTTCTGGTTTTGATTGCGTGTGTTATTGTTTGCATCAATGTTTCAGATCACACTCTATGATCCCTCATCAGGATGGATTGAAATCTCAAGGAGTAGAAAAATGGATTGTTGCAAATCTATGCAGGTAAATATAGGAAAGGCAAGCGGGAGAAAGAGAAAAGTTACACATTAACCAAGGAAGGAAATAAGAAGAATTAAAAAGGAAAATATGATGACCCAAACAATGACCATAATAAAATAATAATAATAATAATAATAATGAAATGATATAAAAATAAAACTAATAAACATTTTAAAGAATTCGTTGATGCATTCAAGAACCAAACACATTTCTATCTCGTATCATTTTTTAAAAGAGAAAGTCGTAGAGAAAGAAGCCAGATTAGAATATGTGCCCACTAAGGATCATTCACTAAGGCACTTTCAAAGGATGTTTTTTGAGTATCTTAGACAGACGCTAGGGGTTATTGCCCCTCATTCTTCTAACTATGTGCATATGTTGGTGAATCTATCTAGGGGAAGAAATTCAAGGTATATCATTTGTCTCCTGGATTGATGTTGATTGTTGCTCTTAGTGGGAGCAAGTGGTTAGTTAGTTGCTATTGAAAGAGAAGAATGCAAATAAAAAGAGAGAAACAATGTAGAAGAATATGAAAGTAGAATTAGGCGAAGACATGCACCATTTGTCCTTGATGTCAAAGGGGGAGAGATACTAGACAAATTTTAGGTGGGAGAGATATTGTTGAATATTGATTGTTTGCCAAATGGGGAAAAATATTGGATACTACTATACTAGAGAGATACTAATGAAAGGGGGAGAGAACACATAGATGGAGGAGAGAACATTGGATTGTGTAAGCATTGGTAAGTGTTGACATAAATGACAAAGGGGGATATTGTTGATAATATGTGTTCTCACTAATGTCAACCTAATGTTTGGTAATATATGTGTTTGATTATTGACAGTTGTGTTTTCATTGATGATATGTTTGGTGTGACGATTATCAATGTATGAGGAAATTGTTGGTAGTTGTTGTCATTGATTGTTAGTTGTTGTTATTGATATAGAGAAGACATGGATACTGGTTTATAGATGCTCTATGTTGTGGATATCCACCTTCTTGGTGTCTAACGTCTACACTTAGTATGATGTGTTGATGCAGATAATGATGTTGATAGTGTGATTGATGACAAAGATGGTATGATGATGATATCATATTAAAATTAGGATTAGAATCATAGATATAGAATGGAGATGTTTATGTTGATCTTATGTATACTACAAAATGGTGTTTATGTTTCATATTTGTTCCCGAGTGAGAAAATGATGTTTCCAAGACATTCTTGTCCTTAGAATATTGATGAAAAAAGTTGTTGCAAGAACTTATGTTAAAAATAGTATGGAAGAATGCTTTGATTTCCTCCACATTTGATGATATGGTCTTGTATAATTGAACATAATGTTTATGCTCTGTGGACATTGTACTTCTATCTTTTTTGGTCCTTGGTGTTGTAGCTGATATGGTTGGCGATTACAATTTACTGACAGTCTAGCTACTTATCAAAATTGGTCTATAAAATACTTAGCATTTATTTGCATTAATGTTTCAAGTGTTTCATCTTGGAGGACATGTTCATTATGTTTGTGTCTCATCTTAGTTCAAGTTTCAAATTTTGGTGCTATTTGCAAGAGTTGATTTTGATGATCCATTCATGCCTGTTTTTCCTGGCCCTTTAGAATGAAGCTTTCTATATCATTTGTGTTGTGTTAGTATGTTTTTAATGATAAAGGGAAATAAGTATTTGGGAATGCTTTTGGAAGTTCAAGGAACATCCTTACTTTCTTCACTTGATTGTAGAAGATATGTTTGTCGGTGTATTGTGTTTGACATCTATGGTTCAAGGTAACTACTTTGGTTTGGATGATAGATGTTGGTCTCTTACTTGCGGTGTATCCTTGGGCATCTTCACTTGCATTGAAAACTATGTCACATTGTATTTTTATTCTACCTTGGTGTGTGAGGATCTACATTAGGCTTATTCATCTGGAAGATACATTTTTGGGCCAACTAGTAATTGCTACATGGTTTATCTACATGTAAGCTTGTTGTCAACTTTGGAGGATGTGTGATAGCATGTGAATTGGTTGACATGATTAGAAAGAAATGATATGATACCTTTAGGTACTCTCTATCTCTTGGATTGGACCACTTTCACCACGATTGGATTTTGGTAGTTGACTTGATAGAACCTATGTTTGTCCACTACTTTGGCCAAACCTACTCAATATTTACAATGAAGAAAATGATATATATATATATATATATATATATATATATATATATATATATATATATATAATATTAAATCAATGTTGATGGTGTGGATGAGTGTGTGGATCAATGTATGTGTTGCGCTTACATGATTATATCATTTATAGATTTAGAGATGCGAAGTTGTGGTAGTGTCATTGATCCTGAAGATCCAGAGGAAGAGCAAGAAGAAGAAGATGCTCTTAGGTCCACAACCTCAGAGTATTCTCATGAATTTCATCCTCAAATACCTTTCAATTTGACTTTGTCTCCTTTTGACACAGACGTGGATTCCTTTTCCACCATTCATATCAATCCAGTTCCATTAAGTATGAATGCAGAGAGGGTCATTCCAATTTCAGTAGTAGAATCATCTCTTGATCAAACACAAGAGGATCTGCTAAATATCTTTGAGGATAATCCTACCCATGTCTTTATGTCTGGCATGACATTATGAGATATTGATACTTCTACTTCTGGTTTTGAAAAATTCATGTTGCAAGCATTACATCCTCCAGTGACCGAATGGGCTATGGTTGATGTCCAAACAACAACCTCTCCCAGAATGACTACTATAGTTCAAACATAAACTACTTCTTCCCCAATTGCTTCTGAGGCAAATTTTATGGTTTTACCTCCATTTCTAAGCTCTTTCACTCATATGAGAAAGAAGCATGAGATTTCTCCTAACATCTTAGATTTTCAGCAGCTCAATAAAACTAAACCCAAGGTTGCTAAAAGAGCTAAGACAATTTCTAGAGTGACAGTTGATAGCAACATGATGAAAGTTGCAGAGATCGTTGAACCAATGGTAGATAAGCCACATGAAGAGATGCAAATTTCTGACTATAAAATCACCAGGGTGGAGCTTTGTAAACAAACACATGTAGTTGTCATGCATGATGCTCAACATTCAATGTCTTCATTGGTGAACGATATGAGGAACTTCTAGTAAAGAAAGATAAGTTTGAGGAGGAAAATTTGCAGCTTGTCATAGTGAAAGAATCGATCCAAGAAGTTGAAAGAGTTGCTCAGAAAGTACAAGCATTAGGTGCTTGGGTAGATTAGATTTTTGATCTATGCACTCAAGTGTTGAAGGAGGTGTTTCAATTAATGGTCAAGTTGGATACCATTAAAGAAAATTTGAACCAAGCTTCTAAAGCCTTCAAACATAATTTGGAATGGGTCAAGAGCAACATGAAAGTTTGGCACAGGATGCCACAAGAAAAGTTGAGTGTTCTTCAAGAGAATGACATCATTTCTTCTAGAATCATGTATCTCGAATTTGGAGAACTTCTAGAGAACAAAGTCCTTGTTCTAAAGGCAGTCATTGAAGAAATTGATGAGGCCTTAGTATTGCATACCGAAGTATTGCAAGATGTTGTTTCTCGTTGTGAGAAAGGTTCTTGTAATATTATGAATTAGAATGGAGAGTTATTGCCAGAAGATGAAGTCCTCATAGATTTGAAGAGGAAGATTCATCAAGAATGGAGGAATGAAATTTTTTTGGCTGCATCGATTCAAGCTTTGGTAAAATACCAAATCTTTTTGCAAGAAATCCAGTCCACTCTTGAAAAGCATAGCTCTACAATTCTTGGTTGCAGTGATGTTATTGTCAAAACAATGATTGTTGCTAAGAATACCCATGAGTAGAATCCTGATGAGCTACAAGGAATTATGCAAAAGTTCAAAGAATACATGGCCAAAAATGCTACCGTATGAGTATTTTTAACACTTAGTTGATATTTCAACATTGTAATTTCAGAATTGTAGTTTTTCTTTTGACAGGTTTACTTGTAGAAACATTTTTGTAATTGCAAGTTGATCACTTGCACTTTTGTAAATACTAGTAAGTTGATTACAAGTCAATTTAGAATAGGACTTGTAATCTTGAATACGTCTTAGTTAGTAGTTGGAATAAGTCATGGTGGCTGAGAGAATTTCTCAAGTTAGTTGGGATCTTCCCACCTTTTTCTCAAGCCCTCTCTCCTATAAATACTCGAGGGGATCTATTATATCTTTTTATCTTTTTGAAAAGCAAGAAAATTCTACAGGATTTTCTACTCATAAAGACTTTGAGCTTTATAGTTGTAAATTTGCTATCTTTGAGTAATACAAGAGAAGTGAGAAATTTCAGACTTTGTGTTGAAGTCTTTCTTTATCCCTTTGTGTTCTTATGTCATATTGGGATATATATTTGTGTTTATTTTGAAAATTGTGGAAGGTTGTTAGAAAGAGCTTCACTTCATTTAATTATAGACTCTATGTTGCAGCTATTGGAAGTGGAATTAGTTTAGAAATTACAATTAGAGTTGAGAACAATCTCAAGATTTTGTGTTTGTGATAGATTCTCAAATAAATTAGCTTTAGAAGTGCATTCCATTTGCAGACTTTGTGCTGCTATATATTGCATTTGGTTCTGAAAATTATCATTACAAAGGGTTGATAGGATCACAGATATTTAGGATTTTGAGCTTGATATTATTTTCCTATCCCGAAGGAAGTAATGGAAATCTTTGGGTTTTCAGAAAACTTCATTTCCTCTTTCTTATTTCTTGGTACAAGTTATTATTGATATTTGCTTTTAATTGATATTCTTTCCTGTGAAGAGGAAATAATATAGTTTTTCTTGAAAGAAGAAGGAAAACCGTTGTCCCGTCTATTTTTATTTATTTAGATAGGGGGAGCCTTCCCTTAGAATTAGGAGAGTATTTACTCACACGTTGTGGTTGAAATCTATAATTTTGTGCAACTGTTGAGGTGTACAAAGTTCTCAACCAATAGGTAGTGTGTGGTGATTGTTCTAAAGTTGGTTGCTTGACACAAAGATTCAAGGGCAACTTCATGCTTAAAGAATTTTAGAGGAAATGTTACTAAAGGCCTATTGATATCGATTCATATATTCATGTACCTTGCTTGGAGATAGTGAGTCTCCTTAGCAATTTTTCTGTCTTTCCTTGAGGCTGTGTGTCTAAGCCTACAAGTCCTTTGTATCTTATTAATATATTGTGAATTGACTCTCATTGTGGTTTTTCCTAGTTTGGGTTTTCCATGTAAAACAGGCATTCTCTTGTGCATGGTGTTTCATTGTTTTATCTTTCATTACTGTTGATAAGATTAAGGATAAGTTGAAATTGATTTGTGGAATAAAGTTTAAGTGCTTGATCAAGATTGATTCACCTCCCCCTCTCACTCATTATTGGGGTGTGTATAATAATATGGATCCTCTTTACAAATGTTTTTTTTTAAAACGTACCCATAACAAATCACCCAAAAAAGTCAATTGCTTGGATTTTGGCAAATGAGTAGTCGATCCTTAGGTTTTTGGCTTCCCCTAACGCAATGATGAAGCTTTTTTTTCTCTCAGATCCACCAATTTTTTGGTCAAAGCTAAAAGTCATTACAAGTCTCACACCCTCAAAAAAAAAAAAAAAGTCATCTGCTTAGTTTTTGATCAAACAATAGTTGATCTATAGGGTTTTGGCCATTGTGAACATGAAAGTGAAGTTGGTTTACTCAAAGTGAACAAGTTTTTTTTCCACTTCCAAATCCATAAAATAATTCTAGATTTGATGACTTATAATGCTCTTGAGAAAATAAACCCTTAAAGATTAAGAAGGGGTTTGGTGAATCCAACTCTGATATCATGTTGGAGTTTGCAACACAAGCACCTGCAAGATGAAACAACAAAACAAAACACCTTCCACAAATAAGAGCAGTAAGAAAATAATTGCTATATTTTCAAAAATAAAGAATATATAGAATGAAGGAAAAAACATGAAGAGTTGCTTTGTAGAAAAGCAAGAGAAACCTAATCTATATTAGGGAACTAAAATTAGCTCAAAGAAGCCCTAAATAGCTAACCTAAATATATCATGTCTCCTAAATATATAATGCACTAACACAAAGTTAGTGGTGAGTGCATTCAAATTATTAAATATATTAAAATAATACTCTTATATGTAGGTGTAATATCCTTCCGCATGACGAATGCTTAATGTGGGGCTCTGACAACCACATGTTTGAATGGGGTGCTGAAATGCTCAAGTACTTTGGGTGGAATGCCTATGAGGTCACCCTTAAATCCCATGGGTGTTGTCCTAGCCTTAAGTCTAGGCTTTTGGCACAATAGTTGGGTCTTATGGTATTAGAGTGGAGGTCTTGAGGTCTAGACCTATGGAGTATGGTGGGTTGTAATGTCTCCAAGTGTAATGTTCCCTTTTTTTTAGCCGCTCTCATTTTTATAATTGGTTAGCCTATCATTGGCTCTGATAGGCTAAGGCAGTTGGTTAGAGGGTCTCAATTATCAAAGCATGAGGCTTATTCGCATCCAGAGTTCAAGTTTGGCCTTTGTTGGACTCAATTCTACATACTTACTATTTATAGTAAGTTACTATTTCAGGAAATCGAGATTTTTATTTATAGTAGGGCACCTGGACAGGCCTATGTTGTAGTGTTGATCTCACGTGCAGATAGATGGGCGAAATATTAAAGGATTAATGATTAATTATCATTAAAAGGGCACTTTAATGATAATTTACTATTATAAAGTTAAATTACAAAGTAAAGTGTATTTTATAATCAATGGGGCCATGACCCTCAATTAAAAACAAATTAAAATACATTTATATTTACTAAGTTAAGTGCCCAAGTATAAGGAGATAACATAAAGTTTTTTATTATAAACCTAAAAGTGGATTTCAATTGAATAAATGCAAATAAGAGATCGACTTCCTTTGTGAGGCTATTTAAAGGTTCTAAAAGGAAGAAAAGAGATTCATTCTTGAAGACATTTTTAACTTGTGCTTTGATATGAGAGCTGTGTGTAGAAATACACAAGGGTTTTAATCATTTCTAGCATTGGAGGATGAAAACCCTTTGATGTTTATGCAATTATGAGGCCGTGCAATACCAACTGATATTATTGCTTGAGGAGAGCTTCATTCCAGAGTTTTATTTGTACTTAAAGGTGAAAGATATTAATAGGGGGTTAGAATATTAATGAAGAGTAATTAGTTGCAGACTTGTTGCTCATCATTGGAAGCTATTATCAATTAGATTTCAAGCTTTAACTGCTGCTATAGTAACAAGTGAATACAAAATGCTACAGTGTTTGAGTAGATTTGTGAAATATAATCAAGGGGTTTATTGCTGCACTTTACCAGTTGGAATGTTGCTACTACTTAATTGAATTTGGGCTTATTTGAGAAGAAATTGCAAGTATATTGAAGGGATTTCAAGTATATTTAAAGGACTCCTATGGTAGGTCTAAAGATTTTTAGTGATTTCCATAGTTGTTGCTATACTGATGATTTCTAGGCAGAATATATTGCTTTTGGAAGGTCATTTGATGTACTTGGTGCTAGAGGTGTTTTCTTTGCAACAAAACATTGGCATTTGGTTTGCTTCCAAAACATGGTTGGGCATCTAATCTAATGAGGATGTGCTACTACAATGTTATATTAGACTTTCCAGTACTTTTGCTAATGCACTTTTAGACTAGCTTCTTGCTAGTTTACACACCGAGTATGATATTGATTGTATTTCGAGTAAAAAACTATGAATTGGAATGAATATGTTGTATTTCAAACCTTGGTAAAACTGATTTGAGAATGAAAGAATAAATATTTGCTACAATTATTCTTAAATTATAATAATCAACATTACTCTTTGTTGTCCATGCATTTCTTTCCTGACACTTGCATTGAGAAAATACATAGAAATCCATATCACTACTAAAAACACAAAAAATATTTTAACTTGCATAACAAAGGCAGTGTTTGGTGAGTTAGATCTTGCAAGGGTTCTTCACAGTGGTATCAAAGTGGTTTCTTGCCATTCTTTAGGTTTAAATCAGATTGTTAATGCAACCAAGTGATAGGGAAAGAAGATATCATCAAAGGGAATCCAAAAAAACTTGGCAACCTCCACAGGTACCCGAGGGAAAGATAGTATTTGGATTGATTGGTACTCATAAGGAGTTATCCTCTAGGGATATTGGACAGGTTGCAGTTATGGGTGATAGAAGGGAAAATAGTCCACCATAGGATGATTCCAGAGAAGTGAGGGAAACCTTGAGAGGTATACAGGCCAATCAACAACATGTGGTTGATGTATTATAACAACTTACCACAACTATACAATAGATGAATAATCTCAAAAGACAAAATCAAGAGCATGATGACAATAGGAGTGTGATTGGGACTTCCAGGGCATAGAGAGAACCCACTTGCACCACTGATAGGCCTACATGGCCCACCTTCCTAAGGAATGAACTATAAGAAGAAAGCGTCGGGGAAGAGGAAGATGTTTCATTTGCTGACAATGTCATGATAGTGCATGATGAATGGAATTTACTTACCCCAGAAGTAAAGGAACATTTAAACTTTGACCGATTCATGAGTTCAAGGAGAGAGCACAATAGGTCAAGGCAAGATAGAAGATCGTAAAATCTAAACAAGGACCTAGAATATGCTACAAGTAAACTCACCTTACCAATGTTTGATGGCATTGGGAAGGTTACAAAACGGTCATCGATTAATAAGTTGGACACTTACTTTAATCTTTGGCCTATGATAGAAGGGGATGCAATCAAGTTTTCAACATTGCACTTGGATGGGGTGGCTCATGACTGGTGGCACAACGGGATGGTTACCTTTCAGCATAACTTCATTACCTCATATCAGGAGTTCTCTAACAAGTTGATTGGACACTTCAATAAGAAGGATCTAGAGATGTATTTTAGAGATCTAGCTTAGCTTAAGTAGGTTGGGAGTCTGGAGAGTTACATTGGTGATTTTCAGAAGCTATTGGTTATGGTTCCCACTAGATCTGAAAGAAGGTTAATTATGTTGTTTACAAAGGGCTTATCTGAACCATTGAGAGGATGGATCAAAGCTTTTGATCCCCCTTCCCTGCAGGAAGCTATGAGGAAGGCCAAAAGCATGGAGTCTATAACTCCAAAAAGCAAGCCTACTCATAAGGATGCTACTTCTTCCAATAATGAGAGTCCTCAACAATTTGCTGATAAGAAAAAGAAATCGACAATCGTGGTGGATGAGGAGTCATGCAAGGAGTTAAGGAAAAATAAACTATGTTTTTGGTGCAAGTAGCTTTACAACAGAGAGCACGACTATCCTTTGAGGCCTAAGGGCAAGGCAAATCATATAATGTGGGTGCATTATGAGGATTCAGATTTTGAAATTTTAGATCAGGGTGGAAAAGACTTTGCAGAGTTTGGGCCTGATGGGAATTTATTTTCTATGGCATTATTTGCTAATGTTTGGGATGATATTTCATTCTGATTTAGGGGAACTATCAATGGACAGTGTTGTATTGCTTTGTTTGACACTAGAGCAGTAGTATAATTTTATTGATGAGGGATTTGTGACCAGATGTAGATTGCAGTTAGAGGACTTCAAAGGGTTTAGAGTCCGATTTTTAGATGGACATACCCTCACATGCACTAGGTGGATAGGTAATATCACCCTATACTTGAATGATTATGAGTTACATGCTTACTTCCATGTGGTCGACATGGGTGCAGTGTACATAGTATTGGGTATGAAATGGATCCAAGATATTGGAGAATTTACCCTCAACATACGTAGATTGGAAATGAAATTTGAGCTGAATAACAAGAAATATATGTTGAGGGGAATTGCAGATGGGATCTTGTGTACCATTTCTCTCGTTAGTAAAGGGAGCAGGAAGATAGAGCATGAGATTATTCAGGAGAAGGAGTGTGAGATGATCCAAGATGTAATGCCCCGCTAGGAACCTCAAAGGAAAAACCCACAACAAGGGCGAAACATTTTTTTTTTTTAAGTATAAACATTGTATACACCTAAAAATGGTCCGAAGATAGTTAATTAAATACACAGTTATTTGATTAATTCCCCTTCCCAAATAATTGAATTCACAAGCAATTTAATTAATTTTTCTATTCATCTACTAGTAAATAAATCTAAATGATTTATTTATATAGTTCATCTCATATCCCCCTTTGATTAATTAATTCTAAATTAATTAATGTCTCCCCATATTAATCAATTCTTATAATCCCTAATTAAGATTAACAAACTCAAGTTTGTTGAGATTAATTACCATTTTTCAATTATTTGAATTTTTAATTTCAAATGAGCACATGGCTCCTAACTTTAACCACCTAACCTAACCATCCCCTAACTTAACCCATTCAATCTAATCTTGGGTCTAACTATCCCTATCCTGTCTTGCACATTCTAACCTCCTTATCCTAACCTCCCATGGTGTGGATATTCTCTCCTTGAGACACATGGCACTTTTGCCACATTTCTCCTCCCTTGGACACTTGCCCTCTCACGAGCAAGGCTCCTTGACACTTGTCACCACATAGATGACAAGTGTCCCTTCCTCCAACCTCTTCTCCAACTTCCTCAATCTTGGCCCTTGATATCTTTAGATCAAATCTGGACCGTCGATTCCTACCACCTCAGCTTTGGCCTTGGAATTCCTATAAATATCCCCCATTTTGGAGCAATATGGATCCCATCTCATATCAATTTAGGCATCATTACTATAGGCAATTTGCATTTCAATTATCTAGCATTTAGCTTTCGGATTTATCATAGCATGTTAGTCTAGTTTCTTAAATCATGCATTTCATATCATCTCCATAGTCAATCATGAACAAATAGCTACTCAACTCTTGAGTTGTCACTTTGGAGGTCATTGCTCCACTGAGAGCACATTAATCCAACACCTTCAAGGTCCTCAAGAATAGAGGAAAATGGGACATTTCAAGGAAGGCTTATGGTTTGCATCTTTGATTTAGTTTTGAAATTAAGCTTTTCAATTATATTATATTGTCTCATTATATGTGTATGCCTCTTGTATACCACATTTTTAACATCACATTAATTGGTGCCCACCGTCTTCCATGAATGTATGCATCATGTCATGAAATATCGTTGTCATGGCTCTCTGATATGTGGCACTTGCGTTCTTTAGTCCAAAAGGCATGACGTTCCAGCAGAAAGTACCCCACGGACATGTGAAAGCTGTCTTTTCTCTATCTTTAGGTGCTATTTTAATCTGATTGTATCCAGAGAAACCATCCATTAGCAAAAACATGGAGTGTCCAGCTGTTAAATCTACAATGATGTAAATGTTAGGTAAAGGAAAGTCATCCTTTGGACATGCATTATTAAGATCTTTGAAGTCTGTGCATACTCTGATACTTTTGTCTGGCTTTGAAACAGGAACGATATTTGATACCCATTAAGGATATGCTATAGGTCTGATGAATCCTACATCCAATAATTTTTTTAGTTCTTCTTTGACCAAGAGAGCAATATGTGGATGCATCTTTCTTAATTTCTGTTTGACTGGCTTGGCTCCTGGATTGACATTTAAGTGATGCATAATAAGCTTTGGATCCAATCTTGGCATGTCTGCATATGACCAGGCGAAATTGATTTGTCGTCGTGTAAAGAATTCCATATATTCTTTCCTTTCTTCTTCTGACAAAGAAGTTGTTGGATGTAGGATCTTTGGTTGCTCTAATGTCCCAATATTAACTGCTTCTGTTGGTTCAATCAAAATTGATGACCTTTCTTGATAGTACTCAGGTAAAGGGTCAAATCTCCCATCTTCCGGTGCCTCGAGGAGGTTTTCACCGTTATATGCGTCCTTTCCTTTTACTTTTTCTTGATCTAATGTTGCCAAGAAATGGTTTTCAACATTAGACCTGATATTGTTTTCTTTATTTTCGGTTTTGCGACTAGGAGATTTGGCACCCACTTGACTGGAAGATGCGTTGCTGAAATTCTTGGTGGAAGTTGTTGCGGGTTCGATTGCATTAAGATATACGGATATGGCATAGTCATTTGGAAAGGTATCAATGGCAGTATGTCCTTCATTTTCCCATTCAATAAGTTCGGGGTGGACTAGAGGTAAAGGATCATCAGGTTGAGATGTTTCGAGAGTATTTAGGGTCATGATTGAGTTATCAAAGTTTTTGATATGTATGTCAATGTCTAGAATGGTACCCTCATCTGAATGAACTTGCCCAAGAAGTTCTTGATCGTGCTCAATTAAGTCCAAGTCAGCCGAATGTGATTCTAATTCAAGTGAACTTGTTCCTAACGTTTTCCCTGCATACGTGTGAACTACATCGACTCCTACATCTTCTTTAAAGCAATTTTCTTCAGCTAATTCTTCAGAATGATAGGAATCCCATTCCCATTTGTCAAAATCTGTCTCACTTGCAGCTTGCAATCTACAAATTTGTTCTTATAGCTTTTGATGTGTTTCTGCTGTTAGTCTTGCTATATCTTTCCTTCTTTCATATTCAACTTCTTCTGGACTGAGATTGAGTTATGTCAACTTTACAATCAGCTCTCCTTGATTAGTACTAGGTTCATGCTTGTTTTGATTGAGAGTTAATGTTGCTTGGGAGGTACTATTGGTTTGTTTCTCTTGTTGATTTGAGGATTGTTTCTTTTGCCATTTCATGTTTGGTTGTGCTTGTTGCTTTGTAGATGCTTATTCCCTTTCAATTGCAAGTTGTTCTTGTCTATTTTCATATTCCTCTTGGTGTTGATTAGAGAATGTGTCTTCTGGTAGAGGAACTTGTCCATACCCTAAACTTGCTTTGTCTATAGCTTGCTGAGTATGAGGTTGGATAGGTTCTGAGATACCTTCTTTTCTTTTTCCTATAGGACCTGTTCCAGTGTACCCCATCTTTTGAAGAATTTTGAATCCTTTTCCATATTTTTCTGTAGGTATTCTGACATTGTTGACCTTTTGTTGAACTTCTTCATCTTTGTATAGCCATTGTAGCACATCTTTGTCTTCTGTCTCCTCTGATAAGGTTCTATCACTAATGAATGCTCCATCAAATATCGGAAGATGTTTTACAATGGTTGTTGTTTAGAGTTTGATGGTTTTCCAAAGGATTTAGGAGAGAGTGGTAATTGTGATATTGAGTATTCTCTATTTCCTCGATCTCTTAACTGCATTTGTTTTTCCATACTTGATAAAATAGAGGCAAAGGATTGTTCTTTGGATTGTGTGTTTGAAGATGACGCCTCCCTGTTATGAGGAACAATGACTTCTTGAGCCATTTTTAGATTGCTGCAATATTGGAATGGATTTGAATCTGCAGATATTGTGATTTCTTGTCCATTATAGGGAAATTTGACACACTGATGATAGGTTGATGGGATAGCTTGCAAGTCATGTATCCATGGTCTCCCCAGGAGTATATTATATGATAAGTCCAAGTCCAGAACTTGGCATGCTGTGTTTTTCTGTAAAGGTCCCACTCTGATGGGTAGACAATTCCCTTGGAGGAATGTTTGTCTTCATCATAGGCTTTTATGGTGATCTTTTTGCGGGGATCAACTGCATCTTCTGAATATCCTAAGGCACGAACAAGACTCAATGAACAAATATTTAGGCCAGCTCCACCATCTATTAGAACACGTTTAACTCGCGTTTTGTGAACGAGGACTTCAATATGCAAAGGAGCGTTGTGGGGATGTTGCAAGGACATGTCATCTTCTTCAGTAAATGATAAGCAGTGAGGAGTTGTGAGGTGTCCCACCATGGTTTGGAATTGATCAATATCAAGATCTTTGGACACTGTGGTATCTATTAATGCTCGTTCAAGAATTTCTTTGTGTGCAGGTGAAAGCTTTAACAGTTCTAAGATGGATATTTGTGCGGGTGTTTTCTGTAATTGATCCACTAGATTGTATTGTTTGGTAGTGGATGACGTGTTTGTTGTAGGACCCGACAAAACCACTTTGGCTTTGCTTCGTGTGATAACATGAGCAAGTTCGTGATGTTGTTGCTCTTTAACCACGATCACATTTACCACATTTTCATATGTATGAGCATAGTTTACCTTTGCTTTACCTTTACCATTCTACCCTGTTGATGATTCACCCTTTTCATAATTAGGAAGTGGAGTTTTGAAAGCTGTGTGAGATTTGTTTGTTGTATGTCCATCCACGGTTATTATTCCATTATCAATCAAATCTTAGATGACATGTTTTAATCATTGACAAGCATCTGTTTGGTGTCCTTTGTTTCGATGGAAATCACAATAATGGTTGTCATTCCACCAAGAAGGTTTTACCTTGGGTTCAAAGTTTCTTTCTTCTAGTAAAGTAATCAATTTGTTCGCGATGAGTGTTTTTAATGCGGACCCAAGGGGTTCAGCAATGTTTGTAAATTGTCTTCGAAATAAATTTTTGATAGTTGCTTTTTGGTGATTGTTATTTTGTTGAGCTGTTGCTGAGTGATTGGATAAATTAAAAACCGGTTGCTTTGGTTTTACATTGTTGTTACCCACTATCCCATCATTGACGACATTATGATTTCTATTCCAAAACTTTGGTTTATCATTGTGATTGTTGTTGTTAGTGTTGTTAGGAGGGTGAACTCCTTCTGTGTTGTTAGGAGGGTGAACTCCTTCTTTGAATATTTTCAACTCACCTTTCTTTATCATGGCTTCCTCCATTCTGATTCTATTATCAATCATTTTCGCAAAACTTTGATTTCCTTGCATTTTTAAGTAATAACTCATTTGATCATTTAAGTTGTCTATGAATATGTCCATTTTTTCATACTCTGGCATTGTACGAGGATACCTCGAAGCTAACTGTCTCCATCGTTGTAAAAATGTCATGAAAGGCTCTCCACTCTTTTGTTTGGTGTTACATAGGTCTAACATTGTTACTTCATGTTGGATGTTATAAGAGTATTGTGAAACAAATTTATCCACCAATTATGAGAATGATCTTATTCCAGGTGTAAGTTTGGAGAACCATTCCATAGCTAGTTCGGTTAAGCTTTTTGGAAATAATCTCATCAAGTAGGTATCCTCATGTGCAAACTCCATACTCATTGTGCAAAATTCCCTTATATGATCTTGAGGGTCAGTGCTTCCATCATATTTTTCGTATCTAGGAGTTTCAAAACCTATAGGAAATGGTCTCATGTTTAGGTTTCTGTCGAATGGATAAGGACAAATTTCTTGAAGTGAGTATCTTCTAACATTTCCTCTTTGCATATCTTGAATTTGTGTTTGTAGTGTTTGTATTTGTTGTGCGAGAGTTGTGATGGGATTATCCACATGATTTGTTCTTGCATAACCATGATTTTGCATTCTAGGAGGATCTTGATCTCTTTTGATATCATCTCTATCCCTTCTTGTATCCTCATTGGATTGAGCGTTATTTAGAATTTCTACTTCATCCCTTGTGGGAATGTAAGTTTCCTCATTGTTTCTAGTGTTACTAGGAATTGACGTGTCATTGACTTTGAGACTAAAAATATCCTCGTATTGTTCATTATTAAGGGAGGGGTCATTTCTCTTTTGTGTCAATTTGTTCACATCAAAATCTTGGGGGAGTTTAGCACCAGATTTTGCTAACATTAGGAAATACTTTTCTTTTTCTCCCTCCAATATTTTCTGCATAAATTTATCGAATTGAGGATCTTTTTTGATATCTCTGACATGTTGTTCTATTATTTCCTCTTCAACTTGTATTTCATCTTCGTGTTCCATGTTTCTATGGTCTTCAGTTATTTCAAACATTTCTATTTCTGTTTCTGCAATCTTTTGTCTCTGAGCCCTAGTTAGAACAGGCATACACGTGTCTTGAATGTTTTTTGAGGTTTAAATCTGGTTTAATGTGTTATAATAAGTGATGAATTGTTGAGGTAAAAGTTGTAGATGGATAGACATGAAATGATCTTTTCAAGTATTTGTTTGTTTGCAAGTTTTTCGATCTTAGTTTTGGAGTGCAGATTTTGTGATTTTTGGTATGACCAAGTTCAAATAGGAATGATATATCCTATGATAAAGAAAGAGGTTAGTCTGATCAAGCGTTGTAGTTTCGTAATTAAAGGATGATAGATCCTGATGAGAAACTATGTTTGAACGATTAATTATCAAAGACAAAGTGATGTTGCACTTTAAGGTGTTTGATCTTTAACTTGTTTGAGGTGAATACTTGAGACCTTTGTGTGTCTTGTTCTTGAATCTGTTTTGACAAAAGATAACCTGATTGAATGACCCAATAAGATGACCTACTCTCTATGTTTGACTGTTTGAGAAATGGGTTATTTTTGTTTTATGATTTTGATGCAGTTTACCAGAAATGCTGCTAAATTGACCAGGAACTCTGATGTTTAGACCAGGAACATTGTTCTGTGCACCAGAAACATTGACAATCAGACTAGAAACGCTGAGAAACAGACCCGAAACGCTGAGAAAGAAACCAAAAGCACTGACAGAATAACCTGGAACATTGTTTTGCAAACCAGAAATACTAACAAACTAACCAGAAATGCTGACAAACAGACCAGGAATGCTAACAGACAAACCAGGAATGCTGACAGACAGACCAGGAACGCTGACAGACAAACCAGGAACGCTGACAAACAGACCAGGAATGCTAACAGACAAACCATGAATGTTGACAGATAGACTAGGAACGTCGTTCTACAATACAGTGACTCTAAAGTTCAAATGATAATGTGTAGACTTAGCAAATTAAGTTTTTGAACTTGGGAGGTTTCAATTTTGACCTAAATTTGTGATTTTCAGACTTAGAAAATGGATATGTAGACCTAGCAAGTACAAACTAGGAGATTTGATGCTGCAACATGAGCAATTTGACATGCAACTCACAAGAGTTGTTGATTAGACCAAGGGATGTGACCTTTGGACCAAGAGAGCTATTGTTTAGACCAGTAACTCTGCTATACTGACCAGAAACACTGCTAAATTGACCAGGAACGTTGACACATAGACCAGAAATGGTGGCAAACTTACCAGAAATGCTGGCAAACTTACCAGAAACGCTGCTAAATAGACTAGAAAGGGTGTTTAGACCAGAAACTCTAATGTGCTCAACCTTGGAGAGTTAATGTTAAAACATGAAAAAATTGGCATTCACACCAAGAGAGCTGACGTTTGGGCTGGAAATGCGACTGTTTGGATCGTAGGTGCGACTATTTGAACTGTAGATGCGACTGTTTGGATCGTAGGTGCGACTATTTGAACTATAGATGCGACTGTTTGAATTGACAGTGCTAATGTTTGGACCCAAAAGAGCTAATGTTTGGACTGTGAATGTAACTATTTGGATTGATAAAGCTAATGTTTGGACCAAAAGAGCTAAGGTTTGGACTGTGAATGCGACTGTTTGGACCGTAGATGCGACTGTTTTGACTGAAAGAGCTAACTTGTTGTGAAACTTGTGAATTTGACCATTTGAAGTTTGATTTTTCAATGTTTGTTGTATTTCAATGGATGATATATTGACTTGACTTACAAACACATAATTCAAATTGTATTTTTGTCCCAAAGGACACATAAAGTGTATGTTCAAGAAGCTTTAAAGAAAGCCCAAGTTTTCATGGGTTTTGAACAATTTGAAAATACATCAATTAGTCTATCCTAAGGAGTTTGGCTTCATTATTAGTTCTTAGCCCACAACTTGGTACCCTGTCAGCTCACACAACCTTGTCACCCCCTAAAGGGCACTTGTGTTTTTGCCTTTGCAAGAGCTAGTGGAGTCCCGTTATGAGCCTAGCAATAAGGTCTCAAAAGGGGAGTTCGCACATATGCTCAAGAGGGACATATGGCGAGTATCTTAAGGAGAGATTCTTCCCCCTCCATGCACTAAGAATTTAATAATGTTTGGAGGTAAACCGGGTAGCTTCTAATTTACTTGGAACTAATAAGGGATCCGTTCGACACGTCGGGGTATAAACTCAATTAAGAGATCTTCCAACCTTGGAAACCAAGGTTTGATATACCAGAAGGTACGGAGGAGAGCTATTCCCGAGCACGGTCGTTGCTTTGATTTTTATCAAAAACACATTTATTTTATAGTGGGTTGGAGTACTTGGCATTAGCTGTTCCCACTTAGGTCGTTCCCCTCTCACCGGCCTTAAGGGCTAAGAGTTAATAACTCCTCGGGAGGGCAGGCCTGCTAAAGAAATGCACTATTGAAAGCAAAGGATGAGTCTGGTTTTCTAATCACCTAAGAAAGGTGAGAGCATACTCGCCTATCATCAAAACACATAAGACATGTTTGTTCATTTCCATTGTAATTAGTCTATGTGCCTAATTTAACAAATATAAGTGAAAAATCCCGCGGCTGCAAACAAAGTTAATAGTTTATATTGCATTCTTTGGCAGTGAAATAGTTTGTGACTCCGGTCTTTCATAGCGAAATAAGTACCTGCAAAACCAACAATCTGCGAATTAGGTTCAGGAAAACGATAGTCCAGAAGCAGAAATGAGGAATGCAACATATAATATTTGCAAAATTAATAAAAAACTGAAAACGCCATCAAATTGACCAAGAACACCATCATATGTGCCAAGAACGCTGCTCTGCACACCAGAAGTGTTGTTCTGCACACCAGAAACACTGTTAAACAGACTAAAAATGCTGACAGATGTACCAAAAATACTAAAGTACATACTGAAAGCGCCAAAGTACAGAAAAACATACAAATAGAGTTGAGGAATCTCCCATAAAAGCCATTTGAGGTGCCAGAACGCCACAATAGAGACCAAGAACGCGATTCAAGAGGCCAAGAGAGCTAATCTACTCTTTGAAAAAGCTAATCAACCTGTCAATGAAATTTCCTGCAAGCAAACTTGTTAAAGATCAAAGGGGCTAGGCCCCACGGTGGGCGCCAATTAATGTGATGCTAAAAATGTGGTATACAAGAGGCATACACATATAATGAGACAATATAATGTAATTGAAAAGCTTAATTTCAAAACTAAATCAAAGATGCGAACCATAAGCCTTCCTTGAAATGTCCCATTTTCCTCTATTCTTGAGGACCTTGAAGGTGTTGGATTAATGGGCTCTTAGCGGAGCAATGACCTCCAAAGTGACAACTCAAGAGTTGAGTAGCTATTTGATCATGATTGACTATGGAGATGATATGAAATGCATGATTTAAGAAACTAGACTAACATGCTATGATAAATCCAAAAGCTAAATGCTAGATAATTGAAATGCAAATTGCCTATAGTAATGATGCCTAAATTGATATGAGATGAGATCCATATTGCTCCAAAATGGGGGATATTTATAGGAATTCCAAGGCCAAAGCTGAGGTGGCAGGAATCGACGGTCCAGATTTGATCTAAAGATATCAAGGGCCAAGATTGAGGAAGTTGGAGAAGAAGTTGGAGGAAGGGACACTTGTCATCTCTGTGGTGACAAGTGTCAAGGAGCCTTGCTCATGAGAGGGCAAGTGTCCAAGGGAGAAGACACGTGGCAAAAGTGCCATGTGTCTCAAGGAGAGAATATCCACACCATGGGAGGTTAGGATAAGGAGGTTAGAATGTGCAAGATAGGATAGGGTTAGTTAGACCCAAGATTAGATTGAATGGGTTAAGTTAGGGGATGGTTAGGTTAGGTGGTTAAAGTTAGGAGCCATGTGCTCATTTGAATTTAAAAATTCAAATAATTGGAAAATGGTAATTAATCTCAACAAACTTGAGTTTTTTAATCTTAATTAGGGATTAGAAGAATTGATTAATATGGGGAGACATTAATTTAATCAAAGGGGGATATGAGATTAACTATATAAATAAATCATTTAGATTTATTTACTAGTAGATGAATAGAGAAATTAATTAAATTGTTTGTGAATTCAATTAATTGGGAAGGGGAATTAATCAAATAACTACGTATTTAATTAACTATCTTTAGACCATTTTTAGGTGTATACAAACATCATAAGTGCATTTACACAACATGCATGATAACACAAGCGAGAGACCTACACTAGAATTCCTTAAGGGTTACCAACGAAGAATTAACTTCAAGAATAAATTTCACAAAATCATAAATCTACATAAGCATCATTAACTCAATGATCACAAGAAGCCATAAGCAAATCAAGATTCATCATAGAAATATTGAAAGGATACAACATAATTTCCACTTCAATAAGCATTTACTAACATCATCGAGGAAACTGATAAAAACATCCAAACATAGGATTACATTGCTCTTCTAATACATAGATTCTCAATAAACATAAGGGATAGATCTCATCCAATTACAAGGTTACATGAGATCACTATTACAATGATACAATGACCACATAGGTCTACAAATACCACTTTAAACATTCCATTTTATAAAATTTAAGTTCTTAGCACTAACCGGTTTAAAGTGGTATTTGTAGACCTATGCGGTCATTGTATCATTGTAATATTGATCTTATGTAACCTTGTAATTGGATGAGATCTATCCCTTATGTTTATTGAGAAGTTATGTATTAGAAGAGCAATGTAATCCTATGTTTGGATGTTTTTATCAGTTTCCTTGATGATGTTTGTAAATGCTTATTGAAGTGGAAATTATGTTGTATCCTTTCAATCTTTTTATGATGAATCTTTATTTCCTTATGGCTTCTTGTGATCATTGAGTTAATGATGCTTATGTGGATTTATGATTTTGTGGAATTTATTCTTGAAGTCAATCTTTCGTTGGTAACCCTTAAGGAATTCTGGTGTAGGTCTTCCACTTGTGTTATCGTGCATGTTGTGTAAATGCACTTATGATGTTTATACTTAAAAATAAATAAATTGTTTCACCCTTGTTGTGGGTTTTTCCTTTGGGGTTCCTGGTGGGGCATTACAGAGGAGGAGTTTGCATTCGCTCATGACTTCAGGGGTTCAAAGTTGTATGATTTAGATCAACATGGAGGTATTGTTCGGTTTGTGAACATTCCCTTCTTTGAGGTAGATGCTACAATGTCATATGATAATCCCCTTTTTGAGTTAGGTCTTGATCACTCTCTTGACCCCAGACTTGAGATGATCATTGATCATAGCATTTGGGACCCTTCCAGTGCATCGGGTCTTCAAATAAGATCCACAAAGGAGTTTTCTAAGGTGTACATAGTGAGGAGTGTGTATAGTTTTACATTTGATCCTCATGTACATGATCTATTTTAGATACACAGTTCAGTGGTGCATGTGCTAGATAGTGTGTATGACAACTTGCTTAGCACAAAGTTGAGAAGCAAACCTTTTCAGCACTCCAAGTTGCTACCTCATGAGATTTATGTTCTGACGACACCTACGGTTGGGGTTGATTTGGTTTGACAAGTATTATCAGTGCCATTGGCGTTGGTGTTACAAGAGTTGGTTGGTGATATTAGGGATTACATAGTTCTTCCCTTAGGATCCAGGTGGAGTGATCCTTCAGAGGGTTTTCTTTGAGCGATAGAGATTGCTTGGGGACAAGCAATTTTAGGGAGGGTGGACTGTAATGTTACCTTTTTTTTAGCTGCTCTCATTTTATGATTGGTTAGCCTATCATTGGCCCTCGTAGTCTAAGGCAATTGGTTAGAGGGTCTCAGTTATCGGAGTAGGAGGCTTATTCCCATCCAGAGTTCAGGTTTGGCATTCGTTGGACTCAATTCTACATACTTACTATTTATAGTAAGTTACTATTTCAGGAAATCAGGGTTTCTATTTATAGCACGACACCTGGACAAGCCTCTGTTGTAGTGTTGATCTCACACACAGATAGATGGGTGAAATATTAAAGGATAAATGATTAATTATCACTAAAAGGGCACTTTAATGATAATTTACTATTATAAAGTAAAGTGTACTTTATAATCAATGGGGCCATGGCCCTCAATTAAAAACAACTTAAACTACATTTATATTTACCGAGTTGAGTGCCCGAGTATAAGGAAATAATATAAAGTTTTTTAATCAAAACTCTAAAAGTGGATTTGAAATGAATATTAAATGCAACTAAGAGGTCAACTTCCTTTGTGAGGCTATTTAAAGGTTCTAAAAGGAAGAAAAGAGATTCATTCTTGAAGACATTTTTAACTTGTGCTTTGATATGAGAGCTCTGTGTAGAAATATATAAGGGTTTTAGTCATTTCTAGCATTGGAGGGTGAAAACCCTTCGATGTTTATGCAATTTTGAGGTTGTGCAATTCCAACTGATATTATTGTTTGAGGAGAGCTTCATTTTGGAGTTTTATTTGTGCTTAAAGGTGAAAGATATTAACAGGGGGTTAGAAGATTAATGAAGAATAATTAGTTGTAGACCTATAGCTCATCATTGGCAGCCATTATCAATCAGATTTAAAGCTTTGATTGTTGCTACAGTAACACGTAAACAATAAACGCTACAATGTTTGAGTAGATTTGTAAAAGATAATCAAGGGGTTTATTGCCGCACTTTACCAATTCGTATGTTGCTACTACTTAATTGAATCTAAGCTTATTTGAGAAGAAATTGCAAGTATATTGAAGCTCTTTCAAGTAGATTTAAAGGACTCCTATAGTAGGTTTGAATATTTTCAATGATAGCCATAGTTGTTGCTATATTGGTGATTTCTGGGCATAATATATTACTTTTGGAAGACCGTTTGATGTCCTTGGTGCTAGACGCGTTTTCTTTGCAACAAAACATTAGCATTTGGTTTGCTTCCACAACATGATTGAGCATCTAATCTAATGAGGGTGTGCTGCTGCAATGTTATATCAGAATTTCCAATATTGTTGCTAATGCACTTTCAGACTAGCTTCTTGCTAGTTTGCACACTGGGTATGACATTGATTGTATTTCGAGTAAACAATTATGAATTGGAATGAATATGTTGTAATTGAAAACCTTGATAAAACTGATTTGAGAATGAAAGAATATAGATTTGCTACATTTGCTTTTGAATTGTAATAATCAACAATATTCTTTGTTGTCCATGCATTTCTTTCTTCACACTTACATTGAGAAAATATATAGAAATTCATATCTTTACTAAAAGCACAAGGAATATTTTAATTCACATAACAAAGACAATGTTTGGTGAGTCAAAACTTGCAGGGGTTCTTCACACCAAGCATGGGCCCCTACTAGCCACATGTTCAAATGGGGTGCTGAAATGCTTCGATACTTTGGGTGGAATGCTTGTAGGAGCACCCTTAACGCCCGTGGCTACCACCCTAGCCTTAAGTCCACGCTTTAGGTATAGTGGTTAATCTACCTAAAAAAGGTTTAACATATGGAGAATCCTAGTTGACCCATAATGATTATAAAGGAAGATCCAAAGAAGGGAGAACATGTGGATGTAATATAACAAGCGAACAAATAAATGACATCTAATGAAGAAATAAAAAAAGGTATGAAAAACAAAAAATTGAGGGGAAGAAAATATACCATATGAAAGAATTCAACCTCACATAAGATCATGGTGAAAAAATTACATAAGGATAGAAATTAAGTAGAAAGTGAAAATGTTGATAGTTCAATTAAGTACTAGCTCACATCATCTTAAGAGACAATGGACAAGACCTAATGAGGAGTGGAAAATAAGAACACGCTTATTTTGCAATAAAAAGTGGTGGAGATCTAACAACACTATATTATAGACTGCACAAACTACAATGACATCTATATTAGCTACAAAGATAATCTAAGAGTAGACAATCATATACAAAGAAACAAAACTGAACAAAACTACAAACTTTTCCATTAAAATTGACATAAGAAATCGTATTTTGAAAAAAAAACTTAAAGACTTCAATATTTTTCTTTTGGGTTTGATTATGTAGATTTTTTTTGTTATCAATATTTTGACTCAAATTCTATGATTCATCGTTAAAACACACAAAAAAATAAAAATAAAAATAAAAATATATTACTCTTATATTTTAAAACTGAATTCATGTATTACTCTTTTCTTAACAAGACATTATTAAAATCTTTCGTTTCATTTGAATTTGAAGGAAAGCGAAATGAAGTGAAATTACTAGTTTCATTTCATTTGAGTTTGAAGGAAGGCAAAATCAAGTGAAATTACAACACCTTGTCCATTTGACTGAGGATCGAGTCTTGTCCGTGACAAAGTCATATATTCGTAGGGTTTAAAATGGAGACTGAAATCCCACCTATGTAATGCGAAATAAAACTGCAGAACCAGAGGTTAACGAGCATCTGAGCGTTAACATAAAAGGAGAAGATGTTTAGGCTTGCACAGGCTGTGCGAATGGCAACGGTAAACTAACATGCAACCCGTGAAATATAGATATCATTGGAAAATTTATAATTTTTTGTTGCTATTTTGTATACAATTTATTGTGGATTTGCAGGTGGCCCTGAGTGCGAGGATCGTCAGTCCGGCGCTGCGCCATTTTTCAGTGGCCTTGAATTATGTAAGCGAATGCCCAAACCGTTCTTTTCAGTTTATTATTAATAAATTAAATTTTTCTGTGTGTTTTTAATTCATTGTTGAAATGATTATAATCATTTCTCTGATGCGACCGGTATTACAGCATTTGGATTCGCAGCAAAAAAAATCCAATGTGCCATGGGATTTTACAGAGATTTACAAGGAGCAGGTAGCCTTTTATTTGATGCCCTAATGCTTTAGATCAGCAACATTTTTATATGGATATATATTTAATGAAGATTTTATTTCATTGGAATTTCAATTTAATATCTTTTTATCCGTTTCTACATTTTCCTGCATATTTAGATAGTTCTGTCAGATGTCTCTATCCTGGTCGTCACTTTCTCTCCCTTGCGTCTGCAATTTCCTGCGTGTCCTCTTAATGTAATCTACCACGATCCTTCTGCAATAACAATAGTGATCCTTATCAAAGATTTTGGATTAGAGCTTGGTAAAATGATTGACAAGTGTAGGGTTTAGCGTCCCACCTTGCCTGAGAGCTGAAGTTTACGTCCCAGTCTCTGTACGTGTGCAGAGGCGAATCAGATTATCCAAGCATAAGCAAAAGAAGACATAGGGCTCCCCTAAATAGGAGGCTGTGCCGGGTTACACCACCGCCACTGGTTCGGCCCAGCCCAAAAAGCACAAAATAAAAATTATTAAATTAAAACAACTAAGTCGGGATTAATCGGATATAATTGCAATTTTTCGCAGAGCTTCTTTGTATTAAACAATACATCTGCCTTCTTGTTTCCAACACATGAGAAGAGTTAAAAGAAAATTAAGTTTAGAAAAATCCCTACTGTAAAGCCACCATCAATAAAGGCGTTAGAAAATGATGCTAAAATCGGAATTCATCAGAAAAGGCCATTACAAGCTATATAATTATCAGCTGCCTCCACTCAGGAATTTGCTGCACTAATTTAAGGATATGGACAGGTGAATAAAATCAAGGAAACTCCCAAAATCCAAGATTGTCAGTCCTATATTGACTCCACTATCTCTTGCTGGATTTTCCTGCGTCATTACCCAATCGGCAAACAATGCTTTGAAAAGAGATTGACTGGACAAAGAAATTGGGAGGGAACGCTAATATTAAATATATAACTCACACATTGACACCATCGATCCACTATCTCTTGCTGGATGGCAACACATTTAAAATTGAATTCAATTGGTCAATGTTTTGGGGTATGTATTCTGGATATGGTGCACTTACTTGAGTTAGCAATCCTGCTACGTTTGAGTCTCATTGACTTTGGTCATTTGCGGACATTCATATAATAATAGTTTTGTTTCAGTTATGCTGTTCTAGTTTGTTTTTAATTGCTTATATTAATAACTCGAGGTTTGCTCTTGAGCAGAAGCGGAGATTTGCATCAGAGGCAGATAATGCAAATGCTAACCATGGAGAAGGCAACAAGGAAACGCGGGTATCTTCTTATCCTTGCAGAGTCAGAATTTTTGAGAGAACTAAAATCAGACCAAGATCATGTTGACTTTTGTATACATAGAATGTTGGGGATGTCTTTGGGGTATAAGGCTTTAGTTTCTATAGAAGATTTCTATATTTGGAGCATATTTTTAGTATTTTAGGAAAATAAATGCAGAGTAGGAGGAATTTATTATGAATTCAACTGATTTCTTTTTTGGTTATGGTTGCAAAATTCTCTCGCAAGTCTATAAATTTGATTTTTTTTCAACTTCTTTTATCCCTAGTATTTTCTTATGCTTGTCAGTGATTAGATTGCCCTTGTACTCTTTTATTTATAGACTCGCTTGGAAATTATAACATTCTTTGCTTCACATATGTTTAGCCGCTCCCAATTATGTTTTTTATAATTATAAATTATGTAGTTTCTTGCATTATCTTGACCCATTTGTACTTTTTTTGAGTTTTATATTTTGCAAATTCGCATGAACTTAACAGTAGTCATTTGGAGAGTAACTTACATGCTGAGGCCCTAAATACTTTTGATTACATCTAGTTCTACCATCTTCATTGCTTGCGATGGTTCTACACATTGTTCTACACATTTCTTAATCCTTAATGTTTTGTAACATCACTGCAGAAGTTCCTTGGTTTCTTCATGTTTTCTATCATCTTTATGCAAAATATTCGTTTTTGTGCAATATGCACCTGAGTCCATATATCACTCTTGTTTTGAAATACTCTAGGACAGTTCCTCGATTTCTTCATGTTTTCTATCATGATTATGCAAACCAAAGAAGCAATAATCGTTTGGGGAATTAATCGGCAAAACAGAAGTATAGGATTTTTTAAAAAAATCGGGAAAAAATCGGCAAAAAATCAGATTTACAAAAAAACATAAAAAATTGCAGAAAAACAATCAAAAACTACTTTTTTTTAATATTCTAGGACATTTCCATAGCATAGCGACATTGTAGGCAAATAAAATAGACACTTGAACACATTATATTAAATTTTCATTTTTTTTAATATCAAATGTTAATAACTTCAAAGAGAATGACATTTAAATTTTCTATAATTTAAATTTAAATAACAGTAAATTAAATTACAGTAATACAGTGAATTAAATTACAGTAAATTACAGTAATACAGTAATACTATTGCTTATAATTATTAACAGTAAATTTGCAGTAATAATTAAATTTACAAAAATACAGTAATATTACCGTTAATAATTAAATTTACAGTAATACACTTAATATTTACAATATTAAAATCATAAAAAATTATAGAAAAGAATCAAAAACTACTTTTTTATATACATAAGGGCATTTCCATACCATAGAGATATTGTAGGCAAATAAAATAGATTTTTGTTGTTTATATTCATTATCACTGACTCAAACATACCACAACATAAATAAGTAAACTAGGTATAAAGTTTAAACAATTTATTGATATTAATTAAGTATTTATATATTTTTTAATTTTTTTGATATCTTTTATTAATGTCCTTTATAGATTGTTTAAAAAAAATACCCCTTTTTGTGTTATTATAATAAAAAAAAGTATTTAATATTTAAGTTGAGATTCAATACATTTCATATATATATTTTTTAAATAACAAACTTTTATTCTTATCATTAAAAACATTTGTTTCAAAAAATCAAAATAAAACAATCAATAAATTTTATTTAACAAATTATTAAAACATCTATATAATTATTTTATTTTTACATCTAAAAACAAAATAAAAATACCAAATTCTATTTTAAAAAACATTTATATTTTTAAAGTTGAAAACAAAATAAAAATACCAAATTTTATTGTATTTGAAAAACATATGATTAATAAGTATATTAAAATAATAGTAAATTTAAATATATAAAATTTAAATTTTTTATATAAATTTTATATAAATAAGATGATAAAATGTAAAATCATTGCTTGAAATTCGCCACGTTCGAATTCAAGTTCAACTCGCCAATAATAAAATTCGAATAAAATTAGCAAAATTCCGCAAGAGAAAAAAATTAGAAAAAAATTTCGTCATTAAATTGGCTTTATATAAATTTGATTCTAAAAAATATAATAAACAATATCAAATTTGTTTAATTTAATTGAAATATTTTAATTTAAATTTCTCAAATTTTATATATTAATAATTGAAAATTTAAATAAAATATTCTAAAATATTTAATTATTAATATATTAAATGTAGAATCCCACAAATTTTATAATAAATATTAATATATTAAATGTTTATCAAAATAGACTTTATATTTATATTGATTAAGTTCTACTTAATTTTTAATACTAATTGACATTTATATTGGACAGCTATTCAAATCCCGCAATTTTTTAAAGTCCTTTTTAACATTATCAAAATGCATTTATATCTGATGGCATTAACAAAAATCTGGCAATTTTTTTAGACGCAACTACAAACCCTACTGGCGGAAGCACTGCATCAGCGAGTGGCCCTTCAGCGACCGTCATACTTCCCGACAACAGCAAGGGTGAACTAGTCGTCCGCCGATAGAAGACACCTCTGCAAGCTATCCATCGATTTTAATTTTGCAAATTTCGTATGATTTTTATACATTCACTGAATTTTGAATTAGGGTTCGCATTTTTTCTGCGTTTTTCTCCCGACTAATCCCGATTAATCCGATGTTTTTTGTGTTAATTTTAACACTTTCAGATTAACTAAGACTCAGAAAATCAGAATTTATTTACTAATTAGATTCATTAGATTTAGAGATTTATAGTTTCAGATTTAACACAACAAAGAAAATAAAGAAATAGAGGCAAGACACAATTACCCTGGGAAAACCTCCTAGGAGGAAAAACCCGGCCAGAAAAGATCCTCAGATCTGATTATGGATTATAGTTATGCAAACAATACAACACTTATCTCATGTGCTTTGTAGGTTCAGATTTTGCTGTCACTGGAGGTATGGTAGATCACGGTGGCTGCCTTCAACATTTACTTGCTATTATGTGAGAGATGGATGTTGATGTTGTCTTAACCTAAATTGCAGACCTTTAAGAAGTTCACTGATTCCTTGTGATGGATTTTGCACCTCCTTCTAATGGCAGATGTATATTGCTGTTGCTGTCATGATTTCGCACCTCCTATATATGTATGTTGCTGTAGCTATCATGTATTTCGCACCACCTTCAATATGCAGATTGCTTTAAGTGCAGATCTCTTGTGATTTCTTGGAGTTCGCATTAGGCATGTAGGTTTCGCATGAAGAAGCAGATTGAATTGATTGTTTAACAAATGAATCTTGATCTTTTATTTATATGGAGCGAACTCCTTAACTAGGTCGGCTTTTCAATAATTAAACTTTTAATTATTTCCTTTTATCTGCCTTGTTAATAGGGTCGGCCCTATTGGATAGTGCGCTGAGTGTTTATTTGTTATAGCGTGGGGGATAGGACCACGTTAGAGGGAAGAGGGGCCAGACCTTATTTGGGCTGTTTCCAATGTTGCCTAAGGCAATATGAATCCGCCCTTCCCTAATTAATATCAACATTTTGGCCTTTTTTTTGGAAAAAATCATTGACTATCTTTGACCGATTAAATTCGATGTTTTTTGGGAAAAAATCGGCAAGTTGCCCGACTGCCGATTAATCACGATTTTTTGCAGATGTTTGCTTCCATGATGCAAACCATTCTTTTCTTGTGCAATATATGCCTGAGTTCATATATCACTCTTTTTTTGAAATACTCTAGGCCAACAAAGAAATAAGAGATAACTCACTTTTACATTATCTGATAAATTTTCATCTCCCTTATTCTCAGAATGCTTGAGTATCTCATTGGTTTGGAATGCACGAGATTATACTCGTTTCTGTACCATCGCTATTAATATCCAACCTTTCTGTGATTGTAAATCAAAAGTTTTATTTGTTGTCCCTGCCTCTGCTGGTTTCCATTTTGTGCTCATGTTTTGGGTTTTATTGTAATCATCTATGTTGACAAAGGAGAGCTGGACTTCTCAATTGAGTAAAATAGATAAAGATTCATTTTTCATAAGTTTAATTATTTTTTTCTGATATCCTAGATGCCAAAATGAAAAACCTTATGAGGAAATAGCAGCAGTTTGGGACAACAGTTCATTACTATTGTGCAAATCAACTGCAATTGAAGGATATACGTTCTTCATTAGCCAATGTGTAATCCATTCTGGCATAGGGAAACTCTAATTTTTTGTTGCTGAATTATGTAATGTCAACAAGTGTCCAAATTATACACAGTTGAATCCAGAAACTCAGCATAATTAGTGACCAAATTTGTTAATTAGGGCTTGAAAGACATTGTTCAATAGGAAAGTGAGAGGGTGAATAGAACCCTATAGGCTAGAATGTAACTAAATACTAAGCATATGACTACAGAGGATTAAGTTTAAGCAGTTAAACACCAAACCATATCATCTACGTAAGAACAAGTAGTCATCTGAGTGAAGTACCCTTAAGTGAAATGGAAAAAGGACCAGAGAAGAGGGAAGCTTGTGAGCAAGATTGGAAATTGGTGCCACAATTCATATTTAGCAAGGCTTGGATCAGTAGAACTGTGCCATATACACTACCATGTGAAAACCAATTCAGATCTCATGTAATCTATATGATGAGTTGGCATTCGAATGAATTAAATGTTGCTTTTTCCTCATTCCTTTATTTTTGAGAAGAATCAAGTGGTTAGGTTGGGGAAGGGAAGAACATCCATATGTGTTACAAGGGGATGAGTCTAATAGAATTGGAAATACCAATTATTGAGTTTGTTTTCCTTTTTGAATGCTCTATATGCAACATAATACACTTGAAAAACAATAGGCACCTGTAATGTTGGAATCAATAGAGTAATCCCATGCCAATAATCAAGTAATCCCATGCCAATAATCAACAAGGATTGTGATTAAACTGCTCAATCTTCAACCAGTATGATAGCAAAAACCATCTGCTAGGTAAGTTTGACAATAACAAACTATGCTATGTAACATATGTAAGAAAGCTATTATTTTTCAAGTGTTCATTATGCTGCATATAGTGCATTCAAAAAGCAAAACAAACTATGATATTTGGTATTTCCAGTTCAATTAGACTCATCCCTCCCATACCAATAATCATCAAGGATAATTACATACTTAATATGATTACAAAACCATCTAATATAAAAGTTTGACAATAACAAACTATGCAATGTAATATATGTAAGAGAACTTTTGCAAATAGAGAACATAGCTTAACAACCTACCTATCTTCTATGCAGTTTATCGTATTATGTATTAAGTTATTAAGTATTAACTAATTGATCTAACATTTGTTCCTGTAATATGTAGTTTTAAGAGTACAAGATCGAATTTTGAATGACTCAAGCTTCACTTGTGCAAGTGATTTGGTGAATGTATTTGCAGGTTGCTTTTGAGCTGAATATCATGTAGCATGCTTGTGTATGAAGTGTCACTGAACTGTAATGTGTTTTGTGCACTAATGGAACACTGGATTGTGGACTAGTTTTAGAAAACTGTAATTGTTGTAGTATATGATTAGTTGTTGTGTGTGGTACTCTTTTCTTACTAGTATACAATTTTACCATATTGCTTCATGGTGTTCAATACTCTACTGTGGTGAAAGTTTGAATAGTTGTATTCTTATTCTTTCTTCACCATGATGTTAAACCTTAGAAAGAAAACATATTGTGATGTGGATTTCTTGTCATCGATGGACCTTGATCTAATAACTTGAAGAAAGGTACATCCTTTCTTGTGTTCTGTTTTGAGTTGTCCCAAATGGACACATCGAAATACTCTCTTGGTCCTCAGGTATAGAAAAATAATTTCTTGTGACTAGATTGATAGGTGGTTCTAGAGGATTTTCTTTCCTTTTCTTGTAAGCTCTTTGGAATTTTTCATCTCCTTTGATCTCTTTGCTTGTGGGGTGATTTGAGTCTTCTTTTATAGGGTTATTAAACTTTCTTTAAGTTGTTGACTGCTTTTTCTCTTGTTCTTGCTATTGATGTTGGTCACTGGAGTATAAGGATGTTTTTTGGTAACTCCACGTGAGGGCATACTCTTGCAAGTTTCCCTGTGCATGGTAAACATGATATCTGAATGGCTGTCGTCCTAGTCAATTGGTTGTACCTATTCAGTGTATCCTAGAACCAATGCTATTCTATAATGAAGGAGCATATCGAAATTTAAATCAACACATATGGAAAGTTTCCTTGTGCATGGTAAAAATGATATCTGAATGGCTGTCCTAATCAATCGGTTGTGTACCTATTTAATGTATCCTAGAGATGATGCTATTCTATAACGAAGAATCTTATCCAAATTTGCATCAACACGTATGGATGTAGTTTATATTCCCAGATTTTTGATGAACTTAGAGGCCATGACATATTCGTCCATGATGTTTTGTGACCATGTCAAAAAAGAGTTCCCGCCAATATTCACTTTAAAAAAGGAGAGGAATTCAAATTTGGACCACACCATGCTAATCCTTTGTTTGGTTGAAGGAAGGGATCTAATGTCTCACAAAATCTTAGAAGCCTCGTCCTCTAATGAGAATGTCAATGTAATTATTGTTGTCAGGGTGACTGTTACTCATCCCTTCCGTAGTAATATAAGTTGTTTCCTTTTCTCAAACGACAGATCAAGGAGCACAACTGTCATTAGGTAATGCCAAGTGTGAGGCAATGGTGGAGTGATAGATGGGATCATGCCACACCTTTGGTGCCCATGCCCATTGCAACACAACATGTGCCTGTAATTCTATAACATTGTTTACCTTTAAACTCTTAGGATGTCCTCCATAATTGTTGCTGCCTAAGTCACAAGGTTCGAATTCAAGTTCGAGTTCGGCAACAATAAAATTTGGATGGATTTCGACAAGTGTAAAAAATTCGAAAAAAAAATCGGCATTAAATTCGCTTTATATAAATTTAATTTTTAAAATATAAATAATATATTCACAAAATGATGAAAGTATTTTAAAATTGATAAATAGATTTAGATTCATTCATATAAAAATATATAAAATTAGTGCAAAATTAAAAATTATTTTAATATCACATACATAATAGACAAATTCACCATAAAAAATAAATTTATAATTTATAAATTAAATAATATTAAATTATAAATATATATAATATTATATTTGTTAATTACAAATATTAAAATTTACATATAATATTTTGAATATATATAATATTATATTAATAAATTAGAAATATTTAACATTAAATATAATTATATTAAATTTTAATTGTAATAAATTCATAATCCTACCAATAATAATAAAACTATTGCTTAGTACATAGTTTGAAGCTATGTCGAGACTTTCGAATCACTCGCTCAATCCAGATCTTTGTAGAATCCTTTTGTTGTTTGTAATTAGGGATGGTGGATTCCAATTGCTCTAGGCAACATTGGAATCCGCCTAAGGGTCTGGTCCCTCCCTTTAGCGTGTAGGGCTGGGCCCTATACCTCACGGCACACCTTAAAGAACCCACGCCACTCCACGTCTCATGCAAAGGTCCAACCCCATATAGAATGCACTTCGGATTAAAGGAAAAGAAATAAATTAAAATGATAAGCCGACATACATGGTCAATGCATCATATAAATGAAGACACTTCTCACCTCAATAATATACACTTGATCATTCTTATTCCATGCGAAATATACGTCTGCCATTGCGACTTAAGGAGGAATATTAGATCTGCCATCACAGCGAAATACCTCAGTTACATCAGCGAATTACTTCTGACAGTAAAAGTGCGAAATTCATTCATGTGAAGAGCGAACTGGTGTTGAAGGAGAGCAAACTGAAGTTGCAGTAAATCAAGAGCAGACTTCATACAGTACCAACCTAGGGTTTGGACCTGATTGCTGTTGGAAGGGTTAAAGGTGCAGATGTGACTACTTGATGCTTGTGAAAGTGCAGTCTTGTGGAAGACATTATCAGTTCTAAGCACAAACACCTTCAAGTACTTGAGATAAGTGTTGTAACCCTCATATGAACATAATTCATAATCAGATCTGAGGATCTTTTCTGGCTGGGTTTTTCCTCCTAGGAGGTTTTCCCAGGGTAACTTTGTCTTGTTCTTATTTTGTTCCTTTCTTTGTTATGCTTAAATCTGGAAAATAACAAACCCTTCATTTAATCAATTTAGTTAGTATTTAAATTCTGATTTTCTGAGTTTAGATTAATCTGAAAGTGCTAAAAATAACACCTTTGTCGCTGTATTTCTAATCATTGAAGAATCCCTAGGAAAGTCTGCTCCAGATTATATGAATGCTATTCGATGCGAAATTGAAGACAATATTATTGCAAACTTAGGCGGAACCCTACAATGGCGAATGATTATTTCAAACTCAGACAGAAATCTAAAACAGGGAAAAAATCCTCTTGAAATCTTAAGAAGCGGGAAAAAACACCTACAGAAAACATTTTCCTGGAACATATTTTATTAAATATGCTATGCCATTTAATCCGTTGAGGGCCAAAAGTTGGAGCGATCTTGGTCTCTTAATCAGACCCTAAGAGGGAATTAACTTACCCCTAAAGTGATTCTTCTTGCTACCATAATACATTATAGGTAAATTAAATTTGTTGACAATGGTAAACTGCAAAGGAGGTTTACATACACTGAAAGGCTGTGAATGTGAAGAGAGGAAAGAGAAGAATTGAAGTTGTAGGGAACAGTATCTCTGTGTATCAAAGATCAATATAGAACTACAATCTTTCAATTGTAAAAGTGCTAAGGAGATGTGTAATATCCCCAAATAGGATACTAAAAACAAGGCAATAATTTCCGCAAACTAGGGCACAAATCTGATAACAAAAACTTTTACAAACTAGGCAATAAATGTGGAAATTTATTTGTATTAAAGTAGTTTCAATCCAACCCAGAATTTCTGATCAAATTTTAGATCAGAGTCAGAGTAGCTGGAAACTCTTTTGTCCCTCCTTGGGCACGCATATCTCCATATCCGTTCCCGTATCCAAAACAGATACGTATCTGATATAGCCCAGATAGACGTCGAATACTGTACCCACACGTACCCAAAAAACCTTGATTTCTAACAATGCTAGATAAAAAACCTTAATTTCCAACCATCCTAGATAAAAAAAACCTTGATTTCCAACTGTGCTAGATACTATGTAATTTGATTTTTTTAAAATTTGACGTAAATCCTTCTAAATTTAATTTTAAAAACCTTCATTCATGCATTTGTAAACAAAAGCTACACCAAATGATAGAGACAAATGAAATGTTTTTCTATTTTAGTGACCCATTTTTTGGGTTATCTTCCAATGCAACTCTACCATTTTTGCATATTGTAAAATGTTAAATCAACTTATCATTATTTATGTAGCAATTATGTATCTATATTGCTTTTGAAGTAATGAAAATCTCCTCAAATAACTTAGAAAATTGTGTTAAATACAAGGTTGCATGGGTACGGGTGTACTTGGAGACTTTGGAGACTGGTGCTGGTACTGGTACGGCTATTTTTTCAAAATAGGAGACGTGGGTACTTGGAGATGCCAATTTCTTTTAAATATAATTTAATAATTTATAGAAAGTCTGAAAATATAATGACATTGAACATTAAATATAATGACACTACATATAATATAATAATTTAGTAATGGCTGTTGCAACGTTTCAAGAAATCCTTGTGACTTGCATTTGTTTTGAGCATTGTTTTTTTGCCATTTGTACTACATTTTGATTATTTTGTTGCTTGTGTTTTGTTTTTTTTAACATTTTAAGGTTTCCTTTTTTTTTGTTTGGCTTGGAGACGGTGGGAGATGGGCGGATATGTTAACGAGAAGTCTCCTCTCTATGGAGACGTTTCCAATGAAGTTTCTGGTGCGGAAGACGCGTCGGAGTTTCCGGTACGAGTACCCAAGGGCTGGGTACGAGTACCCATGCAACCTTGGTTAAATATATGTGTATGTGTTTTTTATGAATGATGTATCCAGCTGTATCCATATTAGGGGTCTGAAAAAATGGCCGTATCCGTATCCGTATCCGTGTCCATGCAACTTTGACTTGAGAGCTAAAACTGAAAGATAGAAAATTATGATTATTAGTTTATTATTATGCTCAGAAAAAATGACAATTTAACCCAAAGTTGCATGGACACGGATATGGTATCCGATACGGATACGGTATTGGATACGGATACAGCTATTTTTTAAGACCCCCAATATGGATACGGCTGGACACGTCATTCATAAAAAACACATACACATATATTTAACACAATTTTCTAAGTTATTCGAGGAGATTTTCATTACCTCAAAAGCAATAAAGACACATAATTGCTACATAAATAAGTAGATTTAGCATTTTACAATATGCAAAAATAGAAGAGTTGCATTGGAAGATAACCCAAAAAATGGGTCACTGAAATACAAAAACATTTCATTTGTCTTTCTCATTTGGTGTAGGTTTTGTTAATACCATTTTTTTTTATAATGTGTTAATGAAGTTTAAAAAAATTAAATTTAGGAAGATTTACGCCAATTTTGTTTAAAAATCAAATCCTATCAGTTTTTAGCATGGTTGGAAATCAAGTATTTTTGTGCATGCGTGGGTACAATATTCGACGTGTATCTGGGTTGTATCGGATATGTATCCGTTTCAGAAACGGGAACGGATACGGGGAAACGCGTTCCCGGGGAGGGACAAAGGAGTTTCCGGCAACTCTGTTTAAACCCTTATAACTGCCCAGATATTTCCAGAACTAAGAATCAGACATTTTCATCAAATAAATGTGCAGATATCATACCAAAATATTCCAGATTTGGGATAGAATATTTGTTCTAACCCTAGCTGACCTTCCAAAAGTGGTGCTGGGCTCCCAAATTGACTGGCATTAAGTTTGTAATTGATGCTCTTCAACAGTTGTCCTCAGAAAACTTAGGAATGAATGATTTGCAGCAGTGAATGTTCCCAGATCTGACTCTCCAGCTCTGATATTGTCCTCAATTTGGCTTCCAAACCTGATGAATTCTTGCAGCCCAAAATAAACAATGTGCTAGGGTTTCACAAACCAGAGTTCTTCCACCGAAACACACTTTCCTGACTAGGGAGAGTCCGTATGTCTCACCGAAATTAGGGACACTCAAGGGTTTTAATCCTCAAGCCAAGTTGCAGTAGCAGACAACAGCAAATTTCATCACATAATCATCTCAAAATGAGCCTTTAGGGTGTTATATAACAACTCCTAACAATATGATTTAATCTCCACCCTCCAAACTTAACCTCATAATCCAAGGGCTTATAGTGAAACCCCAAAATCTGTTCTTATCTTCTCCTAGAAGCTGGACGCCCCCTTAGGCAGATTGTCACATGATTTTAAGATGTCACTTAAGTACATAAAAAGGGCACAATTTAAGTCCCATGGCTAGGCATTACTAAGTTACTTTAAGTTGCCTAAAAAGATGTGACCAACTTAAAATAACTTAAGTTCCCTTAAATAACTAAGTTGCATAAAAATACATGCACTCAACTTAAAATTAGAATTTAGAACAAGCCAAGGACTTCATTTCTTACCCAGTGATGCTCTACGTCCTCTTCCTCTCGGGTAATCCAAGGACAGCCAAACTGCTGCTAATTGTCTTGATTTGAGTTGGGTACATTACAAGATGACAAATCCTCCGGGAAGATTCCTACAGGTTGAAGATAGTCCAATACTAAGTGATTTGGAAAACCACAAGTTTCCACTGAGTCCTAATAAGATGCCTTTAAATTTATTATAATTTTTTCAATGAAATCTATTATAATTTTTTTCAACAGTGGCCCTTGAAACTACTAAATTTTTTTGGGGCCCTCTATACGAATTTTGATTTCTTTTGGGCTCTTAGGTGTGGATTTGGGTTTCTACTTTATTGAGCTGTTGGAATTGTTTTCTTATTATGCTTCCTTGGGATATGCCTTTAATAATTGTAGTTGCCTACCTTTTCCAAGTAGTCATTCACATTATTGGCATGGAAAAGGGAAATGATTTTGCCTATGGAGACTTTTTCTACCCTAGCACTGCCCAAGATGCTTAGTTCATCCTTTTTTTTCGGTGGAGAAGATTGCCATGAAATACCACGTAGCAATAGTTAGAACCTCCAGGATCAAGGACTTCTGGTTGTCTTGAAACAAAGTCTCAAACTCTTAACAAAACTTAGCAATCGTGTGTGAAACATTGTGACTTTGATTCAAGATTTATTCTAATTATTTTTTGAATTCACAAATATTCTGAATTAACATTATGAAAAAATCAAGTTCTTCTAGAGTAGTTGTAAATAGAAGTGAGAAATTAAAAATTGCCAGATATAAGGATTAAGAGTGGACAGAGGTCCAAAGGCAAACACACCAATCTGAAACAGGTCCAAAATGCTCTTAAGGCTGTTTCTCCTTTGAAGGGAAGGATGCTTTGAAATGCTTACCAAAGGTACATTTTTCCAAACTCCTAACTTTTATGTTCCAAGATTTAACATACCTCCAACCATTGTGTAGAGAAGTTGTCATGCATAATGGTAATGTGTTAATCTTTTGCTATAACCCTCAGCAGCCAAAAATCAGGAATAAGAGCACTAGCAGTACAATAACAAGTGTAAAATACCCTTAAGAATGGTCCCCATTGGAAGGCATGCTTTAAAAATTCCTAACTCATATGGTTTAAGACTGGGCATTCCTTCAACCGTTTTAAAAATAGAGGAATTCAACCAAAGTAGGGATGGCCCATTCTTTTGTTGGGTAGCTCGTATCAGCTGAAAATCGGAACAAGAGCCCTGATTGCCACAATATAAACATGAGGGTGTGTTACTTGCATTCTCATATTTTTTTATCAATATTCTGCACAATTGGAGATTGTTATCCAAAAGTAAACATTTCTGATCATGAAACTCCAATTGAGAGGTTGATTCTCACACATACTGATTCTCATGAAACTAGTGTTGGTGAGTTCAGATTGTTTTACAGTCGTTGCCTGTCACTGAAAGCTCACAGCGACAATGTGAGGCTCCCTGGAATCAGCTTCTTAGCTCTTAAGATGAAAACTAACAAGCCAACTGTACTTGGGCCAGATGACTAAGTGATGCGTGTAATGAAGTTTAGGAAGGAGAAAAGCATGGATTAAGAAGGAGAAAAGTATGGTCTAGGAAACATGCTAGGGACCTCAAGTAGTTGTATGGTTTAGTGTCCATTACGATTTCATCTTGCACTGAGTTGTAGCACACCAATGTGCTGCAATATGTGTTATTTTAGTTATTTGTATGGCTTAGTGTCCATTACGATTTCATCTTGCACTGAGTTGTAGCACACCAAGATCCTGCAATATTTGTTATTTTTGGGAGGGCATTATAGTCATTTTCTCTGTATAAGGAGATGGAGCTAGAGCCTTTCAAATTATGAAAATGGCATTAATATTTGATTTTTATCCATAATAGATTGGATGTCTGAAGCTAAAATGCTCTTCTTGCAAGGAACACAGAGTGGACAAACTCAAATCTGATAAGGAAAACAAAAATCTATCAAATCAATCATGCTAGAGATGGTATGGCTAGATAACAAGGCTATAATCAGGAGGAAATAATATAAAATTAGAATTAATAAAAATAGAAATCCTTGATGGTGCAGTCTAGATGATCGAAGTAAAACTTTTTAGATATCATTCTTGGTTGGAGAATTTTATAAGGGAAACAAGGGAAATCATGATTTTATATTCCAAGTTCTATAGGGGAGCTATCTTGACAGTCTGGATCTCAGTAGATAAGCACAATATGTATAGTTTTATAGAGAACAAATACAATCAAACACATTTTCTCTTTTTTATTTCGATAAGAAAAGAATTATATTTGATGTCCGCAAATCACCAAAATATGGTAATGGGACAACACATCGAGTTACAGTAGAAAAAAATATTGATTTGGAAAGGATCCCAGAATTTGAAAAGGTCACTAAATTCTAAAACACTATGACAATGTGAACATAACATGGGGGTGGCAGTAAGGGCAGGGATGACAAAGTAACATAAACCATTTGATCCATATACAAGCACAATAGACACGTGGTAAAAGTTCGTCAAGGAATCAAGAATCTAATGAAGATCAAAGCTGGATATAAGGGTTGGAAACCAACAGTGTTATGTGCCTGTACAAAAGATTAGACCGGAATTGGATAATCTACAATAGACCATTACAGAAAGACAAATCCAAATTCTGATAATATCAGTAGGAGAATGTCTAGGGCTAAGGGGGATATGATGGACAATTCTAGGAGGAACTATTGTGCATCTCAAGAACCTATTTTAAAACAGAAGGCTTAGTGAACTAGATGTATATTGTCTAACCAATTTGTCTACTTGTGTTTGGATCGATGCAATCTAGAGGTTCACTTGCTACCCCCAGTGTTCGAGATAAGCTGGAAGAGAGATGAATCACAGCATTACATTGCCATACATCTATAAGTGACTGTCTCCCAAAGGAAAGGGTCAATCACGGCATTTGTACAAGAAGCATTTGTGCATTTTGTAAGGAGGATTTTTCACGATGCATATAACTTGAACAAAGAATAACTGGATTCTAATATTTGATTCATGTTTGTGATGCTGACAAGTTGCTGTATTCTTTGCAGCTTGGCTGATGAGTTTGAGATTCAACGGTAAATTGATTCCCTTATTTATATGGTTGCAAAGTTCTTGACACAATTGACTTATATGTTCATATACCATGCCATCTAATTTTGAACTGATGCTTTTAAATTTATGAAAAACACATACCCCAAATCTGGTTGGTTTGTCTATTTTAAAATACTTCAGCATAAGGAAAATGTGAGACGTTGATTTAGAGTGGTTACTTTGGTTGGAAACATTAGGATGTTCTGGCTTGGGATTTTGGTTTATCCTATAATTTGCAATATAGAGTTTTGAATCTATTATCACCCAGTTTGGGTTGTTGATTGTAAAAAATCTAACAGTAACCTAAGATGGTTTAGCTGACAGTGCTATCTTTACAAAGATGATTGCACCATCTCCTTTCTGTAAGATTATTTCGGTTTAAATGTTAAACTATTTGTTTGAATCTTTCAGAATCTCTGTGACTTTATGTTAACTAGTTGTTTGAATCTTTCAGAATCTCTGTGACATTTGTCGATAAAGATGGTGAGGAAAAGACAATCCAAGTGCCAATAGGGATGTCAATGCTTGAAGCTGCTCATCAAAATGACATAGAGCTGGAAGGTGTTTAACAAACTGACTTACCTCACTTTAGTACTGTGCTGTCCCTTTTCTTGATGTATAGAATTCTTACAGTTTTAAATGTTGTGCTTGGCATGTTCAGGGGCCTGTGAAGGATCGCTTGCATGTTCTACCTGTCATGTTATTGTCATGGTAAATTATTTACTTTTTCCCAATAAAACAGGTCAAATTTTGAGATGGAGATGGTGGTATTCCCTTTGATTATTGTTAGAAAGATGTACACGTGCTGCTTATCTGTCATAGGAGTTTGAGTCAAATAAGAACTGTAGACCTGTTTAAGTTTGCTGCTTTGAATTATATTTATTATTTTTTCATATTCAACAAATATTTTCTGTTACAGGATGAGAATTATTATAATAAACTAGAGGAACCGACAGATGAGGAGAATGACATGTTAGATCTGGCTTTTGCTCTTACTGAAACGTGAGTATTTTTAATTAATGTAAATACAACTGTTTTATGTGTTTGGTAGGAGGCATGTAAATTTTTGCTTGGTTTTTTGTAGGTCTCGACTGGGTTGCCAAGTAATTGCTAAGCCAGAACTCGATGGAGTGAGACTTGCTTTGCCTTCTGCCACCAGAAATTTTGCTGTTGATGGATATGTTCCTAAACCCCATTAGTAATGGTAAATCAAGAAGACCATGGATTGATAATATTTTTGTAGATGTAATCTTTGCCATTTATTTGCGAATGTGCTTTAGTTTAGTCTCACATGCACCTTTATATGTCAAGGAACTTTAGTGAGTGCTCAAAAGATGAGTTTTTTTTCCCTAGATAACCGTTTTTGCAACTATGTTCTTTTTTTGGCAGCAGTCAATACATATTAAATTATATTCTTGTCGGGGTAAATGTGATCATTTAATATTGGTGAGAACAAGTATTTTTTTGTCAGTCTACGAATACTGAGGCATTTTAGGAGAAATATTATCTTCTGAAGGCACAATCTATGTAATAACATTTAGTGATGCTCTAATTAACTAGAGTATTAGCAGTCCCTTTGCTATTATTACATTGGATTTACATGTCCAATCTTCCCCAGAAAGATTTTTAACTCAGAAAGAAATCAAATTCACTTAATAAATGCAAGAAACTTGGAGTCGGTAAATGTATAGTGGAGAATGGTTAAATTTTGGCAAACACACAAAAGAGTATTGTAAGTTCAATAAACATTCAAGTGCTATGTTCTCCAACCTCTTTTTTCAATAATATATTTTTAGAAGATAAAATGTGGGTAATATTTGAGCTCCTGTCTTCTTAGAGTGATGTTAGTATAGCATATTCCACGAGTAGGAGGTAATATTTGTTTTAGATTAAAGCCAAAATTGGAAAGTAAGTTGATAGATTCTTGTTATAGTATGTATTATTGAGGTATCATTTAAAACATTAAAGCATTTAAAAAATTATTTGTTACATTTATAAGATTTCAAGGAACTAAGTGAATAGCTTCAAACTAATGAGACTAGAAATGGAGCATTTTTCTTTAAACAGTAGGGTTTAATGCAACTACTTGGGGTTTTTTTAATATGAAAGTGTCTACGTGGCATGTTTGTGGTTAAGCAGCAGTTGTATAATTCAACTCGGTTAAAATCTCAATTATTAAATTATAATTGCCTCGCCATTTTAGAAGATTTAAGTTTTATATTTTACTAATTAAAAAATTGGATGTAACCATCCAAAAATTATGTAGCAAGCGGCTGCATGGGTCCATGCAATAAAATTATAAGAGAGCAAATTATATGATTTTTAGCTACCCATTTTTCTGTAAATTTACAAAGTTTTTGAAGACAAATATTAACAATTAAAATGATTTAAATGAAATGCTATTGAAAACAAAGAATTGTTTATCTACTTATGAGTTATTTTAAATTAGGCTGCTTTATTAGAAGTATACATTGGTTAAATAATACATGGATGGTGTTGTCATTTAAATACAAAATACAACTAGAATAATTAAGAAAGTACTTTCAAAACATTTATTAAATTTCTCTTCATTTCTAACCTTCCAATTATGACTGTATTTCAATTGATAGACAAAGCTATAACACATTATGCCTTAGACTTAAATTAGTAACATGACCAAAAATAATCTCAATTAAAAAATTGCTTTTGTTGTTGTCCAAGCACTTGATACTTGCACAAAATATTGGGGATCAAATATAAAATGCACTCTTAAGGGTAGATAAAGAGTCAAGAGAAGAGGGAAGTTGGAAAGACAATGATAGTTAGACTTCATAATCAACAATCTCTAACTTGAAGTCCAAGTACATAGGTGTCTCTATTTTTTCAGGCTTATTTTTACTTGATTACAAGACAAGGAAAACTTTTGCAAAATTTCAATTTCTTGTGGAAAAAGTTTGGTGAATGGATTTGTAAGGTTCAAATTGGTGTGTATATTCTTCAACTTCAGCTTGTTGTTGCAAGTTGATCAATGGGGCATGGGAGCTAGATTGATGACAAGGGATGAGATGTGCCATTTGTCATATATTCATTAGAATTTTTACAACTATACACCACTAGAGTATATATGTACATTTTTTTTATGCAGTATGATCCTTTCAAATTATTAATGTTGTTTGGGCCGCCTCACTCATTCCTAGTGGACTAGTCTTGCCTCAACATGCCTCGCTTTGACCCTAAAGCTTGACAGTTCAAGTTAAGACCAATGAAAGGTTTGATGGGAATCGTTGGGTTGAGACATAGGGACACCTCTGAGTAATTAAAAAAATAATTATTGCAAAAAAATGTGTTTCTTTATATTATATTATCTTAAATATATCGAAACTAAATTCTATAATCTATTTTTTTAGCATTTTCATGATTACATATAGGACATTTAAGTGGTTTTGTTATATTTTCTTAGATGACTACTTCATATGATTGAATAGTCTTCATTGAGAGTGCATTTAAATACCTCATATCCTTTGAGGATTATTTTATTAATTTTTTTGGAATATCTTTATTCATTTGTGGATTTCTAAGGTTGACTTAGTTATAAATATTTCTTGTAGATTTGGAATGTTCCTCATGAATATACAAATATGAATATGATTATAAGATTCTAATTATGATCATATTTCTCTTTGCAATCATGGTTTATGCATTTGAATCTCACTTCACTTGTGAGCTTGATTCTATCATCAACAAGATCAAGGAACCAATCTCTCATTGTTTCCACCACATGCGTAAAATTAATTTGAAGTTCAAATTTCTTTATTTTTTTGCTTTATTTCTCCTACCAATTTGTATGAAATGCAACTCGAAGTTCTTACAAAATCTTATGCAAGCCAATATATTGAACTATCTATAGAAGATTATGTATTTCATTTATATATATATAAAATCACTAATGTATTGTAATCTTGAGTTACATAAGTTACTATTGGAAAAAAAAACATGTTTAAATATATTTTATATATATATTATTTATATTTACAATTCTATGTAACTTTTGTTCAATGGAAAGTTCATGGGGCATCCCTACACATATACTATGTCTTTTTAGTGAGATCAATTTTATTATTTCTATTTCTCTTTAATCATTTTAAACTCTTTAGAAAGAGTCCCTATTTTGTTGATTTATCCTTAATTATCTCTATTCTAATCATAATTTTTCCTCATCATTATAGAATAACTTTATTCTTAGGTGTAGGTCTTGAGGGTCATTCTTAGGTTTGTGGGCTATGTGGTTTTGGGAAACATTCGGTTTTTCTTGTGCTTATTTTATTGGTTGGTATGTGTAGGTGCCACTTTTTTTGGTTGGTTAAATTTAATAACAATCCTAAGGTCTTCAATCATATGGTTGAATGGATAAGGATCTCCATATATGTTGTCTCTTATTTTTATGTTTAAGCACTATGACAATGTTATGTTTAGATACAAAACCCATTACACAAGTTCATAATAATCCAATAACATTGTTTATTAATATCCTAGGTATTAGACACAATTGTGTTACTAGTAAGTGTAATGATCTACTCATAGGTTGTCTATGATCACTGTAAATTCCTTTGATAAGAACATCTAACTTCCCCATTTTAACATGCCAATATTTAATCTTTAAAACAATCTCATTGCATACATTCAAGCTAGATCCATTGTCAACCAAAGCAATTTTTACACTCAAGTTAATCAATAATGAATATATTTTAAGTTGATCAATGGTATAATATCAAGCACATGCAAGAGGAAAATTTTATATTACAAGTGTAATAATCAACTATTTAGATAATTTTATATCCTTTATCCATCCATTTCAAAGAATAAAGCACTGTATGATGTATGAACTTTGCACTGAATCGACATAAAAACAAACTTTTACTTTTTCAACTTAATATTATAAGCATACAACTTAGTCTCATAAACATATCCATTGCCTATTATCATTCACATAGTCTAACTATCATGTAATACAAATAGAACACAAGATATACTAGAGAAAACCACGACAAATTACTTCTTTATAATAATCTTGTACAAATTTTGTAGGCTTAACCTACTAGAGGCACCAATACCTCATTCAAGTCATGGGAACTTTCCCACTAGAGGCACCATTCCCTCATTCAATTTGTGAGCACTAATCCACTAGAGGCACCGACCCCTCATTCAAATTTCTACCTTATCCATGTCGTTTCTTCAACAAATGATGGATAACTATTTTGCCACACATTTTGATAGAAAACTCTTTTTCAAACTGTTACAATCTTTTCCTCGAATCTGATCACAAATTCCTCATTAAACTAATTATAAATCTGCTATTATATATTCTTATATACTCTTTATTACATTGCTCTTCTACAACTTTATATGTGTAATATCCCTTGGCTAATCTGACCCTGTTTCGCTTATTTGAACCCCAAGGAATATTGTCAAACACTTGGCATACAATGTTTGAAGCCGCTGTTATGAATTTTTTATTTATCTTCTCTGGGTTTGTAGGCTGCAAATGAAGTTATGGAAAGCTTCTAACAATGCAAGGTTGTTATAGAAATGATATATTAGCTGTTTTAGACCTTTCCACACATATGTAATGACTGAAATTAACTAGTACAGCTAGTTGACATTAAGACAAACACTTGTCATGCATCCCAATGTATACCTACAACCATTGAGCATTTAAGCAAACAATTGGCATGAAAGCTAAGTGGCTGATCAATGTTGAATGTTACCATGAATGTGGAATATGCAAATTATATCTCCATTAAACATATGCAACCTCCAAGTATTTCATGATATAATCATAATAGAAAATGATGCAATGAAGTAATGATTTTCTAATACAATGACCATAGATAGAAAACCTGGAATTTCAATGGCTGCCTTGATATATTGGTTTGATTCTCCTCATATGCAAATCCCTTGTCAAATATATATAGCTGTTCACCTTTCTAAATCCCCTTCTATAGAACTCGAACTACTGTAGCGCACTGTTCATGCGCATTGTAGCGCACTGTAGTCTCTTTCAATTTGCAAACAAACTCTGAAATAAACCCTCCAATCAGTTCAATATTGACTTCTGAATGAAGCCAACTCTCACAAGCACAATCAGATGATATTGCACACCCTCTATATGTTGTTACAATGAAGAAGCCACGCTCTCCAATGCCGACAAGCCTTGAATCCTGCAGAAACCCTTGGTATTCTACACTTCAATGCTCCAGAGAAACTTCAATCAAAAACTCCAATCACATAATGAAGTTCGATTCCTTTTGAACACTTATATTTCCTCAAGAAGTTCGAACTTCTTCAAAAAGCTCTTAATTAACATTAAAATGTTATAATATTTCATTGGCATCAATAATGTAATTAAACCTTGGGTTATGTGCTCATAAATTATTAATAAACTTGGCCCCCTTATCATGATAAATAGACCCTCATTTAAGTGCTTTATAATATAAAGTCATTTTATAACTTAATAATACAATCTCCAAATAATTAATGTTTAATTGAGCCAATTAAACATTAATATCTCCATGAATACTTTGTATTTTCAAACGTCGTCTGAACTGGGAGCTAACATGAGGAGACTGCATATGACCATAGCCCCTTTACTAAAAATAGCAGGGGTCCATCTTTAACATCCCAAGACTTACTAAAAATAGGAAGTAGAGCAAATGATGTCTGAATGATGCCAAACGAAGACCAAACTGAAGCACTCTGAACACTGGAGATGATACCAATCCTCAAAAGACCCTCTATCCAACACATTAGCCTACGAGGGTCAGGATAATAAGCTAATCTCACAAAATCCAAGTCTGCTAAAATGGGGACATTACAATATGCAGATCTGTGTATGTCTAAATGATATTTTCTTTTTCTATACACTTCAAATGTCCTTCACACACACTTATTACCCCATTCTTCATCTCCATTTATATCTGCATTTCATCAAAAAGCCATGTCTCTCCAAACACACTTCTTCAAAAACACAATTACTTCTTTCTAAAAATTGAACCTCTTAGATAAAATAATTTCTTTAACAAACCGTACTTAATTATCTCTGTCTTTATATGGCTGTAGCATTATTTATAATTAAAATAGGCTCTTTTCAATCTGTTGCTCCCTTAACAAGTCACACCCTTATAGATTTAGGGAATCACAGCTTTCTTGATTTGTTAATTATTAACAAACCTGTCTTGTTGCTAATCGCTGCACTTTATCTTATAATGAACTTCTGAAGTTGCTGCCTTAATGACACACAATCATAGCTTTCATAAAATCTGTTGTTATGTATTATGTATGATGGATCATTGCTTGTTGTCTTAAAAATGAAGTCGCTACCTTAATATTTTGTGTGTTATTAAGGAAGTTAGCCCATGTAATTATTATATTCAGACATATGATGAAATCCTCTATGATGAAGTATTTAAAATTAGATTGTAGAAATAAAGAAACAATTGAACAGAAAAAGACTGAGTTACTGATTTATTCATTTAAGAGTATCACATAGTTATAGCTGTAAAAAGTTCAAATATCTTTCTATAAAACAACTACTTTTTTTACAACAAATTAGAAACTAGTGACAAATAACTAAAATATATTACAGCTAACTGGAATTGTTCAACAACACAATTTATTTCAATAGCCCCTCTTAATGCTATAATTTTAAACCAACTTACAAAATTAAATAAAAATTACAATATATAGAATCTATTATTTGAAAATAGTTCATAGACTAGTAAGGCTTCTTCAAGTTGCTCCCAGGTGCTGGTATAGTTATGCAACTACCATCCAAGTTCCCAACATCATTGGACACCATTTGTACATGAAGTGTCTCATCAACCTCGTAAAGGTATAATGTTGAACTTTCAAATTTTTTGTTCTCCCCTAAACTATTGGACACCAATCCTCACATGTATGTCTCATAACCTCAATGAGGTATAGTTTTTTTTATCTGTTAGCACCTTAGACTATTGAGCAACTATCTAGCCTCTATTGCATCTTTTCCTATCTTCAAAGCATTGGCCTCTTCAAAATAGAACAAGTTTTTCATCTTCAATGATGTCATCATCACTAACAACATCTGGTGGTTCCCCAACAACATCTATATTTACTGATTTTTTTACTTCATCTTTGATAAGGCCATTTGCACAAATTTTACAATTAATTGCACTATGACCTAATTTCTTGCAGTAGTAACATTCAATCTCATTCTTACCTTACATTCTCTTTTCCATCCTTTTCTTTGAGTATAATGAAAGCTCAATCTGAGCATCTCCTCCTTAATCTCCTTTAATTGCACTCTTTTCTTCAACTAAGAGCACTTAAATCACATCTTCTAAAGTATGTGGCAACATTTGACTAAGAGTAATATAACATTGTTATATTTTGAAGGCAAACTATTCAACAAAATAGCTTTAGCATCTTCTTTATCAACCAAACACCAACTTTTGCTAGTTGTTTAATGAGAGATCTTAGATTGCTTATTTGGTTAGACATGGTAATATCATCAGATATCTTGAATCTAAATAAGTGTAGCTTCAAAAAGAACTTTGCATTTGTTACTTTTGTTCTAAACAACTTATTTAATTCATTCCAGATTTCTTTAGATGATGTTTCTAAATCAATATGATGTAATTTTGAATTGAAAAAAAGAACAATAATGGACTTGGCTTTCTCATCTTTACTTTCCCAGTCAATTTTCTTTTTAGCATATGTAGGTATTACTTCAGTGCCATTAACTATATCCTATAAACTTTTGTTCCTCAATTGCATTTGCATTTTTACCTTAACATGTGTGAAAATTATGGACATTATATTTTTTTTCTAGAGGCACGTCCATTTGCAGATACTTCAATGATGAAAGACAACAAATTACCTTTAAATGTTGCATAGCAACAAAATTTACACCCTCACACAATAGCAACAACTTCTTGTCCTTAGGAAAATGGACATTGTGCTTACTGTTGTTGAAATTCCAGCTACAGTAAAAATAGAAATAACTTAATAGAATAGTGAGAAGATAGAGTAGCACATAAGATCTGACACCAAAATAGAAAACTAGACTGCAGAAATAAAGAAACAACTGAAAATATAACATAGAAAAATTGAGTGGGGGAGGCTTTAGGCGACTTTGTAATGATTGATAAGGATTTTTACTATATATATCATTCTACTTATGCTCGGATTTTGGTTGACACTGACGTTTCTAAAGGGCTCCCAGCTGAGATAAATATTGACTCTTCTTTGGGATCTTGGGTCCAGTCGCTCGACTTTGAGGGTATCCCCTTCATATGTCGAAATTGCTTCCAAACTGGGCATGTTGCTGCACGGTGTGAGTCAGAAAAAAAGAAAAAAAGATTTGTTTCTTGGTGGAAGGGTGCCTCTTCTGAACACTACTTTGTTCGAAAGAAAAGCTTCTCCTAGGTGGTTGCTCAGGTTCCTCAGGCTGATGTGGGTGAAGGTATTGTGCCTCTAGCTACTGCCCCTGGTTCTGGTGTTGCTTCGCCTCAGGTGTGTGTGGATGCTTGTGGTGGCATCTCGGCTGATCAGTTGAAGGATGCTGGATCTTCTTCTTTGGTGGATGACCTTCCCGCTTCCCAGATTGCTGCTGGATCTTTGTTTGATCCTTCTGATTCTCAGATTTTTGTCATCCTTGCCTCTCTAGATGCTGCCTCTGTTCCTGGTGGTGGGAAGTCCTCTATTCTGGACCCATCTTCTTGGCAAAGGACTTCTGCTAGGGTTGAGGAGGGATGGATTATCATTAAAAGTAAGAAATCTAAATCGTCCCAGGTCTCTTTTGATATGACCCTTCGATCTCACAAGTGTAGATCAAATCCTTGATAATCTTGGTTGGGTTGGGGCTGCTTGCTGGTCTTTGGTTTTTGTAGCCCGTTGGCTCTTGTTGGGGGTCCTTCTTGTGCTATCCCCCATCTTTTGTCTAGTTTTGCCGTGTCTCACTTGTGTTCTATTTCATTTGGTGGACTTTCAGGCTTATCTTAAGGTTTGGGTTTCAGGTCCCTTCAAAACTTGTTTTCCCTTAATCAAAAACATAGAAAAATTGAGTTATTGATTTATTCATCAAACAATATTTCATATTTATAGCTACTGAAGACTCAAATATCTTCCTATAAAACAACTAATTTATTTGACAACACACTACATATAATTGACAACAAACTAGAAACTAGTGACAAATAACTAAAATATATTGACAATTAACTAGAATTGTTGAACAACAAATTGGACTTAACTAATAACAATCAGTACAAATGGACACATCTACATGTTTATGTTGGAGCATTTATTCCAATAGAAGTCACTGTCATTAAGGAAGAAGTTGACAATCTAGTTTGGTACAAATTTTCCATAGCAATCAATATTTTCTCAGTTTTTATTTCTTATTTTCAACTATGCCATGTTTTCATACTCTTCTAATATCTAATTACATCCATTGCATTAGTTTCACAAAATGTCAAGTGTGGATCTTTGAATTAGATCCTTCCAATTATCCTATAATGCTTTTAAGCTTTTCCTTAAATAATCCATGGGGTAAATCAAATGTTATTAACTTATAGGTGAAATCAAAACCCAAATTACATTCCAAAAACTTTATCAACTTTGCAACTATTTTCCAAAATGAATCATTTGTTCTTATGGCATCTATGCTTGTCGTAACCAAAAGACTTTGATATGAGTTTCTTAATATATTCTTTCTTATCCTTGTCTAACCTTCATTCTTATTGTCACTCTCATGTTGCAAAGTCTTAATACATTCAATGATCTTATTTATACTCTTTTGACATCAATGATGATATATTTGCTAACTATCTCCACTGAGTGCCTTTTTGACATCAACGACGATATTTCCAACAAAACTAAATCTAGGGTTTGGAACCATAGTTCTTACGAAAATGTTGAGGACTTTTTATTTAATTAGTGGAATGCATTATGATAGAAACCTAATGATACTTTCAAAACTTGTCTCCATACTTTATTCCAAGATATTTCATCACATATTATTTAATGTATGATTTTATGACTTTATTTTGAGGAAATTGATTTATACATATAAATTTAAAATAAAAAACCCTAATTTAATTTTTTTATATCTATTCCATTTACATAGAAATATAGCTCATTTGCCAATTGCTAAGATAAATACAAAAAATCCTAATTTATAAATCCTAATTTAAATCATAACAAAAGACCCTAATTTAAACCAAAACAAAAAAAATACCTAATTTAAACCCTAATACATGTAAGACAAAAAAATGACATTGGTTGGAGGAGGTGGCAGAGTGTTGGGGTGACAAGAAACCGAGTACCCATTTCTGTTATATTAACTTCAAGTAGAAAAAATGAAATTGCAAATTTTCTTTTAAAATAAATAGTTTTAGGAAATGTTTCCTTGTTACTTACAAAAAGGGTACTTATTTTCTAATTAATGAGTACCCGTTTCTTAAATAACAGGTACCTATTACCTAGATAATGGGTACCCATTTTGTAAATAACTCATACCCATTTCTTGCTCTTTAATATTAAAAACTGCTACCCATTTCCTTTCTAATCCAAACAAAAATGTGTTCTTGCTTTGAATTTATTTTGAATATGAAAAACATAATAGGAAATTGTTATTTACAAAATGGGTATCTATTTTTGTCAACATTTTAAAATATTGAGTATATTAATGTTTATTTCCTCTAAGCATTATTGGAAAAAAAAAACATTCTTGCATCATTATATCATCTTCAAAATCTCACATTCAACTTCTTGTGGGTGCCCCATGTAACTCATCAATCTTAGGGATGGGATACTTGCTCTTAATAGTCTTTTTGTTTAGGCTTTGCAGTCTATGCACATTCACATTGTGCCATATTTCTTCTTAACCAACATTATTGAAGAAGCAAAAAGACTCTCACCTAATTTAAAGTAATGGTTGCATATGGATTTAAGCTCATTTACACATATAATGTTTTTTTACTTGAGTAGACAAATGGGTGATTATGATTTGAAAGATTATTTGTATTTTGTGGTTATAGGGGATACAAATGTGGTTCTTGGCATGCACTAGATGTGAAACCTTGGGGAGTTCACTATGAATTTGCATACCATGGAGATGAGGTTTGATTCAAATGGAAAGAAAATAGAGCTCACAGGCATATTAGATGGTGGTTCGAGAGTGGTCTCCTTCAAGAGAATGGAAAGACTAATTAGACATGATCGGGTGAAATAGGTAGTAGAGTGCATCATAATGCCTATAGTTACAAAATAGCAAAAGAACAAACCCAAATATTCAGATTTTGTTATCCAAGTACAACAAGGTGTTTAATAGTATACCTCTTGGGATACCACCGGAGAGAGGCATCAAGCATGTTATAGCTCTGGAGAAAGGGTCTAAACTAATGATCCCAACATCATATTAACATCCAAAGAAACACAAGGATTAAATTGAAAAGACCATTTAAAGGAGTTGATTGAGATGAGACACATTAGACTAAGTGAGAGTCTTTTTGCTTCTTCAATAATGTTGGTTAAGAAGAAATATGGCACAATGCGAATGTGCATAGACTTCAGAGCCTAAACAAAAGGACTATTAAGAGCAAGTATCCCATCCCTTAGATTGATGAGCTTATTGATGAGTTGCATGGGGCACTCGCAAGAAGTTGAATGTGAGATTTTGAAGATGATATAATGATGCAAGAATGTACATTTTTTTTCAATAATGCTTAGAGGAAATAAACATTAATATAATCAATATTTTAAATACCCACAACTTAGAAAATTTTAAATTTATCACAGAGTATGGACAATGAAATAACAATGAAACTATTAATAAATATTAGGGTAAATAGCTTCAAAATGATATTACAAACATACCCATTAGTTGTAATAGACAAGAAGTCCGAAGCAAACTTTGAACTACCAAACTAGGATTTTGATAATGGCTCCAAACTCCTCCAAAACAAAACTCCTCTCCATAATGATTGCCAACCATGCCCCAAAATTGTCCAAATCTTAGGTGTTTGGTTTCAAAACTCCCCATGCCCCTCCTCAAGTTTAATGGTCAACTAAGAAGAGGGTATGACCAACTTGAGTGATGGAGAAAATACAATTAATGTCTTCAAATCAACTCCTTTGTATTTATGAATTTATCAGGAAATCCTCTCAAAAAAACTTGGAGATACACATAAAAAATATTTGCAAATATGCTCTTGTATAGTTTTTGAATAAAACTACTTGCAATTCCACCAAGAAAGATCTTTCACTTTCATAGGAGATGTCCTTTGCGAAGGTTTTTGTCCTCACAAATCCCTTGGAAGAATTTTGTTCAACTAACAATATCCTTTCATGAAATTTAGAAAACATGAATGCTAAATGATCTCCTCAAAAGTCTTTTATTTATTCCTCCAATTCTCATGCCTAGCTTTAGGAGTTAATATATTTTAAAAAATCCCCCTATGTCCCATGTAGGTGTCCCATTTAATAAAGAAAACTCAAAAAACCTTTTAAAGTGTCTTCTTATGCCCCTTAGACGCCACTTTACAAAGTCACATATATACTCAAAATAATGTTAAATTAAATATTTAATTTAACTTATAACATTAACATTATTTAAAATAATTTCGTTGATCATTAAATATTGTCAAATAATCGACAATGAATGCAATCACTTACCATACCAGAGTGAAACTCTACCATCTGACCAAGTCAGTGCCCAAGCTGACACTTAGTAAAAATAGGAAAATGAACTAATTGTCTGAAACCACCCTAGAAAGTGTCATAATGCATTTCTCACTGAACTGAGCTCAAGCCAACACCCGCAAATACCTAATAAGATAATTTGCCATGTCTCCAAGTCCTAAAAAATCTCTTAACCCAACCAAATTAGCGAGAACCTATTGAATAGGCTAATGGTCACCAAGTTGTCAGTTCTTAGGATGGGGACATTACAATTCCATTGGACATGAGAGGAAAAATATTAAATATTTGTATTATATGTCAAATTGTAATTGCATTGTCAAGAGGTTAACTTTTTCAGTGACGAGGATAGACAAAATGGATAATATTCCCTCCTAGACATCCATTTTTAGGGATTTGAACAATTATGCTTTGGGTGCTCAAGATTGGAGGGTGAATGGTCATATATTGAGTGATCCGAAGAGTCATCAAGAGTTACGACCCATCCGAGAAGATAAAGATTTGAGTTGTTATGGGTTGGGCACTGATGTTGGAGCCATTTTAAGGAAATTGATATTTTATTGTATCATGGCTATCCATTGGCCTAGGCATGCCTTATTGCAAATGGTTTTTTGCCTTTTGTTTCAAGTTATCACCATGGCCTTTCCTCGCTTATTTTTCTATAAATTGGAGTCATGGCATAGTAGTTTTGTATTGGGTTTCTACAGGTAACAAGTTGCTTCGAAGTTAGAGAGTAGTGAAATGTATTGTTATGTGTCCCATTGAAGATTAAAAATATACTTAATCTCTTTTCATGATGGTGTTTTTTCTCGAAAGGGTTTCTTCACATAAATTCAATATCTTTATGGCTTGCAAATTTTTCTATTGAATTGAATGTTGTATTCACTTTCTTAAATCTCATTTGGTAATCTAATTTTTAGTTTTACAATCACGTAAAGAAGTTGCACTTACATGGGTACCTAAAATGGCCTCATAACAGAGACCCATCTTGCATCATTTGCATTGGTTTGTTCCTCCCTAAATTGCACTTAAGGGGGTGCTAGTGTGAACAAGGCCTTGTACTTAACTAGTTCTTTACGAGGACCTAGTCACATGTTAACTTAGGTTCTAGGCGCCTTTGTAGAAGTCTTAGTTGTCAATGAGATCATATCTCTTTTACTTCTTGCGTCCTAAGTCATAAATAATATTTTTTTTGAGTTAATTGTCTCATGTTATAGGATTAAGATACATGTCAAGATCTTGTTTAATCCTATCACTCACCTTGCCTATATAAGCAAGACTATTGTATGCTTCATAATATAACTCATAGATCTTAATATCAAGCAAGCTCTTTTCTTGCATACTCTCTTGTGGAAGGTTTTCATTGTTTTTGAAGGTTATCCTCAAGTCTTGAGCTAATATTCAACTCTAGTAGGTGACACATGTGGTAAAGTTGTTGCTCTATGTAGATAACCTTAACTTAAAGGAGAAAAATGACACATAATTTTCAAGAACATTTGAGAGCTTTAGAACTACTTTTTTATGAGGTGAGAATGCAAATGTAGACTATCAAAACTAAGGTCACAATCTTTACCTTAAGAAGAAAAATGTAACAAATAAAATTTGAGTTTGAAGAAAGCCCCTTTGCAAGTGATAAATGAATACAAATAGATGGGCATTGATTTTCACAACAACCTTATTTGGGGGCTCATAGGACAAAAATGATACAAGGGGGTGTAAAGCCCTATACATGCTTCAAGATAGATGCATATAAACTAAGTTATGGGATTGAAAAACAAAGAAGACTTTATTTGGGCTGCTTGTTATGCGAATGGTGTTGTATGGATTTGAAGTTTGGGGCAGTAACACATCAACATCAAAATGGAGACAAATAAGAAGATCTACAAAGATATCGAATAACAAGTAGTTTCAAAATAAAAGCCATGGTTGCATATGAGATTGTCTTAGGCAAGACTAAAGTCATTCTCATAGAAGCAACCATGTTGATTTGGCTGTTAGGATATTTGAAGATAATTTAGAACATGAAGGAGACAATTAGTCCAAAGTAGCACCAAATGAAAAGTTAAATAGAAGGAAGAATGTAGATGAAGTGAAATAGTAAGTGGATGAATAAGTGGGAAATTAACATGCAAGAGTGCCCAAACACCAATTTAAAAATTAAAAAAACTATGTGAGAAAGAAGGTCAAAGCAACCATGTGTACAAAACAATTCATTCAAAAAAGAAAATATTATGTCAAGCAATTCAATCCCACATGTGACCGTGGGCAAAAGCATTATGTAGGAGTGAAAATAAAGTGGATGTTAAAATGTTAATAGCCTAGCTAAGAGTTGACTCACACCATCTTAAACACATCATGGAAAGGAATTACAAATAAGTTTTGTCATCTTTGCATGTCACAACCAATGAAAAAATAGCTTTAAATCATGTTGGATATCTAAATTAAAATCCCATACTCTAATTAAATTAAAATGTTAACAACTTTATTTAATTTGATCAAAATTTAAAACAAAAAGATCCATGATCAACAAATAAATATTTAAGGTTGTTATTAAAAATTCCATTAGATTTGGGATTAGTCCATTCTTGGTATAATACATAAAATAGATTGTGGAAATCTCACAGATTCTTGGTTTATCATATCCTTTAATGTTAGAACATGCGGCTAACTACTGGTCCATATAACAACTGGAATCAGTATAAAATAGATAAATTGAAATGGAGTTCCCATTGGGGATATGTTGATCTGCTCTGGCAGCTGGTTACTGATCTTTTCATTGCAGTCTATTGACTGCTCTCCTCCTGCATTGTTTCAATAACAAATAGAAAATAAAAATTGAAATGGAATTCCTGATTGTTAAGTTCAATTCTATACCAAGGAATCGTGGGAGTTTGTCAGAATATAAAAGGGCAATGAGTTTAAACACCGGCAATCTAACTAACCAGTCTCATTCAGAGACAGAACAAATTGGCAAATACACCACGTTGGAAAACGAAGATGATGATTATGTTTCGTTGTGATAAAAACAGAACTGATTTAGCACAGACATTTCCTCGCGCTTCCGTAATAAAATGTCATCCGTTGGCCATGCCAGAGTTCTTTATAGAGAGGGTAGTTTAAAGGAGGCGCTACACATGCTGCTTACTACACACAACCCTCCTGTAGATTTTTCTACGCATATTCAATTATTGCAGACCTGCATTGCGAAGAATGCGCTCTCAGAGGGAAAGTTAATCCACTCTTTCATCACCGACAGGGGTTTTTCGTTTGCTTCAGGCACATTTTTTCAAAATAAACTTACCAACATGTATGTCAAGTGCGGTAGTTTAATTCATGCTCGTAAAGTGTTTGACGAAATGATAGAACGAGATTGCTTCTCATGGAATGTGATCATTGCAGCATATGGAAAGCATGGGTTTCCTCAGGAAGCAAGAACCCTGTTTCACCAAATGAAAAAAACAGGCGTGCAACCCGATCAGTTTACCTTTACAAGCATGCTCTCAGCTTGTGCCAAAACAGCAGATCTGGACCAAGGCATGGACTTACACGAGAGTATAATAGAAAAGGGATTTCTATCTAATATCATAGTTGCAAGTGCCCTGATAGACATGTACGCTAAATGTGGAAGCATGCAGAAGGCACGCGAGTTGTTTGACGAAATGCCCAACCGAGATGTGGTTTCATGGACTACTATAATTACAGGATATGCACAAAATGGTGTGGTTGATGAAGCTTTAAGGCTTTTTAAAGAGATACCTGAACCAAATGTGATATCGTGGAATGCAATCATTGCTGGATGTGCTCAAAATGGTCTTATGGAAGAGGCTTTAATGATTTTTAATGAAATGCCTCAACCAAACGTGGTTTCATGGAATGCAATTATTGCAGGATATGCACAAAGTGGTCATCTTCGGAAGGCTTTTAAGTTTTTAAAGAAAATGCTACGTACAGGTGTTCAACCCAACCAGATCACATTTTCCAGCATTCTCCCAGCATGTGCCAGAATGGGAGCTTTGAAAGACGGCATGTATATCCATCAGAGCATAATTGAAAAAGAAATTTTGCCAGATGTTGTAATCGGGAGTGCCCTGACGGACATGTATGCAAAATGCGGAAGCTTACACAAGGCACGCCAACTATTTGACAGAATGCCTCAACGAGATGTGGTCTCATGGAATACAATGATTGCAGGATATGCACAAAATGGCATTTTTGATGACGCTTTACTGCTTTTTAGAGAAATGCCTCAACCAAATGTGGGCTCATGGAATGCAATCATTGCTGGATATGCTCAAAATGGGATCGCTGAAAAAGTCTTGGACACTTTCAATCAAATGCAACAAACTGGTGTCCAACCTGATCAGTTCACCTTTGCTATCATCCTCTCAACTTGTGCTAAAATGGAAGCTTTGAAAAGGGGTATGGACATCCATCAAAGCATAATCAAAAGTGGATTTTTGTCTAATGTTGTTGTTGGGAATGCTCTAATTGACATGTATGCAAAATGTGGAAGCATACAGAGGGCATGTGCATTGTTTGACAAAATGCCTCAACGTGATGTAGTCTCCTGGAATGCAATGATTGCAGGATATGCACAAAATAGTGCTCTTGCTGAGGCTGTAAGGCTTTTCAAAGAATGGCCTCAACCGAGTGTGGTCTCATGGAATGCAATAATTTCTGGATATGCACAAAATGGCCTTGTTGAAAAAGCTATGGAGGTTTTTGAGCAAATGCAACAAACAGATGTCCAACCCAATCAGTTCACCTTTGCCAGCATCCTCCCAGTTTGTGCTAAAATGGGAGCTTTGGAAAAGGGCATGGACATCCATCAAAGCATAATTGAATCTGGATTTTCAACAGATGTTGCAGTTGGGAATGCCCTGATAGACATGTATGCGAAATGTGGTAGCATACAGAAAGCACGTAAACTGTTTGACAAAATGTGTCAACCTAACACAGTCTCGTGGACTACAATGATTGCAGGATATGCACAAAGTGGGCTTTTTGAAAAAGCTTTGGAGCTTTTTAAGCGAATGCAATTGGAAGGTACAAAGCCCGACTCCACAACCTTTGCCAGCATCCTCCCTGCCTGTGCTAAAATGGGAGCTATTGATCTAGGAATGGAGTTTCATCAAAAAATAACTGAATGCGGATTTTTTTCAGATGTTATAGTTGCAAATTCTATGATAGATATGTATGCCAAATGTGGAAGCATACACAAGGCACGTAAATTGTTTGATAAAATGACTCATCCAAATGTGGTCTCATGGACTGCGATGATTGCAGGATATGCAATGCATGGATATGGAAAAGATTCTCTGAAACTCTTCGAACTAATGAAGCTTTCTGAAACATATCCAGACAATGTAAGCTTTGTTTGTGTATTATTCGCATGCAGCCATGTGGGTCTAGTGGATGAAGGCTGCAAATACTTCAATGATATGAGTAACTCTTATTGCATTGTGCCTACATTAGATCATTATGTATGTATGGTTGACCTTCTTGGACGTGCTAGCTATCTAGAGGAAGCAGTGAACTTTATCATCAAAATGCCAATTAAACCTGATGTTTTTGTGTGGATGTGTTTGCTTGGTGGTTGTAGATCACATAAAAATATAGGGCTAGGAGAGTTTACAGCAACTCTTCTTTTTGAGTTGGATCCTAAAAATGGAGCACCTTATGTTCTTCTGTCAGACATTTATGCAAAAATGGGGAGGTGCAGTGATGTTCAAAAGGTACGGGGATTGATGAAAGATAGAGGAATAAAAAAGATGCCTGGATGCAGTTGGATTGAAATCCATAAAACGGTACATGCTTTTGGTATAGGAGAATGATTACCCACAAACACATGAGACTATGCAAAGTTGGAAATTTGTCCCGCGATATGAAGACAGTGGATATATCCCAGATTCAGGACCTGTATTCAATGACGTGGAGGAGAAAAATATTCCATTGGCACAATACTGAGAAGCTGAAAATTGTATTTGCTTGTTAAACATATCCATTGGATCAACTTTTGGAGTTGCCAAGAATCTTCATGCATGCTGCCATGCTGCAATGAGGGTTGTCTTTATGATTGCAATAGAAACTGTTGAAAGATGTGAACAGTTTCTGTCTCTGCAAACATGGAAAATGTTCTTGTACAGATTTCTGATCATGCTAAGTGAAGCAAACGTTAAATACAGTCTTGCACTTTAATAATGCGCCTTGTGCCAGACTTGCAGTGATAAGAATAATCGGATTGATTTTCAATATCTAAAGAGAGTTGTTTCTAAGTTTTTGGAGAGCTTGACAAAATCATATATGTAGTATGAATCACTGCCTAGATGTACTAATGGAATGTTTATAAAATCCTTGCTTGACACTACCATAGAGGAGTCATACCATTGAACTATTTTTCAAGAAGCCCATTCAGCTCTGGAATGAAAATCTGGAAAAGGCGGAAGTATTGGAAATATAAAAGAGAAGGAAACATTAGAAGAGGGCTTCTAATCATTCCAATGCTTGAGTGCAATTATGGGAACATCTGTTGGTAGTTCTTTACCCCAACCTTTGTTGTTTCGTATGCCGTACATATGTCAGGTCAACCATTTGGGATTTAATCATATGCACCAAACTACAGGTATGTTGGTTTTGTGTCGTTTATTTTGAAGATTTGCAATACTGAATTTTTATTGTTTAATTTTTGTTACTTTTCTGAAGAGCTAACATATTTAGGGCACTCACAATGTTTGTAATTTCTGGTACGATTTAAATTCAATTGCGTTGATTCTAGTTTGAAAACTGAAATAAATAAGTAGAAATAAATAATCTGTAAGTGCAGACAAAATATTACATTTTTTGTTGTTGATGTGATAAATCTCTCTTGTGTTGGCTTAGATGCCGCAGTTGGTGCTTTCTGTAAAAGTCCAAGTTGCTGTATCGGGTATGGGTATGGGTATGGGTATGGGTATGGGTATGGGTATGGGTATGTGGGTATGATAAGCTGGTATGACATATTTTTGCGTGAGGGCTGGGTATGTCTGTACAAAAAAAATGAATAGTATATTATATATTAATATAGAATATATATATTCATATGTATAATTAGATTTATTAATTTACAATATAGTACATATTATATTGTATTTAATTTTACCAATTTAATAAAAATAAATAAATAAAATATTTAAAATTATGTAATATTTAAATATATCATTTAATAAATTTATAAAATTATATAATATACTATATTTCATAAAACTGTTAAATAAATAAAATATTTAAAATTATGTAATATTTAAATATATCATTTAATAAATTTATAAAATTATATAATATACTATATTTCATAAAACTGTCTATATTCATATATATAACAGATAGACATGAAACGATATACATGAAGAATAGATAGATTGCTATATGGAAGGAGGAGAAGATTTGAGTGAGTGTAGTGAAAAGGAGAGATTTGGGAAGAAGAAAATCCTCTTGAAAGAGGATAATGCAAGAAGTGAGAAAAGAAATGTTGTAGCTCTCAGATACAAGGGGCATGTAAAGAGAAATATGTGGGAGCAGCCTACATAGTTACAAAAGGAAGAAAAGGAGATAAGTAAAAGAAGAAAAGGAAAGAGAGAATGATCACTGTGGAACATAGAGTTATTAATTATTTTTTTGAATAATATGAGATTGAAGGGTGTAAACAGAATGGATCTACATCACAGGTTGTAAGAGCAGGGGAACCAAAAACCCTCAAGCAAGGGGATAACGAAGAGGGAAGAGAAGAAACATTTTGTTTACAGGCAGAGAAAGAGAGAATCCTCATGGAGGATAATAAAAAAAGTGGAGAACATGGAGCAGGTAAAGAAAAAGTTGAGAACATGGACCTTGAGAGTCTTGTGTTTGATAAGATAGCTGACGAGGATGAGGGCAATCTCTTGTTGAAAGAGGAGATGCGGAGAATATAAAGATTCTTGCATGGAGAAGTGTTATATGAGTCTGAAACAAAGCATGTGGTTATGGGAGAAGATGAATCCTAGATTTATAAGGACATTATTGGGAATGCAAAGAAAAAGGAAGGGGCAACGAAGTGTCATATAGATGGAATTGAAGAATAAATTGATGAGAAGAATGAAAAGATAGCCGACATATATCCTGTGCAAGGCATAAGAGTAGAGGATAAGGAGATTGCATGTACAGAAGAAGTTGCAACAGCAACAAAAGAGGAAAAAAAGATCACAAAGGTAATGTGTTACTTTTTAGAATTTTGTAAAAAATGAAGTTGATGTTGAGTTACATATAGAAAAGAGATGGAAGAAATGGTGGATGAGAAAGTGTGTAATGAAGATAGTATGGCCAAGGCAAGGAATGGTGTTGTTGCAACAGATTTTGGTCTTTTGAAGGGCATAATGAATATAATGCATCTAAGAACAAGAAGAGAAGATAGAGGATCTGATGATATAGAAGAAAGTAAAGAAGAGAAATTGATGATGGATGAAGAATGGAGAAGTGTAGAAGATCATGTGGTGTAGTAAAGCACTGATGAACATGTGGGCGTGCAAAAAGAAGAGAGTGAAGGAGAGGTAAGTGAAAGGGAAGAAGACTTTTGTGGAAGAGACTAGAGCATGGTGGGTTTAATCCTACAAGAGGAAGAAGAGGAATCAATAAAGGTAAGAAGATGAAGAATATTAAGTGGAGGAGTACTTGGAGGAGGTTAGGCTATGGTGGGTTTAGTCCCACGAGAGGGAAGAGAAAAGTACAATTAAAGGAGATAGTGGACATAGGTCCACAAAAAAAAAGAAGAGGAGCAGATTTGGCAAGGAAAGAGACTTGTCCCAGCATGCTGGAAGAGGAAAAGGAAGAAATAATAATATTTTGATGGCCCTACTATAGTAATGGAGTTTGCTGCAGGTTGTGTGTAACCTAGAAGGGTAGATCTACCATTGAACTATGTTTTGTGAGTCTATGTTCACAAAATTCATACCTCGAGTACTAGGGTGCAATGGCAGTCTTGCGACCAAAAAGAGTTTCCCTAGTTTGTTGTTGTGTTTTCCTTCTTTGTGTTGGTTGTAGGGGTTGAGGGTTCGATTTTTGAAAATTTGCTGATGATTCATGGCCAAGTGACAACATCACCATGTTCAGAAGCTCAAGGGGTACTCACCTTACTCACCTTTCAAGTTTGGTGAAGTTTGACCAAATTTGAGCAAGTTACAAAGTTGCAGAATTTAATGCCTATTTGGATTGTAGAACTTAAGTCTACATATGGATCTCATCCAATTACACCCTGAATCCCCACAAGTTCTTGTCCCTTCGATTTTTTGCAACTTCTCCATATTGCAGAACTTCAATGTGTTTCAGAAACTTGTCTAGCCCTACTTGAAATCCTGCGATTGCCTATGCTCCTGATTTCTTTGGAAAGCCTTCAAACTGCAAAACCTTCTATGTTATGTGGATTTATCCACATACCCCTTGAAATCTTGCAACATCCTAGATCTCCTCGATTCTCCACAGCTTCCTTTAACGCTTATTTTACCGCAAGAATCAACAATTGTGGAACTTTCTAAGTCAAGTGCAATAGTGGAATTTCTGACCATATTGGGATACCCCTCGGATTTTCACAATTATTTGCTAAAACACAGAAAAAGACAAAGTGATGGTTTTAACTGCTTGCATGTGGATCCTAAGGACGAATGGAGGCCCAACACATGTCATATCTTGTTTGGACATGAATTAACCACTTCAACTCCATTTTGTACTGTAAATATAGATCTTGAGCTCATTGTCGGAGAGCTTTTTTGGAGAGTCTTGTATAGGGGTTGTGAGTTTGCTGGGCAAAGTTAGAAGATTTCTATGAACAGAAGTTGAAGCATGTTTGCTGGGGTTGTAAGGCTTGAGAGCCAAGGTTAGTTGGTCTGTAATGACATGTAAGGATCTATATGAAAACAAAACCAAAAACTACTGAGAGGGGGGGTGAATTCTACCAAATGAGAAAGCTGAACAAACAACCACAAAGATGACACAGAGTTTATTTCATGGAAAACCCTCTCAGGTAAAATACCACGACACAAAATAGTTATCATAAATGAAAATGGGCACCAACCCTATTACAAAAAGTGAGCTACAACTCACATCAAGAGCACCGACTCAACAAGAAACACTGAGGCTCCAACCTCTCTGATCATATTGAAGAAACCATGACAGACTTTCAATATCACTGAACATTTTGTGGGACTTCACAGTGCAGACGGCGTAAAATGCCTATGGTTTTATTTGTTATCTGCCAATGTATTAATTAATTATATTATGTGGGTTGTCACTCTCGATAGTTATGTGTCGGTTGGTTGACGGTTGTGTTCCTCTTGACAACCGTCAGGCTCTTTAACTATGTTCTGTACTGCCAAGGAAGTGGTACGGTATTGTCGGATTGATTGTAATCCTTGGCTGACCATCTCTGGTCTCTTCTCTGTAATAATTGTATGTGTGAATAAAGATATATTTTACTGCCGTGTCTGGTATGCATTGTCACGTATATTATAGTTTTCTGTATTTAATTTACCAGTTGTAGCGGTAAACATTTTGGCGCCGTTGCCTTAAAAGAAATCGGGTCAGCCTTGAGTGATTCATGCTCGTAGACCCCATTAAAAGTGAGAAGAGGTCACAGGGTGGTCAAGACCAAGCGATTAGGTGATCTGTCGACCCTTGGCCAGAGGGAGCACAAAGACGAGTTAGAGCCTGGAGGTACCCAAAGTGTTGGGACACTGGAGGTGGACGTGTAGAGGACGCGCACGTTTCTGAGAGTGCAAGGAAAGCATTAGAACGTAGCGGTCGGAACAGTCCACCCAGGTTTGACACACCTGGAAGTATTTAGAGTGTTGGGGACGTTGAAGGTGGACGTGTAGAGGATGCTTGCGTGGTCGAGAGTGCAGGGAAAGCACTGGAATGTAGCGGTTGAAACAGTCCACCCAGGTTCGACACACAAGGCGAATACGCATGTACCTTCCGAGTGAAAACAATGTTGAACACCTAGGAGAAGCATAAACTGTCGAAGTTCGCGGGGGATGGATCAGAGGACCCCGTATGACATTGCAAAACATGTATAACCATTTGGGAGGCAAATGGCCAAGACGACTAGGATTACTGGTTGAAGGCGTTTCCGACCACCCTTCGAGGGATGCCAATTGATTGGTATACCAACCTCGATGCTCAGTACAAAACAAGATGGAATAATTTGAAGAAGGCCTTCGAGGAGGAATTCAAACTCCTAAGGGATGACAATGAGATTGTGGCTGAAATCTATAATACCAAGCAAGGGAAAAATGAGATTGTGCGCGCTTACAACCTTAGGCTCAAGGAGTTGCTACACAAGATGGAGAACTAGCTAGCCGACGGGTTGAAGAAGAGGTGGTTCACTGAGGCATTGATAGCCTCACTGCGCAAGAAGATGAAAGTAGTGCCTCCGTCCTCATACGTTGATGCTTACAATCGAGCGATGGACATCGAGAGTGAAAACAAAACCTCCTCCTGAGGGAAGAGGAAGACAGATGATGACGAGAGTGCTGAAGGTAGCAGTGATGAAGAATCCAAAACTCTACGAGCCTTTCGACGGGATATGATGAGAGTGATGAAAGAGTTGAAGGTCAAGAAAGGAACCAACAAAGAAGGTAAGGAACTATGGTGTACTGAGTGCAAAAGTGAGGGGCACATGAAAGTTAATTGTCCTAGAAATATGTTTTGTGAGATTTGCCAGGTAATGGGTCATTCAATAAAGGAGTGTCTGTATAATTTGATCCGTACAATTTGAAGACTAGAAGTATGCAAGTACTCTTTGCACAAGGAGAGTCCAGCCCATCGAAACCACAAAATGTATCGCCAGGCGGTTCTGCAAATCAATGAGGGCGAAACCAAATACAGTATGACTCCAGAGGACGTCCTATCATACAGTGCCGACAATGTAGTGAATGGGGACACTTTACGAGAGATTGCCAGAACAAGAAAGACAATGTACAATTATTGTGCAAATTGTGTGGACCAGGTGACCATGAGGACACTGATTGCCCAAAATAGAAAGGGGTGAATATGCTGGACATCAAGGAACCAGACGAGGAGGTACTGGCAATTACAAGATTGCAGAGAAAAAAGGCTATGTACTTGAATCCCTGTACAGAGAAAGAAAGGCTTCGGGAGGCAAATGTTGATGTTGAACGGGCGATGGCAGACGAACGAACGTTGCCAGTTGTGGAGGGGAAAAAGCGAGACCGGGTGACTAAGACCTAATCCCACTTTTGCCAACACATTGGGAATACGAAAGAACCTAGGGAGATAGCTCACTTTGGCTACTTCTTGTGAGAAACAGAGAGCCAAGGATTATCTCTTAGGGTTTCTATTCCTCTTGTAAAATAGGGTGTGATTGTTAACTAGACTAGGAGATGAACAATGAAGCATATATGAACTGATATTGCAGAAACTTGTAGAACTGGAACTGAGATGCTGAAAGCAGAGAAGGGGGAAGAATTTGAATGTGTACCTGGTGTTGAAAAATGAGTCAAAGAAAGCTGCAACTGAAGACCTGCAAATTTGATGTTCCGAGCTTCCACCTTGCCAAATTTCACTTGAAACTGGATGGACCAGGGCGCCCAAAGAGGACCAGGGCACCCAAAAAGGACCAGAGCACCCAGAGAGGACCAGAGCGCTCAGGGAGGACCAGGTCGCAGGACCAGGGCGCCACACCCTTGTCCCGGTGATTTCTTCTCAAATTTGATCTTCGGGACTGTCTGTGTGCTTTGCTGGACCTGAAATTTGTAGCGACGATTGGATCCTGTACCTGCACCTGCAACTGAAAATAGGGTTTTGGGTGGTTATATAGGGTTTTTCCTTAGTCAAACCCCTGTGTTGGTGATTTCCACCTCCACAAATAGCTGATTTGTATAGTAAAATAGTTTGTGCAGGAATCTTGTGTGTGCAAGACCCTAAAATGATGAATGCAATCAATCTAGAGCAATCCTAAAGAGTAAACCCTAAATGCTTGTAATTGAAAAAGTAAATCCTCTAAGTCAATGATGCTAAGTGATCTAAAGCATGAATGTAAATGTGCAAATGAGTGTAAAGAAGCTCATACAAAGACATGAACATAACATGAAATCATACCAATCCCCAAGGGAGAGATATTTGCCACTAGATCTCCAATTATTCTTCAATTTCTTCAAGGCTCCTAATTGATGATGAATGCTTGATGAAATGTTGTTGAAGACTCCACATAGGCTTCTCTTTCACTACATAGAAGGCTCCTTGCGCTCCAAAAACCCGCTCTTAGATTCTTAGATCCCATTAGATTCCATCCCTTCAAATGAAGAAAGAGAGCTCTTATGTATAAAACACTAGATCTTAATTTCGTCTTTAGGCCGACCTAGGATTTGAATTTACCGCCAATCTTTTAGGGTTAAGCATTATAATATCATAGAATTATGCTCCCGAAATTTTGGGAAAAAAGCCGAGGACCAGGTGCACTTTCAACATGGTCCGACCAACTTTTCACCAAATTTTTGGGGCTGTTAGATATGATGATATTAGAGCGAATCCCAAAGTTACAGTTGATTTCGAGGTGTTTTGATATGTGAAATCGGGCCTTAAAGGTCGAAATAGGACATAATTAGGGTTTATGACTTAATTATTTATTGGAGGAATAAAATAAAAAGGGGCACACTTAGGGTAAAGGGCCCAATTTTATGATGTGTGAAGTGATGAAATATGCCTTTAGATTTAATTAAATTAATCAATTAAATGCTTAGAGGGAAATTACAATGCAAGATGCAAACCCACTAAGGCAGGTGCTAAACTAAGTGTGGAGTTGTACCACCCTAAGAAGGGCGTACAATTTACGATGCTACACAAGTACTCCACTTTGATTAGGGTCCGAAAAAACCATAATCAAATAGATGTTGCAAGCCACCGTACCTATACAGGTATCTTCTGCAAACAATGCCACAATTGAGGATGGCTCTTACAAATGTGGTTGGTGAGAACATCGTCGAACAGGAACAGCGTCAGATGGCAACAGAACCATCTGGCACGGACCCCATGACAGAACCACCTGGCACGTCTGCCACAGACCCCTTGCTGCTCACTATGAGTATCGGTCGAAAGTCAACCGTGGTGGAAATGGAGATAATGGGACAGAAGTTGACGAATACAATCGTGGACAACGGCTCCGAGGTGAACGTATTGCTAGAGAAGACATGGAGGGGTCTGGGCAAACCAACCCTCTGGCCACCATTCCACCTTGTTGGTGCGGACCAGCATGACATCAAGTCCCTTGGAACACTCATGGCACAAAAGGTTGTGGTTGGCACACAACATTTCTTTCTTGACTTCGTGGTCATCTCGTTGGAGAGAAAAGCTTACGACGCTCTCCTTGGAAGGGGTTGGCTGATTATGGCCAAGGCAAATCACAATTGGAAGAGAAATACACTCTCCATCGAGAATGAAGGCTGCAAATATGTGATTGACTTGAGGAACCAGGCGGTGAGTGAAGAACTGGCATCCTCCGACTCAGAATCTGAGGGTGGAGAGTTTGGTCTCGACGAAGGGAGGAAAGGCATGGAACCCAACGATGAAGGGGTGCTCGAACTCGAAGATTGCTTTGAAGATGAGACGAGTTCCCTGAACAATTGATGAAAGCATGTCAAGTTATGAATAATACATCTGGTAGACGGAGATGGAAAGTGGAAGGGAAAAGCCCACGAAGGAAGAACAAAGGTAGTACGAACAAGGCACTCGGAAGGAATTACAAGTTGTCAAGTATTGGAGCACATTAAAGTTATGCAGAGGAGAAAACCAGTCGGCAACTCAACTGTACAACCTCGTACAAAATTCAGGAAGCACCATTGACACAAAGCTGTACACACCTGTACGAGACCGGGGAAAGCAACAAAGAAGGGAATCAACTGTACAATTCCGTATGGGAGAGATATCCATACAAACCCGTACGACAAGATATTGGCGAGAGGGAAGATCGGTCGTACGCATCCGTACAAGCATGCAACTTTGGCAGGAAAACATCACACGCACCATACGAATCTGTATGGAGAAGACAAAGGTTGGTGTTGTATGGATCCATATGGATAAAGCAGGCGATGAGATGGAAGGGCCGTACGGAAACCTATACGAAGGTTGGGGCTGTTCGTACAACATTGGCAGAGAGGGGTAAAGGGATTCGTACGGAACTGACTAGGGTAGAAGGCACAAAAGACATCCGTACAGAATTGGTAGACAAATTCAAAGAAATCTGGAATTCCGTACACAAAGTTGCAAGATTGAATTTGTACAAAATCCGTACCATAACAGAGGAAACAAGTCGCGTCGAAGGAAATATGGCCAAACATAGGAAAATCCATATGGCTAGACACAAGGAAATCCATACGGCCAGCGACAAGAACTCTAGTACGGCTAGACACAAGGAAATCCGTACGACCAACCACAAGAACTCTTGTACGGATAGATAGGAGAAATTCCCTACAAACAAGTAGGAGAGATTCTGTACGGCCAGGGGTTGACAAAGAGGATTCTGTACGCTCAAATTGAAGAAGGATTTCTGTACGAAGAGGAGAGGTGGTCCGTACATAGTCCAGACAGTATGCTGTATGGCTTTGAGGTAGAAATTGCAGAAAATAATCACTGGAGAGGAAGTTGGGAGCCGTACACGGAGATGCCACCTGAGCCGTGTGGGATAGACTCTCACTAGAGACTATTGTTTGACTTCATCAACAATGTTTTTGGCCTCTCAAAAAATCACAAAAATTATGTGCGCCATGGAGTTCCGTGTGGTTTTGAAGGTTGTAATTTGGTGTTGGCGGTGGGGGCGCTGCCCCTCGACCCTGCCCCGTACTGCGACAGGGAGTGCACCCTGGACACTGCCCTGGGACCCTGTTAGGGGCGTTGCCCCTCGACCCCGTTGGGGGTGTTGCCCCAAACCCCATTTGATTTGGCAAGTAGTTATGTGTCGGTTGGTTGACGATTGTGTTCCTTTCGGCAATCGTCGGGTTCTTTAAATATGTTGTTTATTGCCAAGGAAGTGGTACGGTGTTGTTGGATCGATTGTAATCCTTGGCCGACCATCTTTGGTCTCTTCTTTGTAATAATTGCGTGTGAATAAAGATATATTTTACTGCCGTGTCTGGTATGCATTGTCACGTATATTATTATTTTCTGTATTTAATTTACCAGTTGTAGCTGTAAACACAACACAAAATTTATGATAATGTCAGACCTTGAAAAGCTTTCTGCAAAAACTGAGAGCAACACTCTAGAAGTACCAGCACTCAATCTTCCTTCATACAAACAAGTAAACCATGTTTACCTCACTGGGTAAACAGGAAGAATACAGAAACTGAACAACAATGCACAATGCAATTACAAAGGAAGTACCAGAACAAGCTTTCCATTAATGTCAAAAGATGTTCATATTATAATCCGTCGTCCATATTACATGTCCTCCAACACCCGGAGGTGTTACAATATATGACAGCCGAAGGGGTGTGACACAACTGTCGCGACTCCAACTACCTACCCGTCGGCTAACTGACTATCAATAATTAACATTACTAAACGATACATATTTTCCGATAACATCATCCCCCCCAAAAAAGAAGTCGTCTCCGACGACTAACAACAAAATGGAGACAATGCATATATACACCCAAAACAAAGTCAAGGAGGGTGCTAAGGAAGCGTCCCTGAAGTCGAAGGCTGGGATGTTGGTGTCTGGGCCGCCAGGCGGGCGCGGAGGTCATAAACCTGCTGAGTGCGTGCTGCCACATCCCGCTCCGCCACCAACACCTTCTCTAAAGCCGTCTTCACCATATGCGCAGCTTCCAGCAACTCCTTCTCCTTGGTATCCGCGGACTCTGTCATACCGACCAACTGAGTCTGCAACAAACCCCGCTCTGCAGTAACAACATCCAACTCCTGCTGCACAAGGCTCCGCGCACTCTGCTCCTCCGACAGGCGGATGTCAACCGCAACCTTCTCTGCACGGGCTGTCTCAAGCTGTGCTAACAACTGCGTCCTCTCGGCTGCCCACGAAGCCTGCTGTCTGGCGAGATCTCTCTCTATCTCTACACGAGCAGCCTCGCGGACCGCGGACTCATGCTGCGTCTGCCGCAGTGCATAGTAGGCATCCCTGTAAACCTGCTCAATCTGTCGGACGAGAGTAGTCACCCTACTCTCCACGACGGGCTGAGGCACACTCCAAGCCTCGAGCATTGCATCTGTCTGAATAGTTGGCCACCCTTGTGACTCAAAGCATGTAGCAAAAGCTGTCGAACAGCCTACCCGCATAAACTGGAGGACCTGCTCTAATTCCTCCACAACCTGCTGCAAAGCTTGCGTCTGAGCCGATGCCACCACTCGCCGACCCCTCGTCACCATATCTGCTAAGTAAGCCTCAATGTCCTCCCCATCCTGCCCCGAAGGCTGGGACCCCGATATAGGTGCAGGGGGCTCGAGTGGGACCAAAACTGCTGCATCCTGCTGGCACAAAGGTGTCTCCTCTACCCCCGCCTGCTCCTGGATAGCAGGGATGACTTCTCCTATCTCATGCCCTACTGCTGGTACCTGTGTCTCACCTGATGAATCCTCCAAGTCTACCACCTCCGTCAGAGGCTCTCGCCGAGGTGAGAATACAGCAGCTCCTACTGGTGGCATCACCGTCATCTGAAATCGCCGGGTCAGCCAACTCCCCATAGCCACCACTGATGGATCCGTACTCAACACCTCCAAGCCTCTCTCCACCTCTAAAGTGTGTCTATCCAGGGGCTCCTCCAACAAAGAGGCAGACACAGTCACTACTGCCTCGGATCCCACAACGTCCAACCGCACCTGAGGCTCTGCGTGGACCACCTCCCTGTGCTCCTCCTCTGCCACTACTTGCTGCGGTGATCCACATGACTCCGCCATGCCTTCTGTACGTGCCTCTATGGCCGGAGGCGGTCCCGCGGGTGGCGCACTAGCCTGCGGAGGTGGTACGATGGAAGGTGATGCCACCTGCTGCATGGGCCCAAGTGCAACGGGCGTGCGGCCCTCCCCAAAAGCTGGAATCGACGTGCCTCCCACTCCCGTGGATGACCTCACAAGTGTGCCAAGTGGTAGTGAGGGTGGCGCAAACAAGACTCGCTCCCCCGCGGGCTCCATCCTCCCCTCTTCTGTCGCCCTACTGCTACTATCCTCCGCCGAATCCTCTTCCTCTGAAGCCTCTTCGCTGCTGGAAGTCTCTCTTCCACTATCAGGTTCTGCCGAGGGGGTCTCTACTATCCTTTTCCGTTTCGCGGAAGAATGGCCAATGTCAAGGTGTCTCCAATGCATGATAGGAGGCTCACCTACAGTCAATGGTCTCTGCGGCTGTATCTCCAATTCTGCCTCCGGTACTACTTCTCGTGTGGCCTCCAGAAACAATCCGATGGCATAGTGGGGCATGTAGAACGTGCGATGCTCCATCCTCAAGAACTCGCACATCCGCTCTGATAACAATGTAGCCCAATCATACACAATGCCATTCAGAAGTTCATTCATCAATATGATCTGCGGTAGAGCGATATCCGATGCCCTACCAGACCCCGTCAACCTACTCTTGAGGACGTCCATTATGCACCGCCAATGGCCCTCGGCAACAAAAGACCTACGCATCCCACGGCTCTTCGTGGCATCAACAATGCTCTCCAATTCTGCTGTGGTCAAGTCTCGGGATACTCGTTTAATCCAATATTCTTTTTCCTCCCGCGTCATCTTCTTAGCTTTCAATTCCACTTTCTTGCCATGTACTCCTGGAATGCCAAACACTCTCGTGAAATCTGCCGGTTTGAAGGATATCGTGAGATCCTTCCCAAGGTACTCAAAAGTACTCGTCCGTGAATGGCTATCAAAGGTATCAACCATGAACCGTAATGCTCCCTCGTACTCACGGATAGCAAACACAGGCATTCGGATGGCCCACTCCACTCCTGCTTTCCGAAGGCTCTTCTTCACCAAATCATCATCTGGTGTATCTTGCCACCACCTCCTGCATTCGGACCCATTCAATCCCTCAAAGGTGATATTCTGCGGAGTCCATGTGTTCTTCCCTCTTGCGGCATGCTGCTGTGGTGTCTTTCTCTTCTGTGTGGCGTCCATTGTGCTACCTGCTATGCGTACACCCGAAGGGAGAACTTGCTTATCCTTATTCATGTGGCTGCCCTCCTGCAACCGTTTTTTCCAATTCCTTTTTCTTGTAGACTCCATTAGTTTCCTCCTGCAACTGATTCTTGAGTTTAGCCGTGTCGTTGCAAAAGCCGCTAACTACCTCCGGGCAGCTAAGACCGTGCGGAGGTGATCATCACTCTGCTTGCCAACCAACTACTGTCCACGCGGCCATATATGGCCCAGCGCCGCCAGTACCAACCAGGACGCGCGTGGAAAGATCAATACAATTGGAGCCCCCAAATCACCAATACGAGTCGGTGCGGAATGTTCTATTACGCCCAGCAATCAAACACTTCCCTTAACCGAGATGACTGTGCCACTTCCAAGCAGACTTGCTACACGTCTAGCTGTGCGATGACCACGGCCAATGACTCCCACACCCAAGCGTAGGTCAGAACGGTTAAAATCCACCTCCAATTCGCATGCCCTCAAATTGCGAATACGTGTTTTGAACAATCCGGAGCACAAATTGCAAATACGCGTTTTGAAGAAATGTTGGCCATGCATGGAAATGCCTGCCAAGTAATTCCCCTCAGGTGATCCCACAGTTGTATGTGCCTGTGCGTTGGGCGTGCGGTAGACACCGGGAGGAGCAAACCCAAACTTCTTGCTGCCTGTCCGTGGGGTATGTGCGGTGTGCGGCGTGGTGGCTTCTTTCGTGTGGCGTAGTGTCTTTTCCTTGCGGCGTGGCGTGGTGTGCCTTCGGCGATGTGCGTCCTCTTCCTTTCCTTGGCGTCTTTTCCTTGCGGCTTGGCGTGGTGTCTCCTTCGTTCCCTCGGCGGTGTTTATAGCTTACGTGGCGTTTTAACCTTGCGGCCTTCGGTGGCTCCCACCGCACGGTGGTGCCACCGTTGGTGGTCCCACCGCACGGTGGTTCCACCGTCAGTGGTTCCACCGGGCCACTTTCTCCTTTTTTTTTTTTTTTAAATTTTTTTTATTTTATATATATTTATATTTTTTTTTTCAAGTTTTTCAATTTTTTATTTTTTATTTTTTATTTTTTTAGCGGCTGACTGACTGGGAGGGTCCCGTTTCCCTCCGTTCGTGATAGTTCTTCAATTTCGACCCGTTGACTGCATCTGGTATCTCCTTCCCGTCCAGCGTCCATAACTTTATCGCCCCGTTCGTGTTGACCTCATGTATCCGGAAGGGCCCTAACCATCGGACTTTGAATTTCCCCGGTTTAATTTCGTTTCGTCCATTATATTTCAAGACTAACTGCCCTGGGGTGAACCTCGCCCGCCGAATGTGTTGGTCGTGCCAATGTTTCCTTCGTTGCTGGGCCACGTCTGTCACCCATTGTGCCATCAGCCTTCGTTCATCGAGTTTGTTTAGAGCATACAGGCGCTCCCTCAGGCTCTCCATATCGCCAAGTTTATTCTCAATAGCAATTCGGAGACTTGGCACCATGAACTCCATCGGTACTACCGCTTATTGTCCGTACATTAATTGAAATGGTGTCTGGCCCGTCGTTACTTTGTAGGTGGTGCGGTATGCCCACAACATCGACGGTAGTCGCTCCTCCCAATCTTCCTTTTCTACCCCGCACGACTTATAGATGACCGAAACCAGAATCTTGTTGGTCGCCTCCGCTTGACCATTGGCCCTCGGGTAATACGGATTGGACAAGGAGTGAAAATTTTTGAACTCCATCATAAGGAGTCTCACCACATGGTTCACAAAATGGCCTCCTCTGTCACTTGTTATCTGAAGCGGAATTCCATATCTCGTGATAATTTGTTCATAAATAAATCTGGCTATACTCACCGCGGTGTTATCGGGTAGGGCCCGTGCTTCGACCCATTTTGTCAAGTATTCCGTAGCTACCACGATGTATGTACATCGCCGCGGTCTGCTGACTTTTAAAGGCCCCACAAAATCAAGCCCCCAACGTTCGAATAACTCTTGTGCCGCTGAAGGGTTTAATGGCATGAAGTCTCGTTTTAGTGGTTTTCCGGCCCTCTGGCATGTATCATAGCTTCCGACCCATTCTCTGGTGTCGCTGTGTAGCGTCGGCCACCATAGTCCGGCTAACAGTACTTTCCTAGCCGTCGTGTCCGGCCCCATATGACCTCCTGCGGGTCCTTCGTGTGCTTCCTTCAAAATCCCCGGTATCTCTTCCTCCATCACGCATCGGCGGAGTACTTGATCTGTCCCCATTTTGTAAAGGAGTCCATTGATCAGTTGGAACGTTCGGCTCCTCAGAACCAGTTTGCGTCGTTCCCCTGGTGGCATGTCCCGAGGGAACTGGGACGTCAATAGGTACTCGCCAATACGAGTGTACCAGGATGGTAAAACCGCAATCCGGAATAAGTGCGCATCCGGAAAATCATCATTCACCCCCTCCGCTCGTTCTCCCGACTTGATTCGTGACAGTTGGTCAGCGATCACATGGCTCTTCCCTGGCCGTACTATAATGTTGAATGTGAATTCTTGCAGTAGTAACAGCCACCGACTCACCCGTCCTTGAATAATAGGTTTATTCACCAAGTACATCAAAGCTTGGTGGTCTACATAGAAGGTGAAGGGTGTCGCCAACAAATAATGCCGGAACTTCTGTATTGCGTAAACCATGCCGAGCGCTTCCCGTTCAGTTGTACTGTAATTCCTCTCAGCTTTCGAGAGTAGTCTACTGGCGAAGTAGACTGGGTGATCCAACCCATGATCCCCAACTTGTGCTAATGTTGCACCTATTGCATAGTTGGAGGCGTCGACGTGCACATGAAATTCTCTGTCCTAGTTTGGGTAGGCCAGTATTGGTGCCGCCAACAGTCGTGACTTCAATTCCTCGAAGGATTCCGACTGCGCCGTTCCCCATACGTACGGTTCCCCTTTTCTTGTGAGGTTATCCAGGGGGTAAGATATCTGGGAGAAATTTTTTATAAACCTTCGGTAATACCCGATGTGTCCCAAAAAAGATTTCACCCCTGAGACATCCTGTGGGGGTTCCATCTCCACAATCACCTGAACTTTATCCGGGTCTGTTTTAAGTCCCGCTTTACACACTATGTGTCCGAGTAGTCTACCCTGAGGTACCATGAATCTGCATTTCTTAGGGTTCAGTGCGAGTCGTGCCCTTCGGCACCTGTCCATACATTCTCCGAGTGCCTTCAGATGCGTCTCCTCCCCGCTGTAGATGGACCAATCATCTAGGAACGCCTTGAAGTTACCCACGGACATCTTATCAAAAATGTGGAGAATTATTCGTTGGAACGTTGCCGGAGCATTGCAGAGACCGAAGGGCATCCGGTTGTAAGCATATACTCCGTCCTCCACCACAAATGTCGTCTTCAGCGTATCTTCCTCCGCTATTGATATCTGATTATAGCCGGAAAATCCATCCATAAATGAATAGATTTCATGGCCGGCCACCTCTTCCAGAATAGAGTCCGTGAACGGTATGGGAAATGGATCTTTGATGGTAACTGCATTGAGTCGCCGGAAGTCGACACAAATCCGGATCTCGTTACCATCCTTTTTGAGAGATATTACGATGGGGGATACCCATTCGCTATTCTGCACCCTAAAGATAATCTTGGCCTCCAGCATTCGTTCAATCTCTTTTTGTACTTTTGCAGCATAGTTTTTATTCATCCTGTACGGTCGCTGCCGTACTGGTACTGCTCCTGGTACCAACAGAATACGATGAACACATAACTCCAGTGGGACTCCCTTCAAATCCTTATAAGTCCATGCGAATACATCTTTGTACTCGGTGAAAATCTTGAATGCGGCCGTTTTCAGCACTGGGTTCCAGTCATCTCCTACCAGAATGATTTTCTTATCCGCCTCCGTACCTAGATTCAAAGGTTTCACCGTCGGTTCTTCATACTTCATGGCCTCCTTGTTTCTAAATTGATGTGCGGGTACGGTGTCCATTGTAGCTTCTCCTTCCTTATACTCCCCGTATTCTGGAGGATATTGATCTGGCTCCTCTCCTTCGACGCTTAATACGTTACAGGAGGGTGAGAACATCTCATAGTCCTCCTGGTGCCAATGGAACAATCCATTTAGTGAATCTGTGTCATCCTCTGAACAGCAACCTCCGATTTTTAATATGCCTTCAACGGCGCCAAATGTTTACCTCACTGGGTAAACAGGAAGAATACAAAAACTGAACAGCAATGCACAATGCAATTACAAAGGAAGTACCAGAATAAGCTTTCCATTAATGTCAAAAGATGTTCATATTATAATCCGTCGTCCATATTACATGTCCTCCAACACCCGGAGGTGTTACAATATATGACAGCCGAAGGGGTCGCGACACAACTGTCGCGACTCCAACTACCTACCCGTCGGCTAACTGACTATCAATAATTAACATTACTAAACGATACATATTTTCCGATAACAAACCATTCCCCTTTTTGAACCTCAAGATGAAATTTGAAATCAGTGCAATAATTAGAAGTACAACACAGCTGAATATATCAATGATCTCACACTTTTCTCATATGCTGCTCCATTTCGATCATATAGCACACAAATTTTTTAAAAACACTGAAACAGATCAATAATACAATAACCCCGAAGAAATGTATATTCAATTTGAATTCCCTTTATTGGCTTGACAGACACACAGGCACCTCACCAAAAAAAGAATCATTTATCTTTTGTAACGTAAATCATTCTCCACCGTAGTCGACACCAACTCAAAACAAATAGAATACTCCCCTAAACCTTTCAACATCGTTTCCTTTGGACAACTCACCCTGCATCTATCGCATTGACACATAAGAATAAAATGGCTTCACACATAAAAAACCCTTTATCACAGCCAAGAAGAATCCAAAATATTATAAGATAAAAACGGCACAATAGAAAGGCTGTCAAAACTTAATTCGCCACCACCAACACTTTAATCTGCTTCAACACACCAAATAAAATATCACGTCTACACTCAGTGTAATTCTGAAAGTTTGATTGAAAAAAAAAATGCCTCAAAAAGATACGTGATACTCTTGCAGTTCAAATACCAAATATCTGACAAACAAAAGAGACATTTTTTAATTTTTGGAACTTAGTCGCAGTTGCTATCCAATAAAAGTTGAACTCCAACACGAATTCTACCAACACGTATTCCAGCTCGATGCAGAAAATCACACACACAGAAGGCTTGAATCATTTTTTGAATACATTAAATACTCAGAACAGGCTTCATCATCATCATACACTGAACATGAACAAAATGGCTCCACTGCAGAAAAAAACATTTAAACAGTTACACCCAAACAAAGCCATGTATTTACTTATTGGAGTGCCAGAAGAATCCATCCCAATCCAAGTGTATGCCGCTGTCAAAGAACAAGAAAGAAGAATGCACATCTCTGACAAAGAACAAATGCTGCAAACACACGTACTGCCAGAAACATTTGATTGCAGATACAATTGTTTTTGTTAATGTATGGTAGCTTCGGTAAGATAAATGATTGAATGAGAGATAAATAAAGTCTCTCATTCAATCATTTATCCTATCAATAAACTATCAGGAAAACTTCAAGCTATTTCATTTGATGATCATTCTTCAGTTGTATATGTCCAATCTACTTAATCGATCAATATTGATAATCATATCATAGTATAGTATATCGGTTTGCATTATAACAGTGATCACCGATTATTATCGGGTTAACCATGCATCCCGATTTATATCGGATATCTTCACAGCAGTAAACAAATGATGATTATCGGATTGTTATCGGGTGGCAAAGTATGCACCGCTTGGTTTATAACTATTAGTTAGTGATTGGTATTGGTCAACTTAGACACCGATTGGCATCGGTTAACATGCCACATGAATACCGATTGGCATTGAACACTAAGTTACGTAGATCCCGATTAGTATCGGGCTGTTGATTAGAATAAACACCGATTGATAATTATATATCAAAGGGTGCGATCAAGTAATGTCTTGATCGGTCATGTCCATAAGACATGACCGGTCAAGGCATTGCTTGATCCTCCCCTCTTGCATATATATATCAATCGATATTTGTGAGAAGGATATTGAAATCGATAAATACTCCTCTCACCTGCCATACAAAAGAAGACAGTCAGATTTATAATATAAATAGATAATACATAGATAGAGAGAATATAAATTAGAATACATCTTGCATATTGAACTGTAAATTGAACATCATTTACAGTTTTTAACTACCCAGTCATCATCATAACTGATATCCAACAAAGAGGAAGATACTTGCCAAATGTAAGCACAAAAACAAGCACCGAGTCAGTCTTTTATAACACTTGAACTCAAATCGAATCCACAGAAGGAGACAAATCTTTCAAACAAGACACCTGAAGATGTGACATAGACAGCCAGCTAATACAGATACTAAGCCAACATGGACATCAATGACAAAATGCTCTACACTATAAACCTGCTATAATGATTTTATTGCCAATTAATAAGGGAAAGTTTCAATATTGTGTTTAGAAATGTGCGAGTTGTGTATTTTTGGCTGCATGATTGGGCAATTTGGTAAGACCCCCTGGTCCTTGACTTCATCAAGTGTGTGAACTTCTTGCTATTTGTCACTTGAAGCAAAAAACTAAAGAATTTTATCAGTTATGGGTTACAATTTATTGTCATTCAACTCCACCTTCTATATTTGAAGATGCTGCAGCACCTCTAGTGACGTCATCCTCCCTTGTCACTTAGTATTACATTCATTTTTGTTTTCTTTTGTTGCCTGGAAGAGTTTTATTTGGGGTGAGATTATGTAGCTAGCATATTATGCTTTGGTTATGTTTTGTTCATATGGGTATTCCCCACTATTTGTTAATTACTTGGTAGCTTTTGGTAGTTGTTAAAGTCAATTTCTAAATAGTTGCAATGGTTGTGTTTTACTTGGTAACTGTTGGGGTTATAGAATTCTCATATTCAAGAAAAGTTGTTTGATCTTATAAATGCCACATTGTCTATGGTCTTTGTATAAGCAATATATTGAATGAATAAAGCAATCTTTGTTAGTAATTTGTCACTTTCTAGTACAGTACAATTCAATTTATCTTTGTTGATTCTTTTTACTTTGCAAAGATAGTTGTTGCCATCTGTATGTAAAGACTTGCCTCTTAATTGGTGCTCATGCCCTCCAAACAATTTGCATTACATTCAAACTTATAGAATAAAAGAGAGTGAGTGAGGTTGGTTGTGCAACAAACTGACCAAAGATCTAATGTCCCATAAGCAATGGAATAAATTTGTTTCATCATTCACATGATTGTGTTCCAATAATTATATAGAGGCATAAAGAGAATGAAATGGCGCATCACCATCAAGGCAAATGTTACAAATAAAATTAAAATATAGAACTTTCACTCCAAGGGAAAATATCTTCCTTTCCCTTTTCAAGTGCTATTCGTTGACATGGCTAAAGTCGGATAACCAACTCCTTCCGGCCAACGTAGAATAGAATGTTGCCAAGTATCCTATCCTCTCTTGCGTAAGGAATCCCTAATGCTGTTTTAGTTGATCAAAGGGGACAACCTCAAGGTTCCAAATGTCAGGTCAGGATTGCAGGATAACTCAACGGTTTGATGTGTTTTGCTGGAAACACAAGGGGCCTTACGTTTACAACACGCTGGTGTGCATCCAACGATGCTGCGATTCTCAAGTTGGGAAATAAAATCAAAAGGGAAGGGTTTAGGGATCCTAAGTGCAATGATAGGAATGACTAGTGCTGGGGGTAGACAAATTTCCGTAACCAATTCTTGTTTTGCCAAAGACACCCTCACAACTCGACAAGAACGGTGCAATCTCCAAGGGAACGAAGGATTTTCAGACTATGGACATTCTTCCAGACACCCAATTTTGGCATAGCCTGAAATGAATACCCACAGTTGAATTGAGCATAGTTTTGGGTTCAGACTAACCATGCACGGTGACCTACAATCAACAGGTCCCCAATGGTATGAACCTGAAATGCATCAAATACCCCCCACATTTTGCCATTGAAATCATTGAACTCTACTTATAACTAGCTGGAAGAAAACCATGCAAATAGAATAAAACCAAAATACCAAACACCAAATCAATGTTCATATATTGATTTTAACTGCTATTACAACAATTGCTGCAGCAGTCTTATTCTACTCCTAATAATCTAACTACTAAAATCTAACCTTCTACAAAAAAATCTAACCCCTAAAAAACCTAACCCTTTACAAGAGAGAGGCCTTTGCCTTTTATAAATTTTACAATTTGAATCAAAGGCCAGGATTGACTGCATCCAAGGGCCCTGATCTGCCTTCTAGAAACTTGGCAGCTTTAACCCATGCCTAATTAATCCTTAGTTGTCCTCTCAACCACTTTCTCAACTACCCACAATTGTTTGGCATCAATTCAGGTCAATTTGGTAGTTTGAAATAATTGACCTGTGTCCACTCATTTTAAATACATTAGAGGGGGCCCACAGACAGTCCTTTTACAATAAAACAGTTCAGTTTTTAAACTGATTTTCTGGAATTAATTCTAGCTGTTCATTTCTGAGAATGCACACACTTGTTGCATTCTGAGTGCTCTTTTGTCTTCAATCTTGCTAAGGCTCCAACTTGTCGTCTGGTGATGGCGTGCTTCCCCGTGCTTCGTTTTATGCTTTGCGGTGCGTTCTTCATCGGCAACAAACAATCCATTTTGACTTGAGTTAATCACCTCGCGAAATTAAATAAATTCAACAAATATTAAATTTCTAGGGCAATGTCGGGCTTTGCTTTGGCGAAGATGAAAGATGTTTGCCTTTGTGCAAAAAAAAATCGTCAAACCTTTGTTTGAACGCTCTATAACTTAACGAAACTCGGCTTTTACTTTAAATGAACGAACTTTGTCCTCTTTTCCCTCAAAATATAATTACAGGTCGAAATTTTGTTTGAACACTCTTTTGTCTTATAATAAAATTCAGTTATTTCAAATGTTTTGAGCGATTTTTTATTTTTAAGTTTAAACGCCTTTCTTTTGAAATTTGGCCAATTTCTTTAAAAGGTGCGAACTTTGTTTTGCAATTTTTTTAAACACACATACCAAACCTTTCTACTTGCTCACCTTTTTGGTTAAGGAATTCGGTCTTTTTCATGAAAATGGCCGAATTTGTTTTCTTTCCCCCTTTCACCTTTGATTAGTGAAATTCAGGCTTTCCTAGCGAAAAAAATGCTATCTTAATTGGGGTTTCAGTTTTGCAAGGCGTTTAAAAATTTTGAGCCTTCTCCTACGCCAATTTGCTAATGATAAACTTCAGCTATTTTAATGAGCTTGGGCGAAAATCGCCGAACTCTGATTCAAACACACTTTTCTTCTAATGAAACTCGCGATTTTTAGGGGAAGTGTGCATTTTTGTATTTTTTTGGTTTTAAATGCCCTCCCTCCTAACTTGCAAACTTGGGATTTTTGACGAGACTATGTGACTTTGTTTAAACGTCCTTGCCTTTGTGAACTTCAGGAATTTGAGATAAGTGGTGCAATTTTTAAGTTGACTCCTCACTTTACATTATTCGCCCTCTACAAACTTCGGCCACTTTGTTGAAAATGCGTGATTTCATATGATTTTGCCCTAGCTTGCGGTTTTGGTTTGCTAAACCTCAGCTATTTAGCATGAGATGAGCAAACCCTTCTTCTGAAACCAAAAAGACCGAACTTTGATCTAGTCGCAGAATTTGATAAAGGGTCGAATTTGCCTATTCGCCCATGTCATTTGAATTTCGGGTTTTTAAGCAAATTTGTGCGATTTAGTTTTGCTTGTTTTCTTTTTGCAAAACTCGGGCTTTGTGCGAACTTTGGTTGAATCCTTTTGATGTCCGCTCCGTACCTCTATCTCACAAAACCTAGAAAAGGCCCGAGCTTAAATATGCCAAAATAGCTCATAATAAAATTTGCGCGCTTTGATCAAAGCAACCTCTTTGTGAAACTCGGGTCTTGGCCCTAAAAGGTGCGATTTTCTTAGCTCTCTTTCACTTAGTCAAACTCGGCTATATTGGTTGCCTTGTGCGATTTTGACTTGGTTTCACTTCGTCAAACTTTGCTTTTTCTCTGCGATTTGGTGAGGGTTTCACTCTGTCTTTGATTCAAATTTCGGGATTTCAGAATAAATCACGCGACTTTACCTTTCTTTTTGAGCGAATTTCATTTGAAATGCGAGTTTCTATTTTACTTCAAACGCCTCTCCCTGTACGAAGTTCGGGGATTTTCAATTAATAGAGTGATTTTGTTTTGCCAAACTCGGGACTCTAAGCCAATTTGTGCAATTTTCAGAGAGCTTGGTCGATTCTACTTCTCTTTATCGGGCAGATTTTCAAAAAACAATGGGGGTCCCCTGTGAAGCAGGGTGGGGTGTGCATAATGCACAACACTATTGTTGAGCCGTTGTTTCATTTTCACACAAGAAAAAATTATTCATTTCATAGGGCAAGTCTCAATCAATTTTCACACCAAGAGAATGCCATCACCCTACAGATTGTTTGTGCATATTCCTACATCTTGTAAACCTACCTTATCGGGCTCCAGGCTGCTGGTTGTGAGTGTCCATGGAGAATTCTAATTATATTACCCTTGAGGGACCAACTAGTGGCGTTCCTTGAGATATTTTATGGTAGATCCAGTCAAGTACAAGTTTTATGCACCTTGGGATTTACAATTTTATAAGACCTATGTTAGGGTGGTGTATTTAATGTAGACTTGCTTTTATGTTATAGGAGGCCAATATAAAACAACCACCAAAGGATGACTTTTCTCTTTTGGTCTGCTTCCATTCTTTGCATTTAAGGTTTTCATGCTTCTTTCCATTCTAAGAGTAGTCCTTTTTTGAGATGCTTCAGTATTATAGAGTTTGTGTCCTCTATATCCTTTGAGATGGATTTATTAGTGATACAAAAGTTTGTTTTTCCTGTTGTTTGTGGGGCATGCATTTTATTACAAAACTCAGGGAAAGTTAGTATTGTGCATTTTTCACTTGTAAGATAATATAGAAATACCAAGTTTTGTGGACTAACTATACTAAGAACAGCCTTCATATCTGTGTTTAGGTGAATTTAGGCAGTTTTGAGCTTCCGCTATAAAGTTTTTGGTGAAGATGATTATGTATTATTGATAATTGAAGCAAGCTTTCAGAGGAACTTAGTATGTTCTTATATGTTGACAGAGCAATCTGGTTGCTTGAGCTTCAACATTTCCTTCAGGCATCAAGGCTTGGCCAATTAATTCATTCAAAGGGAGTCAAATTTGGTATATATTCTGATGCTGGCATACAGTCTTAGGATTAATGAAAGCTAATATTTTCTTAGATAGGTCTCAGAGGAGATACATGTATCAATACCCCGTTTCCTAACGTTGATTTTTGTTTTTGGTTTCTTTCACCAGATCTAATGCAATGAGTTGAACCATTCAAGGCTTGTGGAACATGAGGAACAAAATGCCAAAACATTAGCTTCACGGTAACTTGCTCTTAATACGATTCTCTGTTCTAGTAATCATATCCTACCATATTTTGGATGAAACTATCTTTGCCCTTAAAACAAAATGCAAAGTTATTAGAGCAGATTGAGAGAATTTTAAGGTAACATGAGAAACTAAGAATGTTGTTTGCTAACATGATTAAAGTTTCAATATTAATTCGATGAATGGATAGGGAGTGGACTACTTGAAATATGATAACTGCAACAACAGTGACCTAAAACCTTGACAAATGTACATAATACTTGTTCCATATTTGGACAACAAATTCTTTATATTTGGGTTTATACTTTGGTTTGGCTAATTATATTGAATTTGTATACAAACCCACAGGTACCTAACCATGAGTGCAGCACTGACCGATTTAGGTTGTCCTATATTCCATCCAGCTCTTGTAATCTACCTAGATGGGGCAGCAAAATTGGAAAAATAAATTAGAGACATACAGTCTCTTAATCTCTGCATTTTTGTCGAGTAGGTAATTGTTTTTCTTTGATTACCAGGGCTTCATATTTCTTGTGTTGAACAGTATATACTATGCAGTGTTTTGTTATGAAGTTGATTGAGGAGTGGATTGTCCTGTCATTCTGCATACGCTAATGTCAAAGGCCTTTTCTATTTTCTGTTTAAATGAACTGTGACATGTCATTTCACAAATTCATTGCAATGAGCAGTGACTGCGTATTATTTATGGTTCACTGTCTTGTTCATTACATAGATTCATTGCTACAATTTTTCTACTTTTCTATAAAAACTAGCTACTCAGAAGCTCTTGTTTTCTGTTGCAAAAGTCATTGATGTAGATGCTATGCACAAATCTTCCTCTTGTTACTTCCTGCAGGCAAGCAGGTACACTATGCCATTCATGTATTTCAATTACTTTTCAACTTCTTGTCCAATCAAATAACTATTCCATAAAGTTTCTTTTGGGACATTGTACTATTCTTTTCATGTATGGTCTTATAAAGAACTGTAGTTCAGGGAGCAATTCCAACATGCAGTGCCTTCCTTGATTACAAGAGATCAATAAAAATCCCTTGAAAGTTGCCAAGTAATCATAACCATCAACAACTACCAAGAAACTATTTTTTTAACTTCCACAAGCTGACAAAGCATTAACATATCCATTGGGGATAAACATTGAGCAAAACATAACTAAGACAATATATGCTAACTAAATCAGCTTCCACCCCCTGGTTCTGTTCAGATTGTCATGGTTAAGATGGGTTTGACGTTTTCAAGTTGGCATAATATCTTAAACATCTTCTAGTGGGTCTTTGGTTTGGAAGTATTGCGGAACATTGACCCTCCTCCAGATTGGAGATTATGGGCACATAAGGATGGGGTGTAATGAGTTTAGTAAAAGTAGTGGAGGGTGGATGTTCGATGAGTGTAGGGATTGTTACCCTTGTTGTCTAATATCCCAATCCCTATTGCTTTCCTGCAAGTAATGATTTTAATCTCCCACACTCAAGTGGGTTTATTGCAGAGTTTCACAAAATGCATGGATACATCCGTTACACCTCAAAAGTCCCCCACAACTTTTTCTCGTGGAAGCCTACATTGGCCTAATACCTTCCACTCTATCATATACAGGTGGGCATTAATGGCTGTGATGTCCCCGATATAATTAAATAATAAATCTAATTATTTTGTTGTAAGGCCCCAAATTTAATAACAAATCTTTCGGTCCCTTTTATTTAATTAGATTAGACAAGTTTGTGTTGGTCGTGTCAGCCCGTTCGTAACCCTTCGGGAAGTTTCCCAAAGCTCATATATATGGCCGTATTAGTCATTGTTGTAGGTATGCGAATTTGGATATTTTTCTCTCTTGTGCGAATTCCTGTTGGAGTTCTGGTTTCCGCCATTTCGGAGGTGAAAGACCTGTAGGATTTGAGAAATACAAATCCACAGAACCCAAAAAAAACCTGCATGCAAGAAACCTGTCACAGAGAAAGAGAGAGAACAAATACAAGGGTTTTGGCTCTGACAAAGAGAAAAGATATTATCAGAGAAAAATATGAATCAAGAATATGAATAATACAAGAGATCAATCCTTATAAAGGAGATCAACACCAAAAGGAAAACCTAACCCTAAGGTGTGAGCATTTAATAATTAAATATTAATTATTAAATGACTAATGTATGCATAAAGAGAAATCTTAAGAGGAGAGCAAAGTTAATTAATTACTTTACTCTAACACCCCCCCTTAAGATGAGCTACAATGCAGCTACAAACAATGCAGAAGAAAGCAAAGGAACTACAATGCAAAAGAGGGTCCCGGCAACAAGGCCTGATGAGGTACCCAAATACAAGAAAATCTCTATAAAGTGGAGTAAAGGAGAAAACCCAGTGGGAAAAAACTCCTCTCCAAAAAGAGATAAAGAATCATGCTGAAAAGAAAACATGAAGGAAGGAAGGCCTCACTGAGACCCCCCAAGGACAACTTCCTTCACCCCAAGCATTGAGCGCAACTGAAGATAGCGCGGAGATGCCAAAGGTTTAGTGAAGATGTCTGCAACCTGCTCCTCTGTAGGAATATACTCCAAGATGAGAGAACCATCCTGAATCAACTGTCTGATGAAGTGCATGTGGATTTCAATATGCTTTGTCCGCTGATGCTCCACTGGGTTGCGAGAAATGTGAATGGCACTCTGGTTGTCACACCAAAGAATAGTGGGACAATCTGGAGGAAACCCAAACTCTGTCATCGATTGCCGAAGCCATAAAACCTCCTGACTGGCTAACACTGCTGCACGGTACTCAGCCTCTGTAGATGATAATGCAATAGCAGATTGCTTCTTGCAAGACCATGTGATAGGACTAGAACCAAGGCAAAAAACGAAGCCAGAAGTAGACTTCCGATCATTGACATCACCAGCCCAATCGGAGTCAGTGAAGCCAATGATGTGAGGGGATCCTGAAGAGTAGTGAATGCCATAATGTGTGGTGCCTCGAATATATCTCAAAATACGTTTGGCTGCTTGCCAATGGCTCTCATGAGGATCATGGGAGAACCGAGAGACAAGGCCAACCGCAAAGGAAAGATCAGGACGAGAATGTGTCAGGTACAACAGACTGCCAACCAACTGCCTGTATAAAGTGGGGTCTACTGAAGGAGTAGAGCAAGTGGAAGACAAAACAACACCTGACTGAAATGGAGTGGGGGCAGACTTGCAATCAAGCATGCCAAATCGCTGAAGCATATCAAGAGCATACTTCTCCTGAAAAATGGAAATCCCATCCGAAGATTGAATAACCTGTAGACCTAGAAAGAAGTGCAAGAGACCAAGATCGGTCATCTCAAACTGCTCCATCAAAGCTCTTTGAACACTCTGAATCATGGAGGATGAGCTACCTGTAATGATGAGATCATCTACATATAGCACTAGAATCAAAAGATCACCCTCCTGACGCTGAATATAGACTGTGTGATCGGAATGACAGCGTGTGAAGTGCGAGGAAAGCAAGAAGGAGTCCATCTTCTCATACCAAGCCCTGGGGGCTTGTTTGAGACCATACAATGAACGTCGAAGTCTGCAAACCAAAGAAGTGTCCTGCACAAAACCCTGAGGCTGCTCCATATAGATCTCCTCATGTAGGTCTCCATGCAAGAAGGCACTCTTCACATCCATCTGAAACACTGTCCATCCCTGTGAAGCTGCAAGTGAAAGTACCAGGCGTATAGAATTCATCTTGGCGACAGGAGCAAAGGTCTCAGAGTAGTCAATACCCTCTACTTGAGAAAACCCCTTCGCAACAAGACGGGCCTTATACTTATCAATAGAACCATCTGCAGCATACTTGGTACGATACACCCACTTGCACCGAACCAACTTTCTTCCCTTAGGAAGAGAACAAAGATCCCAAGTATGATTCTTCATCAAAGAAGAATACTCCTCATCCATGGCCCTATCCCACTCTGGGTGTCCTGTCGCCTCTGAAAACTTTTGAGGATCATCTGAAAGGGTATGACTCAAAAGACTAGAACCAGATGTCTGAGCACGAGTGCGACGAGTATCTGAAGGATCACCTGCCAAAGAACCAGCTGCATCAACAGTATCACGGGCCCACTTCGGCAAAGACGGAGCAACTGGTGGTGGTGGAGATGGTGGATCATGATCTACATCATCCTCAAGAGATAAGTAATCCTCAAGAGATGAAGAGGAAGGAGTAGGCAATGAGGGAGAAGCTGGTGATGGAGAATCCATCTGAGGATAGCACTCATCAAACTGGACATCCCGCCGAAACAAGACCTCTCTAGAATCAGGATCAAACAACCTGTATGCCTTAACATCCTCACAGTAGCCAACAAATATGAGTGGTCGGCTCTTCCTCTCCATGGCTATCCGCTGAGCATCAGGAATAAATGCCCAAGCCTCACTACCAAAAACTCGGAATGTAGAAACATCAGGCTTGACATGGGTCCAAGCCTCCTCAGGAGTCATATGTCGTAATGCCTTATGGGGCATTCGATTCTGAATATAATTGGCACAATTGACTGCCTCAGCCCAAAATGAAGAACTCATAGCTCGAGACTGTATCATACAATTTGCCATCTCCCGTAAGGTTCTGTTCTTTCTCTCAGCAACACCATTCTGTTGAGGGGTATAAGGAACTGTAAACTGATGCTGTAAACCATGCTCAGTGCAAAAATCTCTGAAAGCCTGATTTACATACTCCCCCCCATTATCTGTGCGTATCCTCCTGATAGAAAGTCCAGATTGCTTCTCCACAAATGTCTTAAACTTCCTGAAAGAGTCAAAGACATCAGACTTGTACTTAAGAAAGTACACCCATGTACGTCTGGAGAAGTCATCAATAAAAGTGAGTACATAACGGGCCCCTGAAAAAGGAGGAGTCGAAAAGGACATAAGATCACTGTGTACCAACTCTAGGGCTGCCCTAGCACGAGAGGCTCGACCCTTAGGAAAAGGATCTCGATGATGTTTGCCAAGGACACAACCACGACATACACCATCTGTACAAGAAATCTGTGGAAGCCCAATCACAAGTGCCTGTGTACTCATCTGCTGTAGATATCTGTAATTGACATGACCAAAACGCTCATGCCAAAGCCTGCTCACTGAATCTGCATGTGCTATAAGAGAGGAACCAACAGTGTCTGAACTCTCAAAGCCATCAAAACTATATAAGTGAGATGCAGAATCCACACTCCCAGTAGCCACAACCAAGTCAGGATCATGAAGATCTCGAATAACCACATCATGTGGAGAGAACTCAACTGTCTTACCAGAGCCAGAGTGGCAAATCTGATAAACAGATAGAAGGTTTGTCGAAATGTCAGGAACCAAAAGCACATCCTGAAGACAACCACCATCCAATGAAACAGTACCAGAACCCTGAACGGAAAGTTGTGCTGAGTCACCAACTGCAATATGTCGAGTGCCTGTAGGAGCAAGAGCGGTGACCAAATCCTGTGTGTGTGTCATATGGTGAGAGGCACCAGAATCTAGAATCCAAGTGGACGCTGAGGACAATGCTTGTGCAGAAAGAGCATGACCTTTCCCTGTGGGCTGTGAAGGAGGCTGTGGTGTACTGATATTATGCTGCTGCATGGCTTCCTCCAAAGCCTCTAAACGTTTCCAACACCTGGAAACGGGATGTCCTTCCTTGCCACAAAAACTGCAAGGATCACCTGATTTCTTCTTAGTCTTGGAGGAAGACTCACCAGACTTTGAAGATTTGCCCTGTTTAGAATTGAATTGTGGTTTTGAATCAGACTTAGGTGGTGGCTTGGAGGGATTCTCACTAGCCTCTGAATCTTTCTTAGGCTTCGGTTTCTGCTTCTGTTTTCCTTTGGAGGACTGGGCTACCAATGCTTGGTTCTGTGAACCTGAAAGTGAATCCAACTGCTTAAGCTTAGCTTGCTCACGAGTCAGACGATCACAAAAGACCTCAAAAGAAGGCATGACATGTCGAGCACCCAAGGCATCCATGGTGGAATAGAAGGTCGAAGAGAAGATCTGAAATGGACCCCGAAGCTTAGAGAGAATCAGGAAAATGCACTCTGTATCAGTCTTAGTCTTACCACAACCTTGCAAGATAGATCTTTGTTGTTTGAACTTCATCAGAAAGTCCTCAATAGAAGGAAATGAATCAGGTACCAAGGAAGTTAACTCTGCCTCAAGCTGCAAAGCTTTGAACTCGTTGACAGTACCAAAAAGTCCCTCAAACTTGGTCCAAATGGCTCGAGGAGTGATACAACCCTCAAGATGAAACTGGAGACTGTCGGAAATGTGTAAAGCCATCAATCCCATAGCCTGATCCATATTGTTCCTGTGCTGCATAATCTCAAAAGGACGTGTCAACTGAGGCTGAACCTCATCCAAACAGGACCATAACCCTTTTGACTGGAGAAGAGTCATCATGCGACCCTTCCAAGTGTGGTAATTATGCGGTGTGAGAGATTCAATAGGTCTGTCTGCCATCCTGTGAACTGTGCCTCAACTGCTCTGAAATTTTAATTATTATTAAGTGGTCTTTCAGAACTAGACAGAAGATGCAGAAGGGGGTTTGATTTTTTTTGTATTGGTGTTTGTAAATTCTAGTTTTCTGATGTAAATAACAGAAAGCAAGAGAAAACACCCCCCCACAATGCAAAAAACTAATCCCCAGTACAAACTGAAAGCCAGAAAATGATAGAAAGCAATAACAGGTTGAGACAAAATTTGGAGCACCTGAAGATTTTTCTGATGAAATAGACTGTAGATCTGGAAAGAGTACAGAACCACCTTTCCGACGCCTATTCGCTTTCGAAAAACGGAGTCTGTATGCAAAAGATATGGCTCCTGGAGTGCAAAAAACTTGTTCTGACTTCGACTTGCAAAAAACACTGCAAAACGGAAAAATCAGAAAAAAAGATCTCCATCTTTTAGATCGGGCTCGGAACCAGCTTTCCAACGCCTATTTTCATTCGAAAATCCGAGCTAAAATGCCCGAGTTATACCCGATTTAGTAAAACTGCTTCAAAAGAGCCCAAATAGACCCTTTAAGCCCTCAAGGGCTTAAAAAAAATAAGCCCCTGGTCCGCTGGGCGACCAGGGGCGGGCGCAGGAGGCGGCGGCGCGGGGGCGGCGCTGGGGCGGCGCAGCTAGCGGCGGGCGGCGCGCTGGCTGCGGGCGGGCGGCGCTCGGGCGGGGGTTCTCGGTGGGCGGCGCGGTGGGCGGCAGGCGGTGCAGCGGGGGCGCGGCGGGGGTTACCGCCGGGCTGCGCGTGCCTCCAAAAGAGGCTGCGCCCGATTTAAACAAAAATTGCGATTTTTGTTTAATTTTTTTGAAATTTTCGCCTCAGTTGTCGTGCCCTAGGGCCGTACGGCCTTGGGGCCAAAAAAAATTTGCCTCCTGGTGCAACTGTGTCCAAATCGGACGAATTTTATATGGAAATAGGGGTTTTTGGGCGCTACGAGCTCAACGGTGAGGTCCGTTTGGGCTCAAAGTGCACCAAAAAAAAAATACCCCCTATTCCAAAATAAAAAACAGAATACAAACACAGATCTGATGCAACCAAAACCTGGATCTCAAAATCTTTCAAAAGTCTGAACAAGCTGCAGCAGATCCAGCTCTGATACCATGTAGGATTTGAGAAATACAAATCCACAGAACCCAAAAAAAACCTGCATGCAAGAAACCTGTCACAGAGAAAGAGAGAGAACAAATACAAGGGTTTTGGCTCTGACAAAGAGAAAAGATATTATCAGAGAAAAATATGAATCAAGAATATGAATAATACAAGAGATCAATCCTTATAAAGGAGATCAACACCAAAAGGAAAACCTAACCCTAAGGTGTGAGCATTTAATAATTAAATATTAATTATTAAATGACTAATGTATGCATAAAGAGAAATCTTAAGAGGAGAGCAAAGTTAATTAATTACTTTACTCTAACAAGACCCTCCCTATTTGGTATTTACAGTTTCGGTGGGATTCACACCTCACCCTATTCTGTTCGGTGTTCTTGTTCCGGATCTGGCAAATCTTGAATTTCATCATTGTTACTTCTCCAGTTGAGTATTTGTTGAGTATTTGTTAATCTGATTTACATGCATAAGGATTCCTAATATTCCGAATTCGTCACTCAATACACTTGCGAGAGATTAACCCCCGCACAAGTTGAAGTCTACCGTACCCCCTCACCGTACGGTTACACTCCCTTATCACCACTGTACGGCCTGCCTCCACACTAACGTACGACCTATTTGGCATCACCATATGACCTTGTCACCACTGTACGGCCTCTTCAACACTACCGTACGACCCTGCACCACCGTACGGTACGGTCTTGGCACCACCGTACGGCCTCTTCGACACTACTGCATGGCCCTTCCTTGGCAGCCATACGCACAATCTCCTTCACCATATGATCTTTGTTCCAACACCGTACGACTGCACTACCGTACGGTCCTGCTCCAACACTACTGTACACCCTTGCTTCCTCCGCCAGTACAGTTGGGGAACATTACAATGGCATAGTCTCGAGGAAGTCTATGATCTCAAAGTGCGATCAATTCTTCAACATGTCCTCTTGTTTTCTCATCCAAAGTCCACCCAAGAGCTCGATTGTTCTTGTGGTATCTTCTTGTCGTTCAGTGAAGTTGATCCTCTTAGATTGCTGAAAACAAACTGCATCCTTCACAATCAGGTTTGTGAGTTGAAACTCAGGTGTGGCAGTCATTGAAAAACATGTGTTAAATTTGGGAAAATTGAATGGATCACATCGGCCTCTTTTTATTGTTTGAAGTGTGCTTGTTATTATGTAATATAAATAGAATGACCTTTCTTAAAACAAGGTGTGCTAATGGAAAGCTAACTAGCGTTATCAAGACTATTTTGGGATCCATCCCATAAACCTTAGTAGAATTTGATTGCAGTATGCTTTTTATGGGTGTGGAATAGCCATGAGTTTAGGGTTTCATTTAATGGAGCCAGTAATAAACATCTTCCCAGATCTTGAGGTCTTCGCCTCACAAAAGGGCAAGGGTTGGAATCATACATAGATAAAATGTCGCAGGGATTTATCATGAATAAGAAATACCCCATCGTAGGTTTCACCAAACTAACCCTTAATTGTGACTTAATTTTCTTCATTCCTTCATTCCATGGGGTTTTGATAGTGGTATGGATATATTCCACTGACCACTTGACTCCCGCTATATCCTGTTGGCTTTATTTTCTCTGCAAAGTTCTCTTCGACAGAGATTTGGTCATATTTGAGGATCTATCCCATTTGCCTCAGAACTCCTTATCCATTCACCTCTCGCTCTTTTGCAAGACTCTCTCTTAGTTTACTGAAGTCCCGCCATAACTTCCTCAATCTCAAAACTCAACCTATTCCATCTCGCTTTCAAACTTCTGCCAAAACCTTAAGACCTTTGATTCCCCAGTATATCTCTAAAGGCTTTGAACTCCCCCCCTGGCTATTTTCCATAAGCCCCTTGTATTCCCACAACTTCCCAAAGCCTCCAAAAGTCCAACTAAGGGTATTATCTTATGCATGATAAATGGTTGATAGGTTATTTTTTAAGTTTTCTCATTCAAGGTAAACGTCTAAACTAAACAAAATGAAGTGCAAGTTTAAGGGGATTTTCCTTGAATCAAAAATCACTTCAAATTGGGCTTTGTAGCAAAGATTGACTTGGAGCATGTGGACCTAGAAGACTTCAAATAACAAATGTTTGCAAACAACCCTTCCCAGTTGGCTTAGAAATTGGTTACAGTGGCATAACAGAAGTTAAATTTCCCACATGAGCTCAATGTCCAAAGTTCATCATGGAATGCAAAGAGCACTATTTCTCTAACTTAAGGAGAATTGTGGCATTTGATGGGAGGATTATAGTTGATCTCTCTATTGAAGCAATCGTAGAAGCATTGGCATTCCCTACTAGTTTGCTATGACTAATACGTTAAAGGAATATGGTCAAACAGTTTATGACCAAGTCCCAAAGAAATGTAAGAAGGTCATTAATGACCATTGGATGAAGAAGCCAAGCTTTGCATTGATCAAGATGCCCAAGAACTTGTACAGGAGTAATTTAATTCCTGAGATCAATGATTTGGTGACTTTGTTGAGCAGAGCAATGGGCTTGCCATTTGCTTCCTCATCTCAGGATTGGATGTTCAACTTTATTGAGAAGTTATAAATGGAGACAAGAAATATATTGAGCCAAGATAATCGATGACAATATTCACAAGAAATTTATGGCCATGAGAGAAACTAGAATATTCTACATGACCTCTTATGTGGTCTACATGTTGGCAAGGAACTTTTGCTACTGAGGATTAACATGCACTAACAACATTGGTAATGCTCTTGGCCAAGTGAAAGTATATGATTGCTACCCACAGTTGCAGCTGTAAAACTCTTTCTCATTAGAAAAGAGTCAATGATGCATTCACCATCCATATTACTAGAATTGTACAAGGTGATTTGAGCAAGAGGTTGTCTAACCAGGCCATGCAATTAGTAAAGACATTTGAATATTGGTTTATCCAATTTCCAAAATTCACATACTCGAGAATAGAGCATTTTCTTGGAGCACCCTACAAATTACTGAAGTACCTAACTAACAAGATGGTACTCCTTGAAGTGGCAAGGCTTGAACTTTGTCACTCTAATAAGCTTCTCCAAGATTTGTATAGGGCTGTTGTATCCTATCCCCTTTTGGTTGGTAAGGGATTGTTTTCTTGCCCACATTCTGCAGAGGAATCAGATGATGGGTTGCAGATGTACCACTTGGTGTTTTATCATGCAAGGCCACAGTTTGATCTTTACCACAAATTAGAAAACAATGTGGGCAAGCAATACTGTCATGAGAGATAGTTGGAGGACAATTGGTATAACCGTCCTAATGAATATGAAATTAGAAAGAGTTATTTCTCTAGGCTCCCATAGGACTTTATAAGGCAGTTCAAAATTATTGTGGTACCAGATTTGCTGGTAAATGATGAACAACTTGTGCAGGAAGAAAAAAAGAGTTGTGTTTGACCATCCAATTCCTCCTCCCAACTGGGTTGAGGAAGAAGTTAGCAATATTGATGAGATCATGAAAGGTGTCATCAGATATAGTAAGAAACAGGTGGATGTGCAGGTAACTAATTTGATCACCCAAAATGTTTCAGTGACACATAAACTTTTAGAGCCCAAGAAGAGGGCCATACCTGCTACCTTGAAATAAGTCTGAACCCTCTAAGGAAGAAGAGTTGTCTAAAGAAAGAGGAAAGGAGATTAAAGCCAAGGATCTAGACAACAACAAAATCCCAAATGACCAAGAAGAGCAAGAAGGAAACATTTGGTTAGCCCTTTACAATGCACAAGAAGCTGCCTCTGTTGCAATGATAACCTCATCTAGTCACGAGGTTGTTTCTTATTCTTCTCCTGTGACTATTTCTTCTCCATCACCTGTTGCTTCATTATCTTCATTTTCCTCTTCATTGCCATCTTAGGCACTTTTTGAGCAGACAATGCCTTTCATTACTTTTGCTACCATTTCTATCATGTCAACCATCTCTTATACAATACCATCCAAATGTCTTCCTTTCTCCAGTCCCATCACAATACCATCTTCCTTCATTTCACAAATCACTCAGGCCCTCCCTAAGGAAATTGCACCTAATGTACTCTTAGATGTAAACAGGGCATTGGTGGCCCAGGGGAATCTTGCCTTAGAAGGCTGTCCATCTTATGCATAATTGGAATCCCCACCCCTAGAGGCATTGATCAAGTTACAAAGAACTAGAGGCTTAGGAGTATGCTCGCATGAGTGCCTACACTTCTCCTCTTTAGTAGGTTGATATTGTTGAAATAATAGATCAAAAGGTAAATGTTGTTGGTGAAGCTTTATAGGATTCTTCCACAAGTCTTTTTTGAGAAAGCACAACATGAAGTGATTGTGGAGGTCCTTTCTGGAGAGAAAATGTCAACATAGGAGCCACATGTGACCACAATTGAATCAAATTTGTAGGATCAATCTTTAAATCAAAAGGCAACAAATGAAGGAAATAATCAACATGAAGTTTCCCAGTTTTCCCCACCACAACAACAGTTAATAGATGATACTGTAGCCGCAAAGTGATTACAATCCAGGTTGAAACAAAAGCAACCTATTGTTGAAGCTCCTACCTTGGACTTAGCTAGTTTCTCGAGTAGGATTGAAAAGCCCGAAGATAAGAAGGAAGAAAGGATTCTGTCCCACACCTCCAGGGATGCTTCAGTCTTGGGAGTTGTGCACATTTCCAATCTGATAGTAGGAAAGGACAAATTAGTTATGAAGCCTCAAGATGTTAATGTTTCTACCATCAATTTGGGACCCATTTCTAGAGTCAAAAAGATTGAAGAACTACAAGACCCTATAAACATAATTCTGCAAAGAAGGAATAAAGATGAACTTACAAAAGCTAAATTGAAGACACAAGTAGCCGAGTTGCAAGCTTACATCAAACATCTTGTGGGCCCCTTACAGAAGGATGATGGCACAGTAGTTCCACAAGTGGTCTTAACCAGGTAGGAAGTGGATGAGATTGAAAAGATGAGATGCATAATCTTGGCTTAATAATGTGTATGATCGAGGCTGCCATGCCATTGATGAGGCAATTCAAGTACAAAAAGATTTCTTCTCTCTGGAAAAGTTTATGAATACTCTTTTGGATGACTGCAAGGTTAATAACAAATTTCATTCCAAAAATTTTCCCAAAGTTGATGCAATATGCAGGATGCCTCTTGAAATTTTGATAGAAGAAGATTTTTTGGCTAAAGAAATTTGAGAGATCCATATTACTGGAGAGAAGCCATGAGGTATAGAAGTGAAACAATTGAAAATGCTTAGCAAGAGGCCATAGATTTGAAGTCCTGGTCGATGATATCTTGTATAACTGTACTAATTTCTTGGGTGCACTAATTGGATAGTCAATAGAAAAAAGACTTACTTTTGATGTTGACCTGCTTAAGCAACAAGGAAATTGTCATATATGGAAGCTCACAGGAGGCTACTTTCATTCAGGACAATCTGCATGCAACTACTACATTTTTGTTTAAAATTAGTGGTTTCTAGGATTGTACTTATGCCAAGAAGGCTTTGTATGTTATCTTCACGAAGAATCATGACACCCAGTGCAATCCATTGTTGAAGTTAAGGATAGGCTGAGACTCATTTTCAAGGAAGTTCCCCAGATAGCTAAGAAACAAGACTCTGTGGGCGCATTCTCTAGGGTTCCCGACGATGTGATGTATGTTGAAGATGTAAGGGAAGGTGAGTCTCAGGCGATTAAGAGCGAGCAAAGGCATTCTGAAAGGATTTCCAGCAATCATCTGAGAAGCAATCAAATCTTCACACCGACGATCATTTTCAGGTATTTCTTCGAAATGGCATCCGGATCATCTGCTCCTACTTTCATTGCAAATCCCACCATTGTTGAAGTTAAGGATAGGCTGAGACCCATTTTCAAGGAAGTTCCCCAGATAGCTAAGAAAGAAGACTCTACGGGCGCATTCTCTAGGGTTCCCGACAACGTGATGTATGTTGAAGATGTAAGGGCATATATTCATTGCACCTGAATAAATGTCACGAAAGGTCCGCCTCCAAAGGATATTGTACTTGTACTAAGTGCACTCATGACATATGCAAAGAAAGGAACAACATGTAAAGAAATTTCCATTGAAGATGAACTCAAAATGTGAGGAGTGATTTGCGGTGTTTGTCAGATGTCTATGCCTAGAGTATTCACCTTGAAGTTTGTATCATCTCGTCCTTCTAGCTAAAGATGTTTTTTGTCTTATTCAGCTCACCTTAAAGAATGTTGTAGATATGTGTTGCACCAATTGTGCAACAAGATGCTTTGAAAAGTCAAAGGAAGGCACTATTGTATTCTTCTATAGAGACAAATGTGGAGCTATACTTGATTGGAAATGGATAATGAATTATTAAATGCTGTTCGACTGATTAAATACTCATGAAATCTTGATTTTTGACCCTTGGTGTTGGATTCATCCTCACCACCCATTGCATACCAACTTTCCTTACCTTCCTACACAAGACAATCATTATCTCTTGTTAAGTTTAGTGTCAAAAAATCTAGAAAGATCAAGAATTATTGAACTCAGCAATTTTGAAATTAATACAAGCAGAAACACTGTTGATTGTTGTTATCTGTTATTGTTTCAATAACTTGCATGATTCCTATTCAACATTAGATGAAGTTTGATTGCAGTTGTGATGAACTGCTTGGGTATTTGATGGATCTCCAGTTTGTTGATTGTAAAATATTTTGCATGGTTATTTCAAACACACTTTTAATTTAGTTCAATTGTGAAGATTTGATTAAGCTGTGCCAGATTTGGGTGCTAAGTGTTTTTTTATAGTTTGAAAATCTTTATTTTCTTTGAAGATTGCACTGTTTTTATGGCATTGTGAGTTCCTTTGATTTATGTGGGATCTGTCTATCTAAAGCAATTTATTGTTATTGAAGTTTTCTTTAGGAATTTCAAAACCCCTTTTCTATCTGTTAATGTTTTAGCAACACAAAAATCTGAAACAAAATACACAGAATTTATCTTGGGAAAACCCTCCACTTGAGGGTGAAAAACCCAGCCCACTCAAAAATGAATACAACTGTTGATAGTTTTAGATTGCTATCAATCTCAATAAGATACGTTTGATTCTCCATAAATCAATCTTGACAATGAAGTCAAATGATACATCTCTTATACATTCTATAAACCTTCATAAGTCTGAAAATTCAGAACACAAAAAACATATAATATATCTGATCTGACAGACTACATACACAATATTCTCAACTTGCTATAGACAAACGAGAGAAGCCAACAATATATATCTATCCATCTGCCGAAGAAGAAGAGCAATGAATATAAAGAATTGGAATTACAAGTGAAGAGACACTACAGAAGAAGAAGAAAAGACACCAATAGTTACATCTTCACCGATAGCCATATGGACATGAAGAGTCACCGATAGCCATATGGACATGAAGAGTCACTGACAGCCAAAACTACACCGTCAGCCACATAGACATGAAGAACCATCGACAGAGAAGTGAAGAGACTCCATGGTGGAGAGGAAGAGTCACTGGCAGGAAAGTGAAGAGACTCAATGGTGGAGAGGAGTCGTCAAATATTATCTTAGATCTCTATCGCAACTGTAATCTTCAACATTCCCTCTTAGCAAGAGAGAGATCTTCAAAATGTCATCACATGACAAGTACACATAGCTGCAACCAAAAGAATGTCAACAAAAAAATCTCATCACAGATTTTCTCAAATAAAAAATGTTATCTCAGCATAACAATATTCACCATAGCTACTCTTAGAGGGTGTATCAGAAAAACAGAAAATAAAGTCATGAAGTCACACATGACTTCCACCATGGCTACTCCTAGAGGGTGGACCCACCATAGCTACTCCCAGAGGGCGGAACAAGGGATTTCATCTCGATCTTCTCTCGTAGAGAAGAACTCATTAACAAGGGATTTCACCTCGAACTTCTCTTGCAGAGAAGAACTCATTAACAAGGACTTTCACCTCAAATTTCTCCATCACAGAGAAAAATGCATTAACCAAATTTTCATGATGACGTGACTCCCTCTGAAGCTGAAATGTAAGGCTTCCACAAGCTCCCTCTGAAGCTGAAATCAATCTTTTGACCTCTTTGTCCAAGGTTACTTCTGACGATATGTCAGACTTCCTCTGAAGCACAGGATCTACCTTCAAGCGGTTAGGCTCTATAGAAGGAACCTTTCTCCGATACCATGTTAATGATTTAGCAACACAAAAATCTGAAACAAAAAACACAAAATTTATCTTGGGAAAACCCTCCACTTGAGGGTGAAAAACCCAACCCACTAAAAAATGAACTTTATTATATCTCTGAAAATGAATACAACTGTTGATAGTTTTAGATTACTATCAATCTGAATAAGATAAGTTTGATTCTCCACAAATCAATCTTGACAATGAAGTCAAATGATACATATCTTATACATTATATAAACCTTCATAAGTCTGAAAATTCAGAACACAAAAAACTTATAATATATCTGATCTAACAGACTACATACACAATATTCTCAACTTGCTACAGACGAACGAGAGAAGCCAACAATATATATCTATCCATTTGCCGAAGAAGAAGAGCAATGAATATAAAGAATCGAAATTGCAAGTGAAGAGACACCATGGAGGAAGAAGAAAAGACACCAACAATAACATCTTCACCGACAACCATATGGACATGAAGAGTCATCAACAACCACAACTACATCGTCAGCCACATACACATGAAGAGTCACCGACAAAGAAGTGAAGAGACTCCATAGTGGAGAGGAAGAGTGATCGACAGGAAAGTGAAGAGACTCCACGGTGGGGAGGAGGAGTTAGATATTATCTCATATCTTTACCGCAACTATAATCTTCAACACTCCCTCTTTGCAAGAGAGATATCTTCAAAATGTCATCACATGACAAGTACACATAGCTGCAACCAAAAGCATGTCAACAAAAAAATCTCATCACATATTTTCTCAAATAAAAAATGTTATCTCAGCATAACAATATTCACCATAGCTACTCCTAGAGGGTGAATCAGAAAAATAGAAAATAAAGTCTTGAAAGTCACACATGACTTCCACCATGGCTACTCCCAAAGGGTGGACCCACCATAGCTACTCCTAGAGGGTGGAACAAGGGATTTCACATCAAACTTATCTCTCAGAGAAGAACTCGTTAACCAAGGGATTTCACCTCAAACTTCTCTCGCAGAGAAGAACTCATTAACAAGGGATTTCACCTCGAACTTCTCTCGCAGAGAAGAACTCATCAATAAGGGTTTTCACCTCGAACTTCTCTTGTAGAGAAGAACTCATTAACAAGGGCTTTCACCTCAAATTTCTCCATCACAAAGAAAAATGCATTAATCAAATTTTCATGATGACGTGGCTCCCTCTGAAGCTAAAATGTAAGGCTTCCACAAGCTCCCTCTGAAGCTGAAATCAATCTTCTGACCTCTTCGTCCACGGTTACTTCTGACGATATGTCAGACTCCCTCTGAAGCACAGGATCTACCTTCAAGCGGTTAGGCTCTATAGAAGGAACCTTGCTCTGATACCATGTTAATGATTTAGCAACACAAAAATCTGAAACAAAATACACAGAATTTATTTTGGGAAAACTCTCCACTTGAGGGTGAAAAACCCAACCCACTAAAAAATGAACTTTATTATATCTCTGAAAATGAATACAATTGTTGATAGTTTTAGATTACTATCAATCTGAATAAGATAAGTTTGATTCTCCACAAATCAATCTTGACAATGAAGTCAAATGATACATATCTTATAATTCTATAAACCTTCACAAGTCTGAAAATTCAGAACACAGAAAACTTATAATATATCTGATCTAACAGACTACATACACAATATTCTCAACTTGCTACAGACAAACGAGAGAAGCCAACAATATATATCTATCCATTTGCCGAAGAAGAAGAGCAATGAATATAAAGAATCAGAATTGCAAGTGAAGAGACACCATGAAGGAAGAAGAAAAGACACCAACAGTTACCTCTTCACCGACAACCATATGGACATGAAGAGTCACTGACAACCACAACTACACCGTCAACCACATAGACATGAAGAGTCATCGGCAGAGAAGTGATGAGACTCCATGGTGGAGAGGAAGAGTCACCAACATGAAAGTGAAGAGACTCCATGGTGGAGAGGAGTTAGATATTATCTTAGATCTCTATCGTAGCTATAATCTTGAACACTCCCTCTTAGCAAGAGAGAGATCTTGAAAATGTCATCACATGACAAGTACACATGGCTGCAACCAAAAGAATCTCAACGAAAAAATCTCATCACATATTTTCTCAAATAAAAAATGTTATCTTAGCATAACAATATTCACCATAACTACTCCTAGAGGGTGAATCAGAAAAATAGAAAATAAAGTCATCAAGTCACACATGACTTCCACCATGGCTACTCCTAGAGGGTGGACCCACCATAGCTACTCCCAGAGGGTGGAACAAGGGATTTCACATCGAACTTCTCTCGCAGAGAAGAACTTGTTAACCAAGGGATTTCACCTCAAACTTCTCTCGCAGAGAAGAACTCATTAACAAGGGATTTCACCTCAAACTTCTCTCGTAGAGAAGAACTCATTAACAAGGGATTTCACGTCGAACTTCTTTTGCAGAGAAAAACTCATTAACAAGGGCTTTCACCTCAAATTTCTCCATCACAGAGAAAAATGCATTAACCAAATTTTCATGATGATGTGGCTCCCTCTGAAGCGGAAATGCCAAGCGCCCTCTGAAGCTGAAATGAATCTTCTGACCTCTTCGTCCAAGGTTACTTTTGACAATATGTCAGACTCCCTCTGAAGCACATGATCTACCTTCAAGCGGTTAGGCTCTATAGAAGGAACCTTGCTCTGATACCATGTTAATGATTTAGCAACACAAAAATCTGAAACAAAATACACAAAATTTACCCTGGGAAAACCCTCCACTTGAGGGTGAAAAACCCAGCCCACTCAAAAATGAACTTATGAATACAACTGTTGATAGTTTCAGATTACTATCAATCTCAATAAGATAAGTTTGATTCTCCACAAATCAATCTTGACAATGAAGTCAAATGATACATCTCTTATACATTCTATAAACCTTCATAAGTCTGAAAATTTAGAACACAAAAAACTTATAATACATCTGATCTGACAGACTACATACACAATATTCTCAACTTGCTATAGGCAAACGAGAGAACCCAACAATATATATCTATCCATTTGTCGAAGAAGAAAAGCAATGAATATAAAGAATCAGAATTGCAAGTGAAGAGACACCATGAAGGAAGAAGAAAAGACACCAACAGTTACATCTTCACCTACAACCATATGGACATGAAGAGTCACCGACAACCACAACTACACTGTTAGCCACATAGACATGAAGAGTCACCGACAGAGAAGTGAAGAGACTCCATGGTGGAGAGGAAGAGTCACCGACAGGAAAGTGGAGAGACCCAATGGTGGAGAGGAGTTAGATATTATTTTAGATCTCTATTGCAGCTATAAATCTTCAACATTCCCTCTTAGCAAGAGAGAGATCTTCAAAATGTCATCACATGACAAGTACACATAGCTGCAACCAAAAGAATGTGAACAAAAGAATCTCATCACAAATTTTTTCAAATAAAAAATGTTATCTCAACATAATAATATTCACCATAGCTACTTCTAGAGGGTGAATTAGAAAAACAAAAAATAAAGTCATGAAGTCACACACATGACTTCCACCATGGCTACTCCCAAAGGATGGAACAAGGGATTTCACCTCGAACTTCTCTCTCAGAGAAGAACTCGTTAACTGAGGGATTTCACCTCGAACTTCTCTCGTAGAGAAGAACTCATTAACAAGGGCTTTCACCTCAAATTTCTCCATCACAGAGAAAAATGCATTAACCAAATTTTCATGATGATGTGGCTCCCTTTGAAGCTGAAATGTCAGGCTCTCTCTGAAGCTGAAATGCCAAGATCCCTCTGAAGCTGAAATGTATGGCTTCCACAAGCTCCCTTTGAAGCTGAAATCAATCTTCTGACCTCTTCGTCCAAGTTTACTTCTGACGATATGTCAGACTCCCTCTGAAGCACAAGATCTACCTTCAAGTGGTTAGGCTCTCTATAGAAGGAACCTTGCTCTGATACCATGTTAATGATTTAGCAATACATAAATCTAAAACAAAATACACATAATTTATCTGGGGAAAACCTTCCACTTGAGGGTGAAAAACAAGCCCACTCAAAAATGAACTTTATTATATCTCTGAAAATGAATACAACTGTTGATAGTTTCAGATTACTATCAAGCTCAATGAGATAAGTTTTATTCGCCACAAATCAATCTTGACAATGAAGTCAAATGATACATCTCTTATACATTCTATAAACCTTCAAAGTCCGATAATTCAGAACATAGAAAACATATAATATATCTGATTTGACAGACTACATACACAATATTCTCAACTTACTATAGACAAACGAGAGAAGCCAACAATTTATATCTATCCATCTGCCGATGAAGAAGAGCAATGAATATAAAGAATCGGAATTGCAGGTGAAGAGACACCACGAAGGAAGAAGAAAAGCCACCAACAGTTACATCTTCACCGACAACCATATGGACATGAAGAGTCACCGACAGCCACAACTACACCGTCAATCACATAGACATGAAGAGTCACCGGCAGAGAAGTGAAGAGACTCCATGGTGGAGAGGAAGAGTTACCGACAGGAAAGTGAAGAGACTCCACGGTGGAGAGGAGTTCGATATTATCTTAGATCTCTATCACAGCTATAAATCTTCAACACTATCTCACCCAACTTTTGAAGTTTTTTTACACATCAGAAAATTCATTAGGAAAGCATAAATTTCATTATCAAATCACATGATAGAAATCATTTTTAGATCCCAAATCTGAAGAAGCACTTACGGTTTCTCAAGCTATTGCACAACACCATTTGAAAACCCTTATTAGATTTTGGCTTAAGGCCCCTTGTCGTAACAACAAAACACACTGAAAAACTGAGTTATGTTACCTTAACCTGGCAGTAAAGACAGTGGGGTAGTCATTTTCCATTTTTTGGAATTTGACTCCTGTCAAGACAGATTACTCAGTATATTAACTAAGTTGTGTGTTGAAACTATCATCAGCAAAGACATCCTTGGATGAACTAAAGATCAAAAATAAAAGAAGAGGGAGTCAAATGGTGGGAAATAAATGTGCGTAACTTATAAACTTCATCTATTCTTTGCTTTAGGGGTTGAGTAACAACGAGTTCTTGGTCCCTAAAACTCTTGAGCATTTGCATTGCTTCCAATAGTTGAGATTTGGTCTTATTATTTGTAACCGACTATTCCATAATTTTTTGGTCCTTTTCTATTTACTTATTTCTCATCAACTTGGTAAGTTGGGCTCCAAAATCAAGCCTTTGATCTTTAAGTTCCATCCTTAAGGTTTGTGGATTATATTGATTAATCAATATCAGCACAAGGAATATGTTGGGCTGCCATTTTAATTTGCAGCATAGAAATGATCAACATGATCTATTTTATTTTAGAATTCAAATGAAAGACTGCAAATTATTATTTTTTGGTTATCTAAATTGAAAATGAAATGAATGAATTGTAGCCATGCTGTAGCCTAAAATTTAATTCAAACAATTCTTAATTAAATGAGCAAAAATTAATTGATAATTAGTACGATATAGATAGCAACTGGTAGTTTAATAAATATCAACAATAAAATCGATCACAAGTATTGATATCCCAAACGAATAACCTATGAAAGAATAATATCTTATAATGAGATGGTGTTGAGGAAATGCTAGGTCAACTTTCCTAAGTGTATGACAACCTCTAAATCAATTTAATATGATACAGAACTCCTTATAATGATGGTATGATGAATCAATAAGGATCCGGTCAACTACTGAGAGGGGAGTGGGGGGTGAATCAATAGATATAAAACTAACAAACTTTTCACCAAACAAAAACAACCTCTCAAGACAAACTCAGAACTGACTGATTCAAACACTAAACAATCAAATGCAATATCACTGTCAAGTAAACTGGTTGACTGTCATAACAGAATAATAGTAAAACAACTCTGAAACTCTCAAAACCTTTTAACCAAAATCTCCAAATACTTTACTAACAAAAGCAAAAGCACATATATCGGTTTCAAAACAACATTATTACAACGTCATTGCCGGTTACAATTGACATCAATGATGACATAATAGTTCATCAATGCAATCTTCATGCAAATGCCAACAATAATGTATGGTAGCTTTTGTAAAGTTTGGGATTGGGATTTTTAGTGGCATGGCTGAGTCTCAGCTCTTAGCAATTAATAAGATTTAGGGTATGTGCATGGAAGTGGGGATCAAAAGGGAGTTGAAAGTGGTTTTTTTTTATAAAGTGAAAACTAATTTTGGATGAGAAATTGAAGATGCCACAAGAACAAGAGTGTAATTATCGAAATTTAATTTATAAACTTTTTTTTAATTGAGATTAAGAGGTTCAAATATAGGGAGCACACAACGTGCTTTTGTTTTCATTAGAGAAATATAACTAGCATCCACTGTACTCCTAAAATTTTAATTTGTAAAAGGTATTTCACAAATCATTTTAATGGAAAATTAGATAACATCATGTACTTTGTTTTATTTGTTATTGTTATTTTAATCAATATACATTTTTTTACTAATGTTTAAAGTGGCCACATCTTGAAAATAAAAAAGTTGAGTGCACTACACCTAGAATGTAAAAGTCTAATTTATTTCAAAATTTGGATGAATGTGTAAAAAATGACACTAAAAATTCTTTACATAGGTTTTTGGCCAAAAAGATAACACTATAAAAAGAAATTGAAAATAAAAATCTTTACAATTATATTAAAAATCGCATGCTTCAGAAGGTAAGAGAGAGTTTGATGTTATTATGGCATTTTTGTAGATCACCTTCTAAAGATGTGCAAACTCAATGAACATACTTGATATTTAGTTTTTTTATTAACATTTAATTGAAAACATGCCTTTGGGCATTGGCATGCAAGTCAAACCCTTTAGGTTGGATGTTCAAGGCAAATCCAATGCTAAGGGTTGGCAATACTCAATGCAACCTGTAGCGTGAATGTGTTTTTATGCAAACAAAAGACAAAAAAAGTTTAAAAACATGTGCATCTTGTGATTTTAGACCCAAATATTTATTTTACCTTGCATGTTATGCATTTTTGGCATACAAGCATACTTTTTATGATTTTGAGAAAAGTATAATAATAACTTTTACAATTCTATCACATTTTCTTCTTTTATTGATCTGTAAGGTTGAAATTGCATGTTTTTAAACTGAATTTTGAATGTTTTTTTTCATTATTTGAAGATTTTGAATGATTATTTTTATGTTTTGTATTTGATTTTGATAATTCTCAATCAATGTTTTCATTTTTTTTTGACCAATTCTATTAGATTGATATTGAAAATGAATGGAACTTTGTGCAATTAAGAAATTGAATCTTGGAGTTCAAGGTGCATCCTCTTTGCCATCTAAATTTTATATTGAACAAATTCTTCAAACATTGATTGTATTTATTTGACCACAAAGTTGGGACAAACATAGTTGATTTATATTTTGATATCTCATGATGCCAATATATGTATATGTGATTATAATGCTATATACATGTAAGGGACATGGTGTCATATCTTACACCTTTACCTCTTCATTTTATGCCACTTTGGTGGATGCTACATAGATGTGTGGTCTTCTCACTTAGCTTGCATAATTTGGTACATAAGCCTTGACTCTACCAGGTAGAACTTATCACCATTCTATCTATAATATTCATCACCTTAGAAAATGAGTAGTCCATTTTATTAGGGCTTGTCCTCCTTAGATTAGGTTATATATGTGGTCTTATCCATTAGAATGTATTGCATGTAAATCTTGTTGCTCTTTATTTAAAATTGAAATCTCTTCATAGGCCAAATTCTTGAAATGTGAGTGTTATTTTTCTATCCCATCAACTTACATCCCAAATGTCTCAAATTGTGTATAGGAATTGTATTTAGGTACATCGTGTTAGGTTGTTTAAGATCATTAGTTTATCATTATATATTTCTTATCTTATGCATGTACATCTTAGTCATACTTATATTAGTCACATTCTTAATTACATTAGTTGTATCAATATTTGTGTCTCTTTTGTGAAGTTTTAGTCTTTTACATTGTTCATGGGTCTTGAGTTCTATTAAGGAAGTCAACTATCTTTCATTTATTTATGATAGACCCCTAGATGTGCTTTTTAGCGCCACCAAATTTTAGATCGAACTATATGAGTAGGCATCTAATACATAAACTACATTTATAAAGGAAAAAGTCATATGCAAATGAAATGTCCAAGGATAAAACCATGGGTGGGGCCTTGTTTTAGCCATCTAAAATTTCACCTCTATTACACTCTCATATAAAATTTGTTAAGAGTTTTATTCATTATATCCACTTATGTTGAGTGTTGAAATTACTTGCAACAATTTTGTAGGCTGGCCATTAAAGGTTAAACTGAGATACTATCATGTGCTAAAGGATGTAGCAATAGCCCAACACTTGGCCTTCTATTAAAAAATTGTTTGAAAGTGAATAGTCAACTGCAATGGTATCATTGGCATTGTAGCATGGAAGTGTCATTAAATAAGTAATGGAAGTTGATTGATAGTTAAAGAGACAACTAGTAGATAGATGAGATGGTAATGTTTGGGAGTGTGAGGTCTCTTGTCATAGTGGTGGTGAAGTTTCCTTTTTCCATTGTGTAGTCATCCTTTTCCCTATGCATAATTTGTCATATTGTGGCAATAATGGGAGACTAGTTCTCAATTCCTTTGGATGATGGTTTACATTGGTAGTAGTGTGGCATTTATTCGTTGTTTTGGCATTAGTTTCTTTTCCCAATGGGAGATAGTTTCTTCCTTTGGTGGGTGCCTTGTTTATGGTCCTTTGCGTCATCGCTAGAATGATGTGTGGGTGCCCATTCCATTATGATTTGATTGCAATAGTCAGGGAAGTTGTGTTTGAAATGCTAATTGTTGAAGTGTTCTTATGTGGGTAGTTTGAAGGTAGTTCTATAGTTGCTTCTTGGTAATCATTTGCTAGCTATCATGGTGGCCATTTAAGTATAGTTGCCTCTTGTTAATTATTCTGTAGCTACCATGGTGGCCATTTGAGGATAGTAAACCTTCACCTTCTAGTGGCATGGAACCTATAAGATTGGGATAAGAAATGACATTATAGGAGGCATAATTCAAAGTACATAAAAATAAATGGAATATAGGAGTCTTTGTGTTTAATAATTGTTTGGGATACCATTACATTTTGTCAAGACTATTGCACATTGCTTCACGTATGAACTATAATTTTTGTAAATGGAAGAATCTTTACAAAACTAGTAAGTTGCAACTTGAAGAAGATATCATGGTGTACAAAATTGAAATCTAATTTCCTTGTGGTTGAATTATGAAAGAGACCATTTGTTATAGATTATTGTAGTTGTTTGAACTCTTTTAGGAATAACATGGTGGACTATTTTGAGTCAGTACAACATGGATATGTGTTCGAGTGTGGAGATGATATTAGCTATATCTAAGTCAAGGATAGCAAGTGGTATTTGGAGGCATAGTTGTTATGGGTGATGCCATTTTTAAGGCAATGTGCATATGAATGTCAAAATCCCAATTGGGTTAGAGATTTTGCAAACCTTTTGTGTTAAGGTTGTTTCCCTAACTCTTTGTCCATGGCATCTATCCCTCCTCTTCTACATATGGCCATGCCTTCTTCTGCCCCCTTTTTAGTATCTCTTTGTTTCCCAACATGGTCTACCTCCTAATTTTACTCCCCCAATCATACTTGCATCTCATGTGAAAAATTTAACATCTACTTGTCCTTACAACTGATACGATTCCCCTTATTATAGTCACGAGTCCTACATCAATTGATCCTACCACTTCCTTGGCTAGTACTATTTCTACTACCTTGTACGTTCACCATAGCCAAATCCTACATTTAGGTTTCTAGTAAGTCCTTTAAATATGGATCATCAAGCAAACATAATTTCTATCCTTATTCAAAGAGTAGTGATGAAAAGTAAATTGTGAATAGTGTGGGCAATACTTCTTTTTGCCTTCTTTTAAACAAAATGCTCCTAGGAACTTTACTAGGCTTTAGAATCCATGGATGATGTTCTTTAAATTTTGTAGAATCCAAATCTAATCACACTTATTAAATCTAATTAAATATACTCCTAAGCAAAAAGTTGTGAAACTTTTGCCTACCCATTCTCTCAATCTATGACACTTGGAATGTCTCATTTGCACCCATAGGTGGACACCAACTCCCTCTAAGTACCTTGTCTTTATTTTTGTCAACTCAAGATTGTTTAATTGTGCCAATAATGAGTGCATTCTTGCAAAATTCCTCAATCAAGAGCAATGCAAAGGTGTCAAGTTGCATTTTTTTTCTTGCACATCTTGTGGGATTGAGCCAACTAGACTAGCACATTGGGGTGGGTGGGTGAATGCTATTGGAGGCCTTGGTTCATTTTTCGGGTCTTCAAATCCTTCCTAACTACATTGCACCAAGGTAGTCTCTTAAAAGCCACAAGAGAAAAAGGTTGCCAAACTTTTGCTTGCCTATTCTCTCTATTTGTGGTGCTTAGGAATATCTCGTTTACACATATATGTGGATATTGGATATCTCTATAGAACCTTGTTTTGAATTTTTTCAACTCCAAATTGTTTTGACTATGCCAACAATCAATGCATTCTTTCAAAATGCCTCTTATGAAAGTATTGTAAACGTGCCAATAGGGATTTTTTTTTTTCTGTGCCTCATGGGATCAAATTGATTGCACTAGCATTTTGAGGTGGGTGGGTGAATGTTAGAGGCATCAATTTATTCATTGGGTCCACCAATTCTTTTAGGCTACATTGCACCATGAAACTTGAGAGAACAATAATCAACCCTTGATGTTGTCATGATAATCACTTACACAAGAATGCACCTATGAATGTTAAATGTCCTTGAAATGACTCATTAAAACCCTACGGAATTCCTAGAGGTTGATGAAATGAAATAGGATTGCTCACTAATATTTTCATTGTCTTAAAACACTTTGGTAACCCTATCACCATTCTCATCTAGGTTATTAGTGTCTAAGGTGGTTTGTCATGAAATTCTTGGGTTTCCTAGACCCGCAATGAAGATTATTAGCTTCAAGGAGATAGAAGGGCTAATATTTACCATCCTAAATCATAAAAAACTACTACCATAAGGGTGTGATAGTCCTAAAGTCTACCATAGGTTAGTAGAAATGTCATAATAACAAAGGGGTTGGTTATCCCATCTTAAAGTCTACATAAGAAATAGAGAATTGATAACATCATGCCATACAAACCCTTTTACATAATGATCTAAGATAATAGACAAAAGATGTGGTATCTATGTTAAATAGTGAATAAAAGCTTGTGATTAGCAATAGGAGAAGTCGTTATAAGGGTATTAATAACAATCATGGCTATTCATGTACATGGGAATCCAATCTATGAGTTTTCTAAAGTTATTTATTTGAATTAATTTATACATAAATTGAAGATTAATTTATTTGAATTAACTCACATTGACTAATACGTGTTCTCTATGCACTAATTATACACATCAAACCACATGGAAATTTGATAGAATCATAAAAATAATAAATATGACAACATCTATAACCATTATTAATCGTCATTTATATAATGTAAAATTTCATATACATAATGTAATACTATTCATATACTATTCTCATTTTTAATTTAACATTATTCTTATTGTATATCTTTTAATATACTATTCTCATTTTTAATACTATATCTTTTATTGTTTTAATTAGACAAACACAGAAAGAACCCAAGCCCATTGCAGAACAACCATCAAGACAAAAGGGGCAAATCTCACAAGACGCAAGATTGAGAAAACACCTAGCTAGAAATTAGAAGGTTTAAATTGACTGGAACACAGAACCCGTGGAAAACAAGGGTCCCAACCCTATAATGGAAACTTCTCTTTTGTTACACACAAAAGAGAGAGAGGAGAAGAAGAACCTTTTCTCTTCTAACATTACATAGTCCAAGCAATACTATCTTTTATTGTTATTAATATATAATATTTTTCAATAAAAAATCAAATCCATGTAACCTTAATTAAAACAAAGTACAAAGCTCCTTGTATGTTTTAGTGAAAAAGTTTATTTTTTTAAACAAAAGAAGTCGACATAAAGATTCCTATACCCACATTTTTTTAATTAACGTAAAAAAATATTAATTATGATTACATAATAAATCAATTTTGATTCAAATAATGAATAAGATTGAATAAAAGTATCATAATAATTCTCAAAATATTAAAGAATTCAATGTTATCTCTTAAGACTAAAAAGCAAAGATACCAATATAAGAAAGCGCCATCCCGACCTTTTAACTCACAAATTCAGTTTGGTCGCCATAATGCCATAGCATATTTCCATTGCTTCCCCACCAGCATTCCACGCCTTTTCATCACAGGTTACCCACGTTATTCTTTTCTCATTATTCCAATCTTTTCTTCACATTCCAACAACCTCAAGTCATCCTTCCCACAGTATCAAACTCCTCTTCCTCTTCCTCTGCAAACAAACGAATTCTCATCACAATCTCGTTTTCCTCTCTCTATATATAGAGAGAAAGAGATCATACATTCAAAGCCAACAATACAATCAATTCCTTTACATACTATAACCCATTTGCCTATAATTCTGAAATCTGAGCTTTTGCATTTAGAAATGGATGTGAATCTATCATTAGGGATTGATTCAGGGACTGGTAGACGTGCTGGTCGTTCTGGAAGCTTAATCAGAAGAACATCAAGTCAGCTTTTTGTGGAACCTGAGTTTGAGCCCAAAATTGAATGGGTTGACACACCTGAAGCCCATGTCCTTGTGGCTGATCTTCCAGGTTTATTTCATTATCTTAATTCATTCAACATCATAAATTCTAGATTGTTTCATGATAACTGGTTAATGGTGTTTGGTATGGGTCAGGGTCATTGGTTTTAAAAACCATTTCCAGTGGTCTTGGGAGTTTTATAATTGGGTAGGGTAGTAAGTTAAGTGGGTTTAATTGTGTGAAAGTTTTAGTGATAAAGCGATGGGTAGTAATGGAAGACTTGTGGTACTATATGATTGTTCATTTTGTAACGATACTTCTAATGAAATTTGCATCAAGATTGTCCATATGAGAAGTTTATTAGTTGATGTGTTAGCATTTTCCTTCAATTTATAGTTCTTAGTAGTGTTTGTATGCTTTGAGGAACAATTGTTATTAAAGTCATTATAAGTGTTTGAATTATTATGTAAGCTCGTTCAAAACAAAGTGGCATACCCAACAAAACTATACCCAGATATATCTAACTATTTCCAATCTTTCTCCTCCATCCATGTGATCATCAGTAGACACAATGCATATTACAATGATTCATTTTATTAGTTTTAATCCTACCTAAAATATTGGTCATATAGATTGAGTCAATACTAAATACATTATTTATTACCCAAGAAATGACATTTAACTCTAATTATTGGTTTGTGTGCAGGTTTTAAAAAAGAAGATGTAAAAGTACAACTTGATGTATGGGGATTTTTCATAATCAGTGGAGAACGTTGTATTGAGGAATATGTATTTGCAAGAGGGGTGTGTTACTTTAAGCAAAGGATAGGTTTTAGATTCAAAAAGGTTTTTACTATTCCCGAGAATGCTAATACTACAGACATTATTGCTAGATTTGAAAATGAAATGTTTTACATTACAATCAAAAAGTTGAGACCACCCCAAGAAATCAGGTCTAATAATATCTTAGACCAAGAGAGGGAGAGTATCCCACAAGTTGATAAAAGTGGTGCAAATTATATAGAACAATCCAAAGAGATAAAGGATGACAAGGCATCAAGCAATAAATCAAATCAATTTCTAAATGACGAGAAGGTTGAAACTCTAGAAGTTGTAAAGTCCAGTGAAACTCAAGATGGCAAAGCATCAAGCAATAAAATAGATCAAAATCCAAGAGACGAGAGGGTTAAAAATATGGAAGCTATAAATTTTATTGTAACTCAAGATGACAAAGCATCAAGCAATAAACATGATCAAAGTATAAGAGATGAGAAGGTTGAAACTAAAGGACTTGCATTATCTAGCACAACCCAAGATAAAAAATCATTAAGTAATAAAATGGATCAAAGTCCAAGAGATAAGAAGATTGAAACTCCAAAAGTTGCAAAGTCTAGTGTAGCTCAAGATGACCAAGCATCAAGCAATAAACCAAATCAGAGTCCAAAAGATGAGAAGGTTGAGATTTCAAAAGTTATAGAGTCTAGTGCAACTCAACTAGATGATGAGAGGCTTGAAACTCCAAAAGTTATAAAATCTAGCACAACTCAAGATGAAGTACAAAAGGAGACACAATTAGAAGCTCCAAATAATCTACAAGATTTGGACAAACACCCATCATTATTGAATAAAGAGAAGTTAGTTTATTCTAATAGCCTCTCTAAGCCATTTGAATTATTGGATTCTAGTCCAAAAGAAGATGATATGAAGGTTGGGGATCAAAATGAGCATAAATTGGTTGAAAATGTGAGAATGAAGAGAAACCCTCCTCATGAAGATCACGTACAAGAAACAAAAGTATCAAGTGTAAAGGCCAAGAAAGAAGATAATAGTTCCAATTTCTCACACATGAACACAGATAAAGGTGGAGAAGAGAAGCAATCTATTTTGAAAGCTTGTCCTTATGTTTCTCAATTCATTTCATCTAGGAGTGAGTTGATGTTTATAGCTTCCATAATTGTTTTCTCTCTTGCTTTGTATATCATCTGTAGAATGACACATTCAGAGGATTAGAAAGTAAGTTAAGATGTAAGAACCTTAGAACTCATGTCCCTTAACCTTGACTAGGTCAACTAGTTTCATTGATAGTATGAATTTTCTCGGCTCATATTTTTTTATGCTCAATGTAATAAAAATATGTGTTCCACATATCCCATAATGATTTATATGTAAGTCTAAATATTTCTTAAATAATATATTTTCTGGTAATTAAATTTTGTAGAAATATTAGTGTTGTTTCTTATATACATAAATTTAGCTCAATTAAATAATTACATACTTTTTAAGTGAAAGAAGGATTTGAAGTATCTTTTTTTTACAATAACAAAACTATCAAATATTCAAAGATATTTTTGTCTTAGAAAAAAGTAAAAATGAATTATAAATCATGCACATTTTTTTTATCGATATTTAAGATACTTAAATAAATTATTTTGGAATGTGAAGTGAGGGGCATGGATCCCTCATCCATTGGATTACCTTAAATAATTGAAAAACACACATTCAAATCCTTACAACTAGCCAACCATGGCCAATCTTTAGAGATTATCAACCCTAGGAGCAACTATTGGCACAAACATTTTATAGATGCTATGGCTTCCCTTATCGATGAAGGGAAATGGGGCATCCTACAAAACCAACTAAGATCAATATGTGCATCCGAAATCCTATTTTTCTTTAGCAAATAGATTCAACATGTTGATTCAAATACATACTACTATGTCATAAAGAAGAATTCAACATAAGAAACCCTAAAGGGATAATGTGTATTTAATAATTATGCAAGCTTGTTATAATTATGGTACTATACGATTGTTCATTTTGTAACGATACTTCTAATGAAATTTGCATCAAGATTGTCCATATGAGAAGTTTATTAGTTGATGTGTTAGCATTTTCCTTCAATTTATAGTTCTTAGTAGTGTTTGTATGCTTTGAGGAACAGTTGTTATTAAAGTCATTATAAGTGTTTGAATTATTACGTAAGCTCGTTCAAAAAAAAGTGGCATACCCAACAAAACTATACCCAGATATATCTAACTATTTCCAATCTTTCTCCTCCATCCATGTGATCATCAGTAGACACAATGCATACTACAATGATTCATTTTATTAGTTTTAATCCTACCTAAAATATTGGTCATATAGATTGAGTCAATACTAAATACATTATTTATTACCCAAGAAATGCCATTTAACTCTAATTATTGGTTTGTGTGCAGGTTTTAAAAAAGATGTAAAAGTACAACTTGATGTATGGGGATTTTTCATAATCAGTGGAGAACATTGTATTGAGGAATATGTATTTGCAAGAGGGGTGTGGTACTTTAAGAAAAGGATAGGTTTTAGATTCAAAAAGGTTTTTACTATTCCCGAGAATGCTAATACTATAGACATTATTGCTAGATTTGAAAATGAAATGTTTTACATTACAATAAAAAAGTTGAGACCACCCCAAAAAATCAGGTCTTATAATATCTTAGACCAAGAGAGCGAGAGTATCCCACAAGTTGATAAAAGTGGTGCAAATTATATAGAACAAACCAAAGAGATAAAGGATGACAAGGCATCAAGCAATAAATCAAATCAATTTCTAAATGATGAGAAGGTTGAAACTCAAGAAGTTGTAAAGTCTGGTGAAACTCAAGATGGCAAAGCATCAAGCAATAAAATAGATCAAAATCCAAGAGACGAGAGGGTTAAAAATATGGAAGCTATAAACTTTATTGTAACTCAAGATGACAAAGCATCAAGCAATAAACATGATCAAAGTATAAGAGATGAGAAGGTTGAAACTAAAGGACTTGCATTATCTAGCACAACCCAAAATAAAAAAATCATTAAGTAATAAAATGGATCAAATTCCAAGAGATAAGAAGATTGAAACTCCAAAAGTTGCAAAGTCTAGTGTAGCTCAAGATGACCAAGCATCAAGCAATAAACCAAATCAGAGTCCAAAAGATGAGAAGGTTGAGATTTCAAAAGTTATAGAGTCTAGTGCAACTCAACTAGATGATGAGAGGCTTGAAACTCCAAAAGTTATAAAATCTAGCACAACTCAAGATGAAGTACAAAAGGAGACACAATTAGAAGCTCCAAATAATCTACAAGATTTGGACAAACACCCATCATTATTGAATAAAGAGAAGTTAGTTTATTCTAATAGCCTCTCTAAGCCATTTGAATTATTGGATTCTAGTCCAAAAGAAGATGATATAAAGGTTGGGGATCAAAATGAGCATAAATTGGTTGAAAATGTGACAATGAAGAGCAACCCTCCTCATGAAGATCACATACAAGAAACAAAAGTATCAAGTGTAAAGGCCAAGAAAGAAGATGATAGTTCCAATTTCTCACACATGAACACAGATAAAGGTGGAGAAGAGAAGCAATCTATTTTGAAAGCTTGTCCTTATGTTTCTCAATTCATTTCATCTAGGAGTGAGTTGATGTTTATAGCTTCCATAATTGTTTTCTCTCTTGCTTTGTATATCATCTGTAGAATGACACATTCAGAGGATTAGAAAGTAAGTTAAGATGTAAGAACCTTAGAACTCATGTCCCTTAACCTTGACTAGGTCAACTAGTTTCATTGATAGTATGAATTTTCTCGGCTCATATTTTTTTATGCTCAATGTAATAAAAATATGTGTTCCACATATCCTATAATGATTTATATGTAAGTCTAAATATTTCTTAAATAATATATTTTCTGGTAATTAAATTTTGTAGAAATATTAGTGTTGTTTCTTATATACATAAATTTAGCTCAATTAAATAATTACATACTTTTTAAGTGAAAGAAGGATTTGAAGTATCTTTTTTTTACAATAACAAAACTATCAAATATTCAAAGATATTTTTGTCTTAAAAAAAAGTAAAAATGAATTATAAATCATGCACATTTTTTTTATCGATATTTAAGATACTTAAATATATTATTTTGGAATGTGAAGTGAGGGGCATGGATCCCTCATCCATTGGATTACCTTAAATAATTGAAAAACACACATTCAAATCCTTACAACTAGCCAACCATGGCCAATCTTTAGAGATTATCAACCCTAGGAGCAACTATTGGCACAAACATTTTATAGATGCTATGGCTTCCCTTATCGGTGAAGGGAAATGTGGCATCCTACAAAACCAACTAAGATCAATATGTGCATCTGAAATCCTATTTTTATTTAGAAAATAGATTCAACACGTTGATACAAATACATACTACTATGTCATAAAGCAAAATTTGACATAGTTTATTTCCCAACATTAATCCTTAAAGAAAATAATTTGCAATTAAGACATCTTTTCAAATCAACCAGTTTTAGCAACATCCATATAGATTCAAAGCACATAATCATTAATCATGAATGATTATATAGAAGAACACAACACATTGATTTACACAGGGAAAATCATTTTTTGTAAAAAAGGCTACACTCCAATACACAGAGCCAATGTATTATTCAACAACAATGGTTACAATACATTTCAGGCTCTAAGTATTTACATAGAGATTTACATCCTATTCCATTCCTGGAGAAAATATGGTAGCATACCCCTAGTGAAACCCTCACCTCTCTCTAGCTCCTCTAGCAAGCACTTGTATTTATAGAGCTTATAATGCTATAAATCATAAGTTTCAAAAACCTATTCCTAACCATCACGAAGCTACAAGAAAGATGCCAAATCCATCACACATGCAAAAGGTAACTTTCCAATTGGCAACACATTCTAAAAACAATAAGTGCCAATTATTACCGAACATGCACATGCAATTGACACTTGCCAAAATCTAGTTGGTCCTCCAAGGGCGTCCACATTCCATGTAAAATCAACATGGATATAGAAATTTCATTTTGCAAAACTCCCACATAGATAACAACTTCCAAACTTTACTCTTCCAAGTAGGTGTTGATTTCCTACAAAATATGAGTCATGACCATGTCATAGTCAACACACAAATGCCATGATACATGTCACCAAAGAATACCTTTGAGAAGTTCTTAAAAAATTCTCTCTCCAAATGAGCACCCAAGTGACAAGTAGTACTTTGTTGAGCTCTCCTCATTATGCATATATTAATCTCTTCTCCTTTGGGTCCCACAAAGTGATATGACAACTATTAAAGTCAGTACTTTGGATATAATATAATATTTCCATCAAATATTATCAAAATAATAAATGCAAGGACTCTAAGGTTGAGACACCTTAATCCCAACATTCTCCCACTTGTCGAAGAACTATCAAGTCATTGAAAACCACAAGATTTGCACTACTAAGAGTCACTCGATGAAATCACATCATCATAGCCATCCATGAAACTACATAAATCTCAAACATGCTCTCATGCTTCATCAGGACACTAACAACATCCAAAATGTCCACCATCTTAGGCAACAAACCTTGTTATTCTCTATCATGCCAACTATGGAACATAAGGAACAAACCAAGGTGTAAATGCATCAATCCAAAGAACACAAGCATCATATCCCAGTGATATCAAAGACTACAAGATACTACCAAAAATCCATTGTGCTCATGAGCTATACAAAAGACTCAAACAACTTCAAAACCACAACTAGAACAAAATTTGGAACCAAAGACTTCCTCAAAAAAAAAGATCAAACACAAGCTATAACAACAAAAAAAGTTTAGTGCTCCCATCCAACCGATAAACCCACATGACTGAAAAAACACCTATAGAAAATGCTCATCCATGTAGTCACCTATACCTCAAAGGTATCTGTAATATTAGTAAACTCATGCCAACAACATAACCAAACCATAAATTGCAACCACAAGCTCCATGTGCCAAATCAATCAACGAAGACCATATACAACTAGGAACTCCCACTGCATGGGTAATGTCAAATCTAAATATAGATTAGTGCATAGAAAGTATACCAATGTCAAAGAAAAAAGTGTAGCCATGTAGTACCAAGGACCATGCACAAAGATATGCAAATCTTAGAAATAAAACTACTAAAGAGACATATCTGCCAACAAGTCTATGGTGCAGGAGCACCACCTATGAAGGAATGAGCCAAAGACAAGATGATTTTCTATTAGTCTAAGGTGAATGTAATAAGAACCTATGTGTCCTTTTTGTATTTCACTATCCTAGGAGTGTGACAAATTTGTCCATGAATGGGTCAAATTGTCACCTAGGGTCTTGTAGAGTAAATTGAGTCGATAAGGGTCACAATGGCCTAAATTAGGGGATCAAGTGGCCAAAGCTTTATTTGAGTCATTTTTGATGTTTTAGAATCAAATGTAATAATTTTGGGGGACTATGATAGTCAGGAGTCTAAGTTGGTTGAATAATGCAAAAATTGTCATATTGTTAATTTGTTGTCATGTGACAATTTTACACTTTTTGTAAGTTGTGATTCTCCAATGGTCAGTTCAGTTTGAAAAATATTTGGAGGAGGTTGTGTTAATTTGGGGTTACACCTTTAAGGACCCCAAACACTGAAATATGTAAGTTGGTTGATTTGGGAAGGAAATTGATGCATCAAAATTGTTGGAAACTTAGGAAACCGTCTAATTTCTGTTGTTTGCATACTGAAGGTGGATTGGAAAGAATGATCATCACATAGATCCTGAAACTAGATTGTTTTACTTAATTTTGCATTTGGTGCGAAGTCTTGAAGTAATCGCTGCCCCATTCTATAAGAAAATCTCTACTGGGTAGCCTAAAACCCTCAAACCCCTAGGGTTTGCCTGTAATAATGGGTTTTGGCATATCAATCCTTAACTGAACACTCAACCAGTATAGGAGATGATAGGCCACTGTATCATATGCCATTTTAAAAAATCCATTAAGAGAACACAACAGGGCGAGGAGGATGGAGAGCTAACCCTAGGTTTGACATCTCTATGTGACATACCAGTTTGATGAGTGCAGTGCGTGAGAATTGAGTGGTAGAGCATTGGAAAGGGGTTTGAATGTGGTCTAATAATACTTTGGAGGTTGACATAACATTTCATGGTAAGTGATGGCCACCAATTAGGAGAACCAAACAAGTTTGTGGAAGGGTTCAGTCGAATAGGCCTAATAGCCCTATTAGGTTTGTTAGTGTTAGGATTAATGATAGTCCCAAAGATACTGAGAGGGGGGGGGGGTGAATCAATATCTAACCGGTTGACAAAATATTTAACCTTATTAAGTATTTTGCATTCCAAAATAGTGTACCGGTAAACAAGAATTAATGCAGTAAATAGGAACAGTAAAGATATCATAGAAAACACACCATAACACAAGATGTTTAACGAGGAAACTTGGTGTGGGAAAAACCTCGGTGGGATTTGTGACCCACAATATTCACTCATTGACCAATGAATGGATATTACTTACAATGAAGGGCCTGCACATGCAGGAAGGCCAACTGCCTAGAGCTCACTGCTCAATCTACAAAATGGAAGTCTCACTGACTTACAAATGGATTATGAAAATCCAATATAATGTACTGCTACAATTTAGCATATGCTATGCTAGGTTCAGTACCGGTTTAAGCTCATACTATAACCATAAACCTTATACAAAATCTGCCTTAATATTCGCTCATCACTTCTACCATATCCTTCATATGTTCATCCTTACGATATGATTTACAAGATCTCATACATATATGAGTCCATTACAATATGCCATGTTGGCTTTACAAAAGATATTTACAATTAAATACAATAAACAAAAGTTTATTCCTGTCGGTTGGGGTGCAGGTATACATTGTTGTCACTGTTGGTGAAGTGTTTGCCAGTGCCAGTGCCGGTGCCTGCCGGTGATTTACCAGATGAATGCCACAAGGTTGCCATCAATGACAACACCATCATTTCTCACTAGAGTGTAGAATGCCAACAATCTCCCCCTTTGGCATTGATGGAAACACTCATGAGAAAAATCCAAAAATTTGTTTCCAAAAATGAAGTCCAAAAATTTTACCAAAAATGTGTGCTCCCCCTGAGTAGATGATCTCCTCTAATTAGCCATTTTTCTTTGTCCACTGCTCCCCCTTTGACATCAATGACAAAGGTTGTCAAAAATTGTCAAATGAGTGCATAATTTCACTTTGAAGCTTGTAATCGGTTGGTTACAATCAGAAATATGTCGGCCAAAACCAAGTTTAAACTTTGTATGAATCTGTTGTTGTCCTTCATGGTTGCCTCATTTCTTTGGATTGTACCAGTGAGATGATGCATATGCTCCTCCGGTGACTTTTCCCCTTGAATTAATGCCTCAAAGATCTCTTTCCTCAGAGAGATAAGGTTGTCTAATTTAGGACTAAGTTTATGCTTAAGCTCTCTGGCTTTTGCCTTGATCCTTTCTTTCTCTTTCTCTAATTTCTCCATCTTCTCCTCAAATCCTGCTATCTCCTACTCAATAACTGATATAGGTTCAGATGAACCAATGATATTATCAACTATATCATCTATCTCCTTTTGTACTGTGCTTATTTTCTTTTCAATATCCCTTGTTAATAGATATGGCTTGCATGTGTCCCTGTACAATTCCTTGTACTCCAAAGTTGTTTTATTTAGTGCCGATAAAAGTGTGTTAATGTGTTCCGTGCACTTCTTTATTGTTTCCTCAAAGAATTTTTCTTTTTCCTTTTCTATTTTCTCTTTGAATGTTTCCTCATTTATTTGGTCAACTGTTAAAATATTTCCAGAAATGAATTTAGACAATGTGTCTAACTATCCTAAAGAATCCTTTACTTGCTTTAAATTGCATTTTGGTGCAATCATCTTAAGAATAGGAATAGTGTCATCAACTGCCTTATAGGCCAATGCATTACAATCTGTTATCTTCTTTATTGAGTCTAGAAGTACTTCAATCACATTTGTAGGTCTGAATTCGCTCAGTGAAGTACCAGATGTCTGACCAACTACCTTTACTATCTTAGTGTTTGCAGTACTAGCAACCAATTTGCTTGTCTCAACCTCACGTGGATCAGTCTGAGTTTGCATTTTAACTAGCAATGGTTTGGGCTTCTTAGTGATTAACGTTTGTATTGTCTTAATGTGTACCTATGTATCTACCGGTTTCTCTGTATTATCCATTGCTGATATCTCTGTCTCTGTCGGTTTTACCATGCCAACATCTACACTACCAGTATTTATTCCATTGTGCAAAGGTTTCTCTGTATGTACTGTTTGCTCTATTTGTATTCCAACCTCAATATTTTTTGCCGGTTGCTCAATGTTTTCAGTTTTAGCAATATTATTTTTCACCTCAGTGCTATCCTTGTCCACTACTATTTTCACTTCTTGAGTATCAATGTTCATGGTGAACAAAATTTCTGACTCAGGGTTAGTGTCCTCATGTGTTGTGTCAACATTTTCAGTAGCCGGTATGTCGTCAGTATGTACTGGTGAAGTAACCAAAGGTAGTGGTAGGTTGTTAGTTACTTTTATGTTTGGTAATCCACCAACTTTACCTTTTCCTTTGTCTTTGTCCTTTTGATAAACCTTGAAGGTTTTCTTAGGTCTGTTCAACTCTTCCTATTTTTCCTTCTCTACAAAAAAGATGTCCCACTTGTCTGTTGTTTCCTCAGCAATTTCATTAACTCTACCAACCATTAGGCTCACATGTCGGTGTCCACTTGCAAAAACTGATATGTTAGCTTCACTAATTAGTTCATCAATTTCCTCTACAGAGTTAATCAAATGTACCGCTAGAAGTTTTTCAATCTTGAGTTTCTTATCTAGCTCCATAGCTGCAATCCTCCTAGCATCTAACCTTCTATACAATTCATTAGGCAAATCATCTACAACTTCTATTAACACTTTCTTGTATATGTCAAGATGTAGAACAATGTTGTTCTCAATACTTTCCTTTTCTGTATTAGTGAATGTATTATAGAGTTTGCTAACATTTGCCAAGTTGCCTTCATTAGTGATTTCACTCAATAAGTTATCCAAAGGTGGTATAACCTGTTGTTGTTTCTTCTTTGGTGTCAACTTCTTTTCCGGTGGTCTCACTGCCTGTTGCTTCTGCCTTGGTGTTCTTATTTTCTTGGGAGGAGGAGAGGGCACTGGTGAAGGTTTTCTCTTCCTATCAACTTGCTTAAATTCAACAGGTATCTCACTGTCAGATGATTTACCAACCGGTGAGATGTGTGCCTCCAGTTGTAATCCTTCTAGGTCACTTTCCTTTATTCCAGTTATGTTCATGACATTTTCTTTTATTTCCTTAACTTGCTTTGTTGCACTCCTTATGTATTTTTCTCTTTTCTTTCTCTGTTTCAATGTTTGTACATCACTTTCTATTGTTTCTACATTTCCAAAAACCTTTTCTTCTAGTTCTCTAGGTGCCTCTAACAAGGCTTTAGCATAAGTTTCAATGATATTCACATCTGCCTCGTACCCCATTTCAATTACCCATACAGTTCTAGGAAGAACTGCCTCCATGCAGATTTCATCCTTTTTTATTACAAAACATATTTCCTTCTTGTACTTATCCACTACACTCTGTGGTAGTCTCACCTTGTTTTCATTTTTTCTTTGAAGGTTTTGAAGTACTATGTTATTTTTTTTTCCTTGTCAGTGCCCATACCGGTGAAGATTTATAGCAATTTTTTGCCTACCGGTATATAATATCCAAAATCTTTCTTTCAAATACCGGGAACTTCTTTTGTGAAATATAATAGAAGACATACCAAAAGATTGCCAAAACAAAATGTTCCTTTCTTATTACCTTTTATCTTTGTCAGGTTATCTATCAATTCATCTTTTAGCCACTCACATACATCTATTTTTGCATCATTATTCACCATATCATAAGCACTTTTAATACAAAGACTAGATACTGAGTTAAGTCGGTTTGCATGAGTGGTCTTATAACCTAGGATTATGCTTATGAATCTAACATTTTCATATTTGACATCATTTACTCTCAGGGATCTGCTATCATATGTTGCTCCTATTAATGTCATGACAGTGTTATTAGGAACCTTCTTAGTCTTATCTGGCCTGCTACCGGTGGAGGGTAAACCTGTCACTGCCCTAATTGCTTCTTCGACGATTTTGCAAACTGAATCTAGCCAAAGAAATTCTCCATGAACTCTGCTAAGGACAATTCTTACTACCTCCTTAGGAAAATCAGGGATGTCCAAGATTTCCATAAAACCTAAAGTTTCAATTACCTTGTGCTCGGGTTTTACATTTCCATTTTCATCATAGATAACAGTTTTAAACATTTTCAATATTTCCTCGGGAACCTAATTCCTCAATATTGCAGTGAATATAGATTCTAGGGTCTTCAACATAAGCAACACCTTTTGGAATTTTAGAAAAAGAGCCAACAGAATCATCTTGCTTAGCTATTTCGGGGATAATCTTAAAAACGGGCCTAGGGCGTTTCACAACTTCCACAACAGTAGGGTTTGCAATAAATTCTGGAGCAGAGGATGAAGCCATTGGAAAAATACCTTAAGCTGCCTAATAATGGTTGAGTGCTTGAGAGAAATCGCTTCACTTCTTCGCCTTGGATGCCTTCGCTCAAATTTCGCGCTCTTGAAAGTTTGAATGCTCGGTGAATTGAAAAAGAGAGAAAACCCGATGATTTATAATGTCTTTTCTTCCAACAACCGCATTAAATGCTCGTCGGTTAAGTGAAACTTAACACATCTCCCGGTAGAGAAGAAATCTATCTTCTCACCATTAATCGAGGGTAATTTGCATGATGTTCAACTTGCTGCAATACCCCCAAAGGGTTACTACTCAATTGGATGAAGAATCTCTTGGCGGTGGAGTAATATTCTGTTTTTACAGGTGAAGGAATAGTCTCATCAACATTCTGATCTGTCTTTCTAATCCATTGTCTTAAAAATTCTTGCTTTACCTCATCAAACTTTTCTTTGCCTTTCAAACTGGGTCCTTTATTGTTTGCCGGTGAAGTCTTGCTTCTACAAAATTTTGCAATATGTCCAATCTTGTTACAAGCATAACAAGTCACATTGTTCTTTTGAATAGCCTTTCCATATCCTATGCCGGTTTGTGTTCTGCATTGATTAGATAAGTGCCCAAATCTTCCACAGACATAACATCTTACATTCATTTTGTAGTTTTCTAAATTGTGACCATTTTTGTTGCATTTGAAACATTGACCGGTGGGTGCATCAATGTTCTGATTGTTTCTAGATCTACATTGATTTTGTCTATGACCAAACTTGTTACAGTTAATGCATTTCCCATTAAATTTGTAAGCCTTAGGTTGTCTTACCGGTTTATTGTGATCATGATTGTTTGCAGTACCGGAACTTTCTCCAACTTCAAATCCAAGTCCATTAGTATCTCCATTAGGTTTCTGACTTTTCAGCATATCATCAAGTTCTTCTGAACTTTTCTTGAATTTCTCTTTATGTTTATTTGCAGTAGCCAACTCATTTTCCAGAATTCCCTTTTGTCTCATAAGTTCAGTTTTATCATGTTCCATGTGAATTAAATCTATCTTCAACATATCATTTTCATGACTGAGTCTTAGATTTTCATTTCCAGCATCATTGAGTCTCCTAGTCAAGTCATCTTCATTCTTCTTTTTGTCTTCAATGTCTTTACAAAATCTCATAGTCATGTCTTGCATTTCATTCCTCAAAGTCATGTTTTCTTGCCTCATCTTGTTTACAAGATCATTAAGAGTTTCCTTTTCATCATCATCACTATGCATCTTCTCATGAAGTTCTTTTCTCTTATTTCTATCTAAAGAGGGGAAAAGATTAGTGAGGAGGATTTAGTTAGCAAACCATGCAAATCAATCATAGAAATGTATGAAATTGAAAGACATAATTTGAATCACACAAAAATAAGAATGAGATGCATATACCTCACAAAACCTTACACCTTCTCCTTCGGATGGAGCTTGATGAAGTGAAGGCACCCTTGGATGATGCTCTACTTGATGTGCTCCTCTTGCTTGCTTGATTGTGGATGGCTCTCCAATGTTGTGCACAAATGAGATGGATCTTGAGGGATGATAGGGATGAGATGATTAAGTGTGGATGAGAGATGATTTTGACATGGTAAGGTTGCTAAGATGATTTTTCTAGGCTCAAAATGGCAGCATAAGATTACTAAGCTTGGAGATGATGAATGAAGGGATGGAGTCCTCAATTTATAGGAAGAGGAGAGGAAAAATGGATGGCTAGGATGGATTCAAGATGAAGGGTTAGGATTTCTTGTGAGCTCTCACAAGGCCCAAGAGGGGGTGTGGTGACCAAGAGATATGACTTAAAGGCATTTCTTGTCTCCACACTCCTCAAGGTGCATTGGGAAGACTTCCCAATGTGCCTTGAGAAGAGCAAGGGATGGGACATTCCTTGAAGAATGGGGAGGAGGAATTTAAAATTCTCCAAAAAGGGATGATCATGGGGATTGGAGGAATAAGAAGGAATTAAAAATTTCTTGGGAGAGGAGATGCCTAGAGGAATGTGAGATTTTGAAAATCTCATATTCACCTAGGAAAAGAGCATTTAAAGCTAGTGGTTGGATGGAAGGAAGGGACAAGGAGTTGACTTTGTGGCTAATCATGATGATTAGCCACTAGCAACTCATTAGGAGGGGGATTAGAGAAAAGATTAGGTGGGATAGGATTTGTAGGATGATTTGACTAGGAGAGAGAATGAGTGGAGGGAATTAAAAATTAGAAGAATAAGGTTAAGTGAGTTCAGAGAATTTCTAGAAGAATTTATTAGGTTAATGATGGGTTAGGAAGATGATTTGGAGGAATCATGTGGGTTAACTAATTAATTGAAATTAATTAGCTAAGAGGAAGATTTGTGAGGATTTAAATTTTTTAGAAGAATAAAGAGAGGGATTGATTTATTAAATAAATCAATCACATACTATAGTGGCAATATTAATTATAATTAATTAATATTGAGGAGACTTTGAATTAACATAATTAATTAATTAATTATGTGAGGAATTAAAAATAATTAAAATAATTATTTTTTAGTGTCTACACTAGCAATAGTGAGATTCTCCTGAAGTCCTTGAATGAATTCTTGTGCAGTTCTCAAATCATCTTCAAGTTTGATATTCTTTACTTCTTTGAATCATAGTCCACAAGAGCTCCTTCTAATTGCTTTCTTAAGTTCTCTATCTGTACCGATGTCAGAATCTTCCTCAAGCTGTTAGGCTTTTGAAAATAGAGGACCAGGCTCTGATACCAATTGTTAGGATTAATGATAGTCCTAAAGATACTGAGAGGGGGAGGGGTGAATCAGTATCTAACCGGTTTACAAAATATTTAACCTTATTAAGTATTTTGCATTCCAAAACAGTGTACTGGTAAACAAGAATTAATGCAGTAAATAGGAACAGTAAAGACAACATAGAAAACACACCATAACACAAGATGTTTAATGAGGAAACCCGGTGTGGGAAAAACCTCGGTGGGATTTGTGACCCACAATATTCACTCACTGGCCAATGAATGGATATTACTTACAATGAGGGGCCTGCACATGCAGGACGACCAACTGCCTAGAGCTCACTGCTCAATCTACAAAATGGAAGTCTCATTGATTTACAAATGGATTATGAAAATCCAATATAATGTACTGCTACAATTCAACATCTGCTATGTCAGGTTCAGTACCGGTTTAAGCTCATACTATAACCATAAACCTTATACAAAATCTACCTTAATATTCGCTCATCACTTCTACCATATCCTTCATATGTTCATCCTTACAAAATGATTTACAAGATCTCATACATATATGATTCCATTACAATATGCCATGTCGGCTTTACAAAAGATATTTACAATTAAATACAATAAACAAAAGTTTATTCCTGTCGGCTAGGGTGTTGGTATACATTGTTGTCACTGCCAGTGAAGTGTCTGCCGGTGCTAGTGCCTGCCAATGATTTACTAGATGAATGCCACAAGGTTGTCGGTAGGTTGCCATCAATGACAACACCATAATTTCTCACTAGAGTGTAGAATGCCAACAGTTAGTGCAGTATAGGTTGAGATATCTACAAGTTGGTCTGGTACAAAAAAGTGAGATATTGTTGATAACTCCCAAAAAGGTGTCTGAAAATATAATTTGTTGGCCTAGATCGTTAGGGTGTCAAAAGTTATCTCCTGATTCCTTCAAATGGAGGCCTAATTGCAACTAGGTCTGTTTGTGGGAAAGTGAGTCAAAATTGATGTTCTGGTGGGTCTAAACCATAAAATCTTGTTTCATTTATGTTAAGTTGCTGTGAGAACACCCCTCCAAGGGTTGTTGTATTGAATTGGTCAAGTGGGCCATTCAAACCCTAAAGCCTAGTAGTAGCCCACTCATGTATGCAAGGGTGTGTGTAGTCACACAAGACTTGAGAGTATTAGTTGTTTGTGAGTGGACATATTGGAGCCTTTGAGTCTCCCAAGGTATTGTTTAGTGTCATTGAACCATTGCTTGACTTGGTGCTGTGTAAGGACCCTTTGGTAGTAGGGATTTGGTTGAGTTTGTGAGCCTTAGAGATTGGTTAGTTCAAGGTTATCCTTCTAGTCTGTTGCCTCCTTATCAATCTCCACAACTCTCCCAAGTTCTCCACATATGATAATAAAAAGAGATAAAAGGAACATGACCACAAACTTGTGATCACCATAGCTCCACAAAAAACCTCATATTCAATGTCATGTGAGTCCAAACATCTAGGAAGATCACTGAGACCAAAGAGAGAAACCACAATCATAAGAATAACATGTTCTCCTACATATACATCTAAATCTTAGTTGTGTCAAGTATGATCTCCTTCAAAAATCCTTCACCAACACCCAAACACATTCAATCTCAAGAAATTAAACACAACATATGCATCATGTATCCATATGGATGTAAGATTATCACATCAAAGAAGACCAAACTAAGTCCATTTCTGTTAGAAATTAGGCTCTTAGGATACTAATAGTTATAAACAAGATATAAATTAAATGAAATGAGAATAATACATGCAGAAATGTACACATTACACAAGATATACATGGGAAAAACCCTTTTGGGTAAAAAACCCATAAAGCATCATTTTATTAAAACACTTACAAATGTAGTCTATCATAAATAGACTTGAACCTGCCATACTCCTCCAATACTTCCACATGGCCAATAATACCTCTTGTGCACAGTGATACAACTCACTATAAATATCCAAATTCACACACCTCTCAAATGAGATAGAACCTCTTGAAATATAGGAGGAAGGGTGGATTCACTAGACACACCTTTTCAATAGTCCCCATTCATAAATAATTAATAATCTAATAGTTATTAGATTATAATGATTTCAAATGGGATATTCTTATAAAGAATATAATATATAAGGTTTTATAACCTTATATTAGAATTCATTGTCATCTCTTAAGAAAAAAACCAAAGATGCCAATATAAGAAAGCACCATCCTGACCTTTTGACTCACCAATTGCATAGCATATTTCCATTGCTTCCCCACAAGAATTCCACACCTTTTTATCATAGGTTAGCCACATTATTATTTTTTAATTATTCCAATCTTTTCTTTACATTTCAACAAACTCTTAATCTTTTGTACTGTATCAAACTTCTCTTCTTTTTCAAGTAAACGAGAGAGAGCGAGAGAGAGAGAGAGAGAGAGAGAGAGAGAGAGAGAGAGAGAGAGAGAGAGAGAGAGAGAGAGAGAGAGAGAGAGAGAGAGAGAGAGAGAGAGAGAGAGAGAGAGAGAGAGAGAGAGAGAGAGAGAACAATACAATCCTTTTACATCCTATAACCCATTTGCCTATAATTATTAAATTTGATCGTTTGATTCCACAATAATTAGAAATGGATGTGAATCTATCATTATGGGTTAATTAAGGGAGTGGTAGAGGAGTTGGTCATCCCAGAATCCTAATCAGAAGAACATCAAGTCATCTTTTTGTGGAACTTGAGTTTGAGCTCAAAATTGAATGGGTTGACACACCTGAATCCCATGTCCTTGTGGTTGATCTTCTAGGTTTATTTCATTATCTTTATTCATTTATCATCATAAATTATGGTTGTTTCATGGTGTTTAGTATGGGTCAATACATATGTGGTCATTGGTTTTCAAAATCATTTCTTGTGGTTTCATAAGCTTTATAGTTAGGTAGTAAGTTAAGTGGGTATGATTTTGTAAATTTTTTAGTAATTAAGAGATGGGTAGCAATGGAAGACTTGTTTGAAGATCTGGTTATGCAAACTTGTTATAACTATGATACTATTCAATTTTTCATTTTGCAATGATACTTATAATGAAATTTGCATTAATATTGTTCATATGCAAAGTTTATTAGTTGATGTGTTTACATTTTTATTTAATTTATAATTATTTGTAGTGTTTGTATGATTTTGAGGAACAATTATTATTAAAGTTATTATAAGTGTTCAAATTATTATGTAAGCTTGTTCAAAACAAAGTGACATGTCCCACAACACTATACCCAACTTATATCTAACTAGTTCCAATCTCTCTACTTCATCCATGTGACCATCATTAGACATGATGCATATTGCAATGATTCATTTTATTAGTTTTAATCTTATTTAAAATATTGGTCACATAGATTGAAGGAATACTAAACATATAATTTATTACCCAAGAAATGACATTTAACTCTAATTATTGGTTTACGTGTAGGTTTTAAAAAAGAAGATGTACAAGTACAACTTGATGTATGGGGGAATCTCATAATTAGTTGTGAATGTTTCATTGAAGAATTCATATTTACAAGAGGGGTGTCACACCCTAAGCAAAGGATAGGTTTTAGGTTCAAAAAGGTTTTAAGTATTCCTGAGAATGCTAATACTACAAATGTTACTACTAGATTTGAAAATGAAATGTTTTACGTTACGATAAAAAAGTTGAGACCACCCAAAGAAATCAAGTCTACTAATATCTTAGACCAAGAGAGAAAGAGTATCCCACAAGTTGGTAAAAGTGGTGCAAATTTTGTATAAGAATCTGTTGGTTAACAAATTTGCCCTTTCTTAATTTTATGGTGAATGACTCATGTATGCCCTTTTTTGAAAATACAAATGAAACCAACAGTTGGGTGAATTGATTATTGGTTTACCCTCTGCATAAGGGTGCAACTTCCTGTATGATATTCAATGAATTTTTATACATACACAAACATTAAATTCACTTTTAACCAGAAAGTCAGAAAAGGCATTTCACATTCATTAGTCAACACCACATGAATGGTACAAAGATAAATGCTTTATATGCAAAGCCCACATACTTGCAATCAGATTAATTTTATTTCACATAACTATCCTTATTAAAGAAATCAGATATCATGGACTCTGATCGAGTCTCTCTCATGCCTCAAAGGACAAGGGGGATCAGAATATCCAAACAAAAGTTAACAGTAGAGTTATTTATCAGATTCATTCACAAACTTATGAAAAGTGGATAATCAAAGAAGTAACATATTTTGCACATACACATGTATCCCAACAAAGATTTTCTTTTCACATTCAAACATACAGATTTGAAAGCTGCTGAAAATGTATCATTTCATTCACAGATAAACATGTCTTCACTGAAAAATCCACAACATGCTAAAAAAAAAGTCTACTAACTTCAAACAAAGTTTTTTGGACCTTTCCAAATTCTTATGAAAATGTTGTTATAGCCACAACCTGGACAATAGTTAGTTAGGGAAACACGAAAGTTTTACCTTCCGCCCCACAGTTTCACAGTAGTTTTTAAAACAGAAAAACTAAACCTAATTCCCCAAATGGGAAAATCCAAGAACGAATATTATGAGGACATTTGGCCAAGCTGAGGGGCACCTTTATCAGCTTCAAGAGATGTGGCAGTGGTGGCTTTCTTTCAATTTTCATGAGTTGTGGAGAACGTCTGGATAAGATCAGAGTGTGGGAGGCTGATGTGGGTGATCCTTTGTTTCCACACTTCATTTTCTCTGCAGACCTGCTCCACCTGATTAGCGCGGTCGCCCAAGTGTTCAATGCAGAGGAATAACATGGATTTGATTTTGACTATGGTTGATAGGTCACTTGGATCCAATGCTTGTGCTTCCATATAATTGATCTTACCCTCAAATGATTCTGTTATAACTTCAAGACTTTCGATGGTTTTTCCATCTTCTTTTAATCACTTAATCCCTATGCATTTGAGGTCATTCTGCATTGATATTATCAGTTCAACAAGATGATTCATCAACTTAGCCAGCTCGCCATATGCTTGTTGTATTATGGAGTTTCTTTATTGTATGTTCTTTTTGCAGACATAGAGAACATTATCATCAAGGCTCGACACAGGTTTTTCGCTCAAGAACTTCATTACCTGATATGTCTGCACCTCCTGCATCTGCATTGCTATCACTGCCCATTTAGATTCCTCCTTTTTCCAACTTGTAATTTCTGTCTCCAATTCCTTCATGACTGACTAAGTATTTTCATATACCTTGCTTAAGTTAATAAAATATCCTGTTCCCGATTTATTGATTCCCTCAAACCAATCCATGAAAACCTCAGTTATCATTTTACATTTTTAAATCTGCTCAAGGGCCTTCTGATTCGTTGGTGATTTAGGGTCAAAGGAGGATGGTAATTGAGATAGAGGTTGTGGATCTAAACTATGGATTGCTTCTATGTATTCGGCCATATGTCTCAAGGTCTCCTTTAATTCTTGCTTATCCTTTTCATCTTTCCAAGTCCATGTGACAATTCTTTTAGACGATGCCTCTAGATGATAGACATCTTCTACCCTTGTTCTGGCTCCAAGGTTCACCTTTTCAATGGAAAAGTCTTTTGATGAAGGCCTTCCTGTGGCTGCATCTACATTAGGATGAGCAATTTCTGCTATCCAATTCTTAGTATCTTCATCAAAGTCTATTCTTGAAATAGTCTTCAATTTCTTTTGCTTTGGAGTCCTTCCCAAAATTTTCCTGACCATATCCTCGATCGATATCGAGGCAGGAACTAAGTTCCTCTTCTTGCTAGTCAGGGTAGTCTCTAACCAATGAGGATTCTCACTATCGGTTTCCTTTTCAGTCAGATGTTTCGTTGGGCCAGAAGTGGGTAGCATCATTTAGTTTGACATATCAGTCTCATATTCTCCCAAGCCTTCTACATTACCTGCTTCTACATCTGTTAGCACAAGCTCCCTCTCCGCCATTGCACTTTCAAATTCATAAGATGAGTCTAAGTCCACAATCACCTAAGGCTCCTTCTTGCCTTTCCCTCTGGTTTTAGATCTTGTAACCCGTGGTGATGACTGCTCTTCCAATGAAGCCTTGGCACTACCAGCTTCTAGCTTGACCTATGAAGCACCTACAAGACAAATCCCAACACGTTGATTAGATGAAACTTTCTGGATTGGAACATGGTTTCTTCTAACAGTTAATTTTCCAAGTCTTTGTTGCCTTAACCATTGTTAATTCCTACGTATGACTGGGAAGGATGTGACCCTTATTTGATCTTGCTCATCTTGGCTCCAGTCAATTTCTGGAAGCAGAGTTCCCTGTACAACCTGTGTATAATGAGGGTCTACCAAGTCTTCCCCCATCTCTTCAATTTCAAAGATGTCCATCTGCAACCCAAAATAATCTATCTGATATACAGTGAACTGAGAAAACATTCTCCTACGCACTTCAAATTCATCGACACAATCTACCCCAAAATCCTCTAGTTCAGGTCCATGACTGAAAGCATCTCTAAGAACTACATGCTCCCCTGAATATCCCTTACTATCAAAATCTTGCCGGGGAACATAGTATTTGAGATTTAACTTCTTAAAATTAATTTCTAAATTCAATGCATCTAACACTATCTTGCAAATATAATGACCTAGTTCCAATGGAAAAACAACTCCAGAATCTGGTGAGTTTAATAACTTTTGTGAGAAACATGGTATAAGGAGACAATTTTTTACTCCCTAGACACCTCAACAAAATGGAGTTGTGGAAACGAAGAACAAAACTATCTTAGATGCTGCTAGAACCATGATGATGGAAGCTAATCTACCTCATATCTACTGGAGAGAAGCAGTAAACACAATAGTCTATACATTCAACAAAGTTCATATCAAAGGAGAAACCGGTAAGACACATTATGAATTATGGTTTGGCAATATACCTAAAATTAAGTATTTCAGAATCTTTGGTAGTAAATGTTATATTAGGAGAGATGATATCATTGGCAAATTTGATCCTAGATACGACAAAGGAATATTTCTTGGTTATTCTAATGAAAGCAAAGCATATAGATGTTATAACAAGAGATTGCAGAGAATTGTGAAAGGCGCTAATGTCAAGGTGGATGAGCTGAATAGAAGTCAAATCAGAGTTTATGAGCAAGAACCGACAGTGGAAATGATCATAACTAAACCGGTAACACCTTTGCCAGAATATAATGTTGAACCAGTTACTGCTGCAGTATCAAAAACTTCAACAATAACTGAAGAAAAGGAAAGAGGAACAGAGAATTAGAATACTCTTAGGTATGTAAGGCTGAATCATTTAGAAGATTAGATCATTGGGGATAAGAACAATGGAGTGATGACAAGAAGGAGATTGGCAGCTAATGAGGTATGTTTAATTTCTCAATTTGAACCAGTATCAGTAATTGAAGCATGTAAAGATGAATGTTGGATGAAAGCTACTGAAGAAGAATTAGATCAGATAAAGAAGAATAACACATGGACTTTAGTATTCCAGCCTAAAAATAAGAATGTTATTAGAGCGAAATGGGTTTTTAGGAATAAATTGAATGAAGATGGACAACTTGTAAGAAATAAAGCTAGATTGGTTTGTAAAGGATATTCTCAAAAGGAAGGAATTTATTATGGTGAAACTTTTTCACTGGTAGCTAGGATTGAAGCTGTAAGATTGTTTCTTGCCTATGTTGCACATAAAAACTACAAGGTTTATCAGATGGATGTTAAGTGTGCCTTTCTGAATGGGGATCTTGATGAGGAAGTTTATATTGAGCAACCTGATGGTTTTTCACTTTCAGATGATAAAAACATAGTTTGCAGGTTAAGGAAAGCTTTATATGGATTGAAACAGGCACCTAGAGCTTGGTATGCAAGGTTAGATAAATATCTTTTGAAGCTTGGTTTCACTAAAGGTAATGCTGACAGTAATTTATATTATAAAGTCACTAATGATGATATATTGATTATTGAAGTCTTTGTTGGTGACATCATTTTTGGAGATGAAGATAAGTTGTGTATGGAATTTTCTAAAAATATGGAGAAATAATTTGAAATGTCTATGATTGGGGAAATGAATTTTTTCTTAGGTTTTTAGATTACTCATACTGATAAAGGTATTTTCATCTATCAAACTAAGTATGCTAGGGAATTGTTGAAAAAATTTGGTATGGAAGAATCTAAACCGATAAGTACTCCTATGGTTACAAGTGAGAAATTGACAAGGAAAGATGAATCTGCAGCGGTAAATCCTACAAGATACAAGTCTATGATTGGAGGTCTGCTATACTTGACTCAGACTAGGCCTGATATAATGAATGCTATTTTTATTGCATCAAGATATTAAAGTGATCCTAGAAAAAATCATGAGAGTGTTGTGAAAAGAATTTTTAGATGCTTGCAAGGTACACTTGAATATGGTTTATGGTACCCTAAGGATGATAACTTTACTTTATGTGCATATACATACGCAGATTGGATAGGTGATGTTGATGACTGGAAAAGAACTTCTGGTGGATCTTTCTTTCTTGGAAAGAAGTTGGTTTCATGGATCAACAAGAAACAATCATGTACTTCTTTATCTACTATTGAAGCTGAGTATGTTGCTGCTGCTACTAACTGTACACAAGTTCTATGGATGAAGAAAATGTTGAAGGACATTAAAGTGCATTGCATTGGACCGGTAGTTATTCACTGTGATAACTCTACTGCTATAGACATACCAAAGAATCCAGTATTTCACTCTAAGACAAAGCACATATCTATCAAGTATAACTTTTTGAAGGAGAAGGTGGAGGAAAATGAGGTTAGATTGGTTTATGTGAACACTAAAGAGCATATTACAGATATCTTCACTAAACCTTTTCCTAAAGAATCATTTGAGTACCTTAGAGACAGATTAGGGGTTTCTGCCCCTCCAGAAGAGAACTGATTGATTCTATTTGGCATCAGTTTGGTATGCATTGTCAGAGATATTATTTATTCCAGATTGATGTGGGGATGCTACTACTTAGGGGGAGTAGTTAGCTTTGTGATTCAATGGTTTTTGATTTTTGCTTTGATATTTATGCTAGATCCTTGGCATTGATGTCAAAGGGGGAGAGATATTCATGTGAAAAAATTAAGTGATATATACATTAGGGAGAGTATGTTTCAGAACTTCATTGCTATATTCTTTTGTGGGAGATTTGTTTGGAATTTCTTGGCACTTGGATGTTTTTTATATCTAGTGTTGCCATCAATGCCAAAGGGGGAGATTGTTGGCCATTTGGAGGAATTGCTTGTGTTGTATTGATGTTTTGTCATTGATGTCAACACTAGCTATTTTGGTTGCTTTACCGGTATCCTTCTGGTCCCGGTAGGTTGTTTGGTTTTATGGTTGGATTAGTTCATGATGATCCGGTATACTCCAATATGTTTGGGTTATGGAATTGGCTTACTAATGCTACTCAGATTCATGTTCAGTCAGTTAGTTTTGATCTTGTGATTGGATGCTATCTTGTATGTTGTCACACTTGCTTTGTTGTTACGGTGAGGGTTTCACTAGCAGAGCATTGTTGAAGATCTTTGATGTTATGCATAAGTGGTGTTGTGCATAAGTGGAGATTCCGAATGCTGATGGTGATCGTGTTCAAGACTTGGTTGATTGGGATGATTGCTTTGGTGTGTGTGGACCTAAATTGGGTCTAGGTTTGTCTAGGCTATGGATCGACTTAATGTAATGTGTGGATTGGACTTCTAAATGTGTTTCTAGGATGTCTTATGGGTTGGATATTATTTCTTTTGTCTTTGGCCGACATGTTTTGTAATTATGTAATTTTTTTATTGTCTGGTGGTCAACCTTATTGTTTGTGGCCGAGGGTTTGTATATATATGATGTAAGATCTCATTGTAGATCATGGGAAAAATATATGTGTAAGTGATATGGATATGTAAGGAGCGAATAATGTAATAATCATTCAGGCAGAGGATTTGGTCGATCATTGGTGATCGAATTGGGTTTATGTAAGAGGATTTAGTCCTCCGATATTGAGCTTGACCAGAACTGTACTCAGGCATAAGAGATGCTATCTTTGCAGTTCATTCTTTCTTCCTGATTGTAGTATGGATTTCTATGTAGTCAGTGAGACTCCTTTTGTGATGAGAAGTGTTCTCTAGGTTGTTGGCCTTCCTGCAAGTGCAGGCCCCTCAATTGTAATCACATACTTATTGCAAAAGTATTATCTGACTGTGGGTAGGCTTTCCACCATGGTTTTTCCCTTTACTGGGTTTTCCACGTACAAATATTGGTGTCATGTGGATGGTATTTATTCTCTAATTATTGTTTATGCTTAATTGGTTTATCTTCTATTTCGATAATTGGTTTATGCATTTCGGTATTGATCTTTTGGGTTCTGGTATTAAAGTTTTAATTGCTTAAGGTTTCGGTAATCTGGTGACAACCAATTCACCCCCCCTCTCAGTTGTCTTTTGGTTATTTGAACTATCTAACAAGACATACGTTGGTTCACATTACCCTGCAACTCAACAATCAACCTGCCAACAAACACATCATGAACTCAGCTGTAATTTTCATGACACATCTTCGCTTATAGGTGTGGATAATAATCATAAATTAGCATATTATCAATAAAAGGTTCACGATAGAGTCCAGGACATGTCCTAGCATAGGCTAAAGAGTAAAACAGGTATGAAGTCATGTAGAAATTATTACTTCCAAGAATATTACTCAAACTCTTGTGAAGTCCATTTGCAATCATGCTCGCCCAGTCAATGTGCCTGTTTTGGTCTAAAATCACTTGGATAAAGAAATACATCCAATCCTCCCAAAAGAAGGCCTGTTGAATACCTTTAACCTTATGCAACAAAATCACAATGTTCCTAACCTCCTTTATCATATGTTCCCGGGTTAAAGGTTTCTGAAGCCTGGAACCTCCCTTTTGAAATTTCAACAACCAATTCTGAGCTATAACACTTCTGTATTGGGGTTTCTTCTCACTAAAATATCCGTAGGAAGTGATGATGGTCCAGTTTTTGTAGGCTTCTCGGGCATGAATTTCAAACACAACCATAATGGTTTCTCTATTTACATTCAACAATACTTCACCATTGGCATCCCTAATGCACCTGTCGGCCACATCATACTAGTTCATACATTCCAAAACTAGGTCCAGGTATTTTAGAGTAGGCGAGAAAACGATAGCATCTATAAGACCACTATCTACAATCCTCTACATCATGGGAAAATTGGCAGGGTTTCTATCTCTTTCCATAAGCTCCTCAAGATTAGCATGAACTAGAGATGTATCACCAAACTCTGGGAGAGAACTAATGAGTCTGGCTTCAAAAATCATTTTGGGAGGTACAAGCCTCATTTTGATGATGCAACTACTTCGACAATAAACTACGACAAGCAAATAAACCCAGAACCACCACAACAAGAAACTGAAGAAATCTTCTTTTCTATATGTGAAATGAAAGAAATGGAAAAGACTGAACTCACATGTCATAAACTGCGCTACTTCTGAGCTTGAGAAGCAGAGAATTACCTTTCCTTCGCTAAATTGTTTGTTTTCTAGATTTGTCTTTTCAAACAGGTTTTATAGTAGTTTGTTATGATTAGCATGAAATTCAGTGACACAATCCCCATACTGCTTATGCATGCGAGATAACTTTGAAAAGACAATTCCTAATGCATGCATTAATTACATATCACCTTCGTGAAATTACCTATCAAAGTAATGATTACTTTCCATTTTGAAAAGTTATGGCTTGCTCAGAAAAGCACTTCACGTGCTTGAAATATTTTGTCGTGGAACAATGATGTCCATCTTCTTACATCCCGTCTTGCTTGATCTTTGAGCCTAGCGGCTGAAAAACATCGAACCATGGAACCGCTGAACCGTTGAACCATAAAGGTTCAATAGTTCAAGGTTCAATTTGTAAAGCACAAAGGACTAAGACATTCGGACCCCAACAAACTTGACTACCTAATGACCTCATTGAACCAATGTACCTATGAACCTCTGAACCTAACTGATTGGTTCAATGAAGAAAAGGTTTGGCCTTTGATTACATGACTTACAAAATGGGGCCGAAAGACAAAGACGATTTAGACTACAACCACGAGAAACTTTCAAAACAATAAAAATTCTACAAGGGAATAAAATTTAGATAGGGGAAACAAATGCGGAATATGGGAGTAACAATTGGCTTTGACTAGGGACCAAGCCCATGATTGACTAAGGAATGAACCTAACATCTATGGTTTCGCAGACCAACAAACAAAAGAAAAACCAAAATACAACCAACCACTACCAAACAAACAACACAACAAAATTCTAAGTACAAAGAAGGAGGATGTTTGCTTGCAACTGATAAAGCTTTAAATCTTCCCCATTATAGGATAGGGGTAGGGCTGTTCTATTAGGATATTCAAGTTTAAATGAGTTAGGGCCCAATATCTAATTAATCACAAATGGTCCCTTCCAAAGAGAATCTAACTTCCCGTGCACCCGCTTTGGTTCTCTACATCTGTCCTAGAGCAAGACCTGATCCCCTAGCATGATCTTTTGTGGTCTAGCTTTGCGATCAATTTTTTTTTTACCCAGGCTTGATGTGTAGTGATATGATATGTTAGACAGTTCAAATAACCAGAAGACAACTGAGAGGGGGAGGGGGTGAATTAGTTGTCACATATTACTAGAACATTCAACAATTAAAATTATAATATTGGAACCCAAAACATTAATACCGGAATGCTTAAACCAAACACCAGAATAAAAGTTAAACAAATTAAGCATAAACAATAATCAGATAATAAATACCATCCACATGACACCAAGATTTATATGTGGAAAACCCGGTAAAGGGAAAAACCATGGTGGGTAGCCTACCCACAGTCAGATAATACTTTTGCAATAAGTATGTGAATTAAAATTAAGGGGCCTACACTTGTAGGAAGACCAACAACCTAGAGAACACTGCTAATCACAAAAGGAGTCTCATTGACTACATAGAAATCCAGACTACAATCTGGAGAAAGGAATGAGTTGCAAAGATAGCATCTCCTATGCCTGAGTACAGTTCCGCTTAAGCTCAATACCGAAGGACTAAATCCTCTTACATAAACCCAACTCAATCTCCAATGATCGACAAAATCCTCTGGCTGAATGATATTACATTATTTGCACATTACATTTCCATATTCCATACATATGACCATTATCTACAATGAGATCTTATAATATATATACAAACCCTTGATCATAAACAATCAGGTCAACCACCAGACAATAAACCAATTACATAATTATAAAACATGTCGGCCTTAGACAAAACAAATAATATCCAAATCATAAGACATCCTAGAAACACATTGAGAGGTCCAATCCACACATTACATTAAGCCGATCCATAACCTAGATCAACCAGGACCCAATATAGGTCCACACGCTAAAAAATGATCCCAATCTGCCAAGTCTCGAACATGATCACCATCAACATACTCAATCCATACCAGAAGCTGCACCAACACCACTTATGCATATCATCAAAGATCTTCATCAAAGCTCTGCCGGTGAAACCCTCACCAAAACCACAAACCCAACTTCCAAGAAAATAGGATAGCATCTGATCACCAGACCAAAACCAACTTACTAAATATGAACATGAGTAGCATGAATAAGCCAATTCCATCAACAAAACATACCAGAGCATACTGGATCATGCCAGATCCAAACCAACCAGAAACCATACAACCTACTGGGACCAAAAGGGTGTCGGTAAAGCATACAAAACAACTAGTGTTGACATCAATGACAAAACATCAATGCAACACATAATCAATTCCTCCAAATAGCCAACAGTCTCCCCCTTTTGCATTGATGGCAACACTAGATGTGAAAAACATCCAAGTGCCAAGAAACGCCAAACAAGTCTCCCCCAATGGAAGACAACCAACAATCTCCCACTCAAAGATATAGCAATGAAGTTCTAAAACAAAGAAAAAACTCCCCCAATGAATGATATATATGTAAAGATCTATTTTTTTTAAGTATCTCTCCCCCTAATGTATACAACTGCTTAAGTTTTTCACATCAATATCTCTCCCCCTTTGAAATTAATGTCATAAATCTGACATAAATATCAAAGAAAAAACATAAACCATTGAAACACAAAGCTAACTACCCCCCGAGCAGTAGCATCCCCACATCAGTGCCATAATGAATAATATTTTTGATAATGCATACCGGACTGATGCCAAATAACATAAATCAGTTCTCTGTCGGAGGGGCAGAAATCCTTAACCCATCTCTCAGGTACTCAAATGATTCTTTTAGCAAATTTTTAGTGAAAATATCTACAATCTGTTCTTTAGTGTTCACATAAACCAGTCTAACTTCATTTTCTTCCACCTTCTCCTTCAAAAAGTTATACTTGATAGATATATGCTTTGTCTTAGAGTGAAATACCAGATTCTTTGATATGTCAATAGGAGCAGAATTATCACAACGAATAACTTCCGGTCCAGTGTAATGCACTTTGATATCCTTCAACATTTGCTTCATCCATAGAACTTGTGTACAATTAGTAGCAACAACAACATACTTAGCTTCAGCAGTAGATAAAGAAGTACATGATTGCTTCTTGTTGATCCATAAAACCAACTTCTTTCTAAGAAAGAAAGCTCCACCAGAAGTACTTTTCTGGTCATCAACATCTCCATCCCAATCAACATCTCCAATCATAGATTTGTATCTTGTAAGATTTACCAGTGCAGAAACATCTTTCCTTGTTAATTTCTCACTTGTAACCATAGGAGTACTTACAGGTTTAGAATCTTCCATACCAAATTTATTCAACAATTCCCTAGCATACTTAGTTTGACAGATGAAAATACCTTTGTCAGTCTGAGTAATCTGCAAACCTAAGAAAAAATTTATTTCCCCAATCATAGACATTTCAAATTCTTTCTCCATATTCTTATAAAATTCCATGCATAACTTATCTTGACCTCCAAAATTAATGTCATCAACAAATACTTCAATAATCAATATATCATCATCAGTGATCTTATAATATAAATAATTTTCAGCACTACCCTTAGTAAAACCAAGCTTCAAAAGATATTTATCCAATCTTGCATAGCAAGCTCTAGGTGCCTGTTTCAATCCATATAAAGCTTTCCTTAACCTGCAAACCATGTTTGTATCATCTAAAAGTGAAAAAAATCACGTTGCTCAATATAAAATTCCTCATCGAGATCCCCATTCAAAAATGCACACTTAACATCCATCTGATAAACCTTGTAGTTTTTATGGGCAACATAGGCAATAAATAATCTTACAACTTCAATCCTAGCTATAGGTGCAAAAGTCTCTCCATAATCAATTCTCTCCTTCTGAGAATATCCTTTACAAACCAATCTAGTCTTATTCCTTACAACTTGTCCATCCTCATTCAATATATTCCTCAAAACCCATTTAGTTCCAATAACATTGTTATTTTTAGGCCGAGGAATTAAAGTCCATGTGTTATTCTTTTCAATCTGATTGAATTCTTCTTGCATAGCTTTCAACCAACATTCATCTTCACATGCTTCAATTACTGATACCGGTTCAACTTGAGAAATTAAATATACCTCATTAGTTGTCAGTCTTCTTGTCATCACTCCATTATTCTTATCCCTAATGATTTGATCTTCTGAATGATTCAATCTCACATACCTAGGAGTCTTTTGACTCTCTGTTCCTCTTCCCGGTTTTTCAGTTACTGTTGAGTTTTTTGATACTGCCATAGTAACTGGTTCAACACTCTATTCCAGAAAAGGTACTACCAGTTCATATATAATCATTTCCACTGCCGGTTCTTGCTCATCAACTCTAATTTGACTTCTATTCAACTCATCCACCTTGACATTAGTGCTCTAGACAATTCTCTACAATCTCTTGTTATAACATCTATATGCCTTGATTTCATTAGAATAACCAATAAATATGCCTTCATCACATCTGCGATCAAATTTGCCAATGATATCATCTCTCTTGATAGAACATTTACTACCAAAGATTATGAAATACTTAACTATAAGTGTATTGCCAAACCATAATTCATAAGGCGTCTTACCGGTTTCTCCTTTGATATGTACTCTGTTGAATGTATAAACCGCTATGCTCACTACTTCTCTCCAGTAGATACGAGGTAGAATAGCTTCTATCATCATTGTTCTAGCAACATCCAAGATAGTTCTATTCTTCCTTTCCACAACTCCATTCCGCTGAGGTGTCTAGGGAGCAGAAAATTGTCTCCTAATACCATGCTTCTCACAAAATCTATTAAACTCACCGGATGTAAATTCTCCACCATGATTTGACCTCAAACATTTAATCTTCAATCATGCCTCAATTTCCACTTTAGCCTTAAAGATTTTAAACTTTTCAAAATCCTCATATTTCTCCCTTAGAAAAGTAACCCACACCATTCTAGAATAATCATCAATGATTAGCATAAAATAACTATCACCTTGAAAACTTTTAACTCTAGCAGGGCCACACAAATCAGCATGGCTAAGATCAAGAACATCATTAGATTTATCTTGTATAATCCTAAAAGAGGTTCTGACATGTTTACCCATTTGACATTCTTTACATACTGGATTATAGGGCTTCACAATCTTAGGTATATCTCTAACTACCTTAGTTGAACTAATATTTACAATGCAATCAAAATTCACATGACATAGCCTTTTATGCCGTAGACAACTCTCATCAATTTTTGCAATCAAACATGTCTTCTCACCAGAATTCAAATGAAATATATTACCTTTTGTTTGTGTACCAGTTGCAATCTCCAAACCAGATCTATTAATGATTTTGCATTTTCCATTCTTGAACTGTAATTGAAATCCCTTGTCCACCAATTGTCCTACACTCAAAAGATTATGCTTCAAACCTTCGGCAAAATAAACATTATTAGTATTGTGCTTACCATCCAATGATATAGTTCATTTTCCTTTGATCATACATGCTTTGTCATCTCCAAATCTAACAAGACCGCCATCAAATTCTTGCAAAGATAGAAACTTCCCTTTATCTCTAGTCATATGATGTGAACATCCACTATCAATTACCCATTCATCCTTGTCTTCAATTTTAGTAGCAAGTGCCTTCTCTTCAGGTACATTCTCTTCCAGTGCCAGAACATCTTCCTTGATAGCCAGGAACACCCATTCCTTCCCATTGCCGGAACCAATAGCAGAGTCTTCTGTAGGTTCATCATCAGAATCCGTAATACCTTCCTCATCCGCTATGTAGCATGATTTGTCTATGTTTTTCCTATACTTATACTTGTTCTGACATCCAGGGTTAGGCTTAAAAGATCTTACTTTCTTCAAATCTTGAATTCTTTTCAGGACATTTAGATGCAAAATGACCAATCTTATTACATGAAAAACATTTAAAAGGTGTTTTTCCTTCATACTTACTTCCTACCGGTCCTTTAGGTACTCTTCAAGCAAATAGTGATTCAAGTTGCTCAAACTCATCATCTTCTCTCTTCATTTCATCCAATCAATTTTCATATAACACTTTCCAATCTTGCTTACCGATTAATGATGCAGATGCATGAAAAGCCAGTTCAGACTTCACAGCTCCAGAAGGTCCAGATTCTTCAAGCTCAAAAGAAGATAATTTTCCAACCAAGGTATCTTTGTTGACAGAAGTATTAGCCATTGTTCTCAATTTATTAATTGCAGTAGCCTTCATCTTGTAAGCTGGTGGTAGGGCTCTCAGAACTTTAGAAACAATTTCATCTTCACTCAAAGTTCCACCACAACATTGAATTCCCATAACAATCTCATTTACCCTTTCCATGAATGCAGTAATCCTTTCATCTTCTTCCATCTTCAAGTTTTCATATCTCACCTAGTAACCATCAAGTTTAGCAATCTTCATAGTAGGATCACCTTCATTAAGAGTCTCCAACTTATCTCATATAGCCTTTCCAGATGATTTGTCTATTAATCCCATTATTTGTTGATCAGAAAGTGCACACAAGAGGGCTTCTCTTGCCCTAAAATCATTCTCAAGCTCCTTATCCAAGTTTTTCGGAGGAGGATTTCTGGATGCCAGATTATAAAGTGTAACACCATTCTGTGTGATCTCCCAAATTTCTTTTCCGAGACATCTTAGATGAGTCTCCATCCGAATCTTCCATACTGTGTAATTTGTTCCATCAAGCCTAGGAATATCTCTCTGGAAGATAGCTCTAGATGAATTAGATGAACTTGAACTATTAGTCACCATAAGATCTTCCTCAAGTGGTTAAGATTTCTATAGAGAGGACCAAAGCTCTGATACCATTTGTTAGACATTTCAAATAACTAGAAGACAACTGAGAGGAGGGGGGGTGAATAAGTTGTCACAGATTACCAGAACATTCAACAATTAAAACTATAATACCAGAACCTAAAATATTAAAACCGGAATGCTTAAACCAAATACCAGAATAGCAGTTAAACCAATTAGGCATAAACAATAATCATAGAATAAATACCATACACATGACACCAATATTTATATGTGGAAAACTCGGTAAAAGGAAAAACCATGACGGGAAGCCTACCCACAGTTAGATAATACTTTTGTAGTAAGTATGTGAGTTACAATTGAGGGGTCTGCACTTGCAGGAAGGCCAACAACCTAGAGCACACTTCTCATCACAAAAGGAGTCTCATTGACTACATAGAAATCCATACTACAATCCAGAGAAAGGAATGAACTGCAAAGATAGCATCTCCTATGACTGAGTAAAATTCCAGTTAAGCTCAATACTGGAGGACTAAATCCTCTTACATAAACCCAAATCGATTTTCAATGATCGACCAAATCCTTTTCCTAAATGATATTACATTATTTGCACATTACATTTCCATATCCCATACATATGACCATTATCTACAATGAGATCTTACAATATATATACAAACCCTCGATCATAAACAATCAGGTCGGCCACTAGACAATAAACCAATTACATAATTAAAAAACATGTCGGCCTTAGACTAAACAAATAATATCCAACTCATAAGACATCCCAGAAACATATTGAGAGGTCCAATCCACACGTTACATTAAGCTTATCCATAACCTAGATCAACTGGGACCCAATATAGGTCCACATGCAAAAGCAATGATCCCAATCCACCAAGTCTTGAACATGATCACCATCAACATCCTAAATCCATACTAGAAGTTGCACCAACACCACTTATGCATATCATCAAAGATCTTCATCAAAGCTCTGCCACTGAAACCCTTGTCGGAACCACAAACCAAGCTTCCAAGCAAACATGATAGCATCCGATCACCAAACCAAAACCAACTTACTGAATATGAACATAAGTAGCATGAATAAGACAATTCCATAATCAAAACATAATAGAGAAATTTCGGATCATGTTGGATCTAAACCAACCGGAAACCATACAACCTACCGGGACCAGAAGGGTGCCGGTAAAACATCCAAAACAACTAGTGTTGAAATCAATGACAAAACATCAATGCAACACATAATCAATTCCTCCAAATGGCCAACATGATCAACGAACTCCTGCCTTTCTTCCTCAATTTTTGAAAGGTACATAATTCGCTTCTCCAGAGCGTTTTGAAAGAATTCATTTTCAATCACCTTCTGCAATCTGGCTACTGACAATTCCAGAGGCAAAGACATCTGAGCTTCAACCCCGTATACTAGTTCAAATGGCATCATACCTATGGCCCTTTTTGGCGAGGTCCTATCTGCTCGTAATGCTTCGTATAGCCTTTTATGCCAATCCTTCACATTATTTGTCACCAATTTCCTCATTATAGAGATCAAATTATTATTGTTGGATTTGGCCTGGACATTTCCTTGTGGATAGTAATCTGAATAATGGGACAAAAGAATACCATGATCATAAATTGGTTGAAAATGTGATAAGCAAGAGCAAACCTCTTCGTGGAGATCACATACAAGAAACAAAAGTATCAAGTGTAAAGGCCAAGAAAGAAGATAATAGTTTCAATTTCTCACACATAAAAACATATAAAGGTGGAGAAGAGAAGCAATCTATTTTGAAATCTCGTCCTTATGTTTCTCAGTTCATTTCATCTAGGAGTGAGTTGATGTTTATAGCTTTCATTATTGTTTTCTCTCTTGCCTTGTATATTATCTGTATGTTGACACATTCAGAGGATTAGAAAATAACTTAAAATGTTTAAAGAACCTTATAAGTCTTGTCCCTTAACCTGGCCTAGGCCAACTAGTTTCATTGGTCGTATGAATTTTCATAGCTCATATATTTTTATGCTCAAAATGTAATAAAAATGTGTTTCACATATCTTATAATGATTTATATGTAAGTCTAATTATTTCTTAAATGTTTTTTTTTTAGTGATTAAATTTTATAGAAATATTTGTGTTGTTTCTTATACACCTAAATTTAGCTCAATGAAATAATTACACACATTTTAATTGAAACAAGGATTTAAAGTATTTTTCTTTATATAATAAGAAAACTATCAAATATTTAAAGAGATTTTTGTTTTAAAAAATGAAAAAAGAATTATAAATTATTTTTTATTTTTATCAATATTTAAAATAGTTAAATAAATTATTTTGGAATGTCAAGTGACAGGCACAAATCCTTCATCCTTTGGATTACCTTATATAATTGAAAAACTTACATTCAAATCCTTACAACTAGTCAATCATGACCAATCTTTATAGATTATAGACTCTAAGAACAACTATTCACACAAATATTTTATAGACTTTATGACTTCACTTATCTATACCATCTAGAGTAGCCATTATGAAAAATACCTTTTTACATAGTAAACAATATTATCACCCACTATTTATGTAACAAAAAAAAACATAAAATTCGATATTCATATTAAAAAAAGAAAGAAAAATCCTTTCCACTACCTAAATCTCCATCCCCACTATACAATAACCTAAATGAATCCACTCTAACATCCTAAAGCTCATAAAGTTAATTTCTTAGCAAGCCCCCTTTACCCTTTCTTTGTCTTGTTAAAGTGATTGAGTTTTGAACTCTCTATAGCTAGTTAAATTCAAACATGGAAAATCCCCCTGCCCTTTGACTTATGCAATTATGGAGTAGAATTGCTTGATTTGTATAGCTAAGGCATGAAACCCTCCATTAGCTCCCTAAAGGACATGTTATAGAGATTAACCCCCATAAATAATTTAGTGTTTACTACATGCAAAACTCTAATAAGATAAGCAATTGCAATTCCATTGGGCCAAATATGATCCGAATGTAAAATTTTCTCTCACAAGCTCTTTGCCAACTCCCCCACTAGTAGCTTTTCACTAAAAATAAAATAAAAAAATTGGGGATTGAAATGAACACAACTATAGATTTCAACTTATTGGTAGTTTGAGCTGGGGACCTCTTTAATGTATTGGTTTATTGACCTATTATGTATGATAAATATAATCTATAATCTTCCATTTGAAATGATCCCACAAAGTGCTATTTCCTATCTCTTCATGTGTAGAGAGAATCTAAGCTCCATATGGTAGCTACAAACCATGCTCCCTATCCCACTAGTTGCTCTCAACAAAAAACATAAATCCATCATTATTTTTTTGGCCATTTGCTCATTGCTAACAATTAATGTTTATGTGTCTTGTTATAAATGGGGTTACTTGTCACTTGGCTAGGCAAATGATATATAGGTGTGCCCCACTACTATTATTCAACATTTCATTAATTTCTTATTGGAAACGATTAACATTTTATGTATTAGATTGGGATCCTAAATCATCAATATTGAGAAGTAAATTAGTGATAAAGTCTACTATTGTGTGCACTTCTCTACAAAATTGGTTGTATGAATAAATTTAAAAAGTTTCTAGTAGCAACCAAGCCGGTCTAAGAATATTATCAAACTTCCAATCAAATGGATGGAAAATTTTAATGGTACGGAATATGACCATTGACTTTCTTTCAATTCATTTTTGGGGTCCCAAAGTAGACAATGAAAGCAAAGAGAAGAAAGGGAAAATGACAAGGTTAGGGTTTTTTTTAAAATGTTGCAAACTAGTAGAAAATAACACATTTTAACCTAGTCTAATATCAACAATTAAGTATTAGAGATCGAAATAAAGTAACTGAAATATATTTCAATAAATTTGAGAGGAAGTGTGTTGAAAAATAATTAAACTTATAGTTACAAAAAAGGAAAAAATATACCATAACAAGATGATTTATGTGGTGAAATCCTTTTAAGAGAAAAACTCACACTCCAAAGCATGAGATAATTCAAATTATGTCATTAGCAACAAATGTTACAATATGGAGACATAGCTAAAAAGCGTAGGGGGGAGGGGGTGTGGGGAATCAGTATAAATACAGTTCTTTACTTTTTCAAACTTAATATCGTAAGTGTATCAATTGCATAGAATCATTTACATAAGTTGCAACAATTACACAAGTAGAACCCACACGATTTATGTGGAAACCATTAGAAGAGAAAACCACAACACAATAATGCTTATACATACAATCTTTTTACAACTTTGTAGGCACCAACACACCAACTGAGCATCAACTCAGTAAGAGACACCAAAATTTTGATTAAAGAACCAACCTTGTCAATGAGAGACATCAACCTCTTTCACAATCGTATCCTTGTCTTCTCTAAAAATACACCTCCTCAAATATACACTTGTTTATATTCTCAAATATGCACTTATTTATCTTCTCAAATCCACCCTTATTATCATTCCAAATCTGCACTTATACTTTCAAATATGCATTTATCTTTTTTCTCAAATGTATACTTTTTATCCTCTCCAATCTACCCTCATTATCCTTCCATATATACTCTTATATACTTTCAAATATACATTTATCTTTTTTTCTCAAATCTACTTTCAAATATACATTTATCATTCCAAATATATACTTTCAAATATGCATTTATCTTTTTTCTCAAATGTATACTTTTTATCCTCTCAAGTCTGCCCTCATTATCCTTCCAAATATACTCTTATATACTTTCAAATATACATTTATATTTTTTCTCAAATCTACACCTTTTATCCTTTCAAATATACCCTTATTATCCTCCCAAATCTACACTTATATACTTTTGAATCTGTAGTTATATTCTTCTTAGATCAATTCTTAACCTATTCGTAAAATATGCCTTAAATATTCTTTTGATTTGCAATAGTATCCTTCACATACATTGCATATATATCACATTGAATACTTCTTTACCCAAGAGAGGTGACATTTTATATGTCAGCAACATCCTTCATTTTTATCTCTACTCCACTATATTAAATTTAAAATATTATTCAATTGAATGCTTGATTGATTGACTTCCAAATGACCTCTTATTTATACCAACCTATGCGCCTCTTTGCCAATATTTGCATCTCCAAAAAACAGGTCGGCCAAGATATAAATATTTTATTCCCACCAAATAGGATATAAAAAGGAAGGTTGGTCCACACAAATTAATTAATTAATTATATATATATGGGCACTCAAATGTAAAGAGGTCAACCCTCTTAATCAATCCTCTCCAATAATCTATAAATTGAGCATTCAATCTCCATTTTCAACAATCACAAACTTTGAATCTTTGTATCAATTGCAGGTTGCCAACGCGATATTTGAGAGCTACCATACCACAAAGAGAAGAAGAGCAATGGAAGCCATGATGCACAATAGGGAGTTTTGCATTGTTTAGAACTATTCTATTATGCATCTATTTTTATTGAGTTTGTTTAGGATTCTTTAATTGAATAGGGATTTGTGATTTCTCTTATTTCTAATTGAATTAATGATGAATTTTAGAATACACAACACTTATCATTATTGCTTGTGTGTCCTTGTTATCTTTGTATAGCCAATTTAAAACATTGTTGTCTTTTGTTTCATCTGCTAGTGTTCCTGCTTGAATGAACATACCATCAAAGAGTTTAATGGGTTGTGAAGATTTTTGTCTTGAAGTTGATGGTTGCCCATGAGATCTTGGCGAAATTGGCAATTGTGATAGACATAGGGATTCAAAAGAGTATTCTCCCATGCCTTTGCCTTTCAACTTCATATTTTTCTCAAAATCTAGAGATAAAGTTTTGAATTGATCCTTATTGTTTAATGATGTGGAATCGAGAGCTTCCCTATTGTGTGGTACAAGAACATTCTGAACTTCTTTGAGATTATTGAAATACTAAAAAGGGTTTATGTCTGTCGTGATGGAAATTTCTTGTCCATCGTATGGAAATTTCAGACGCTAATGATTTATGGAGGGTACTGCTTGCATTTCATGGATCTAAGGATGACCCAAAAGTATATTATAAGATAAGCCTATGTCCAAGACTTGACATAGAGTATCTCTTTGAACTGGTCCTACTTGAATAGGTAATACCACGAGTCCTTTTGATGATCTTTCTTCATCATCATATTCTTTGATTGTTATCTTTTTCTTAGGATCAATGGTTGTTTCTGAGAAACCCAATGCATGGATAATTTTTAGAGTGCAAATATTTAGACCGACTCCTCCATCTATTAGTACTTGTTGTAGACACCTAAAATCGACCTATCTAATTAAATAAATATTTTTATTTATTTAATTATTTAAGCCTAATTCTTCTATTAATTAAATAAATTTTTATTTATTTAATTCATTCATTTATCCTCTTCTAGCCTTTTTCCTCATTTAAATAAATACTTTTATTTATTTCAAGTATCCTTTTCCTAAATTAAATAAATACTTTTATTTATTTAATTGATCCCACTTCCTCTATTAATTAAATAAATCTTTATTTATTTAATTAATTCATTAGTCTTTTCTACCCATGACACATGTCATTCATCTCTTAATTCCTACACTACCTACCCTCTTATTATTTTCTTATTTCCTCTACCTACCCTTTAATCCTAGCCGACCATCTATGTTTTACACCTCTTAATCTTATCCCTCAATTTCCTACAATGTCTTCTATATAAGGAGATAAGGAGATGATTCTTTCATTATCAAACCCTCCTGAGCATTCTAACTTTCTTACACAATCAAGCCTTTTTGTGATCAAGCTATCAACCACATTTTCGTTCTTTGTTGAGCTCTTGTGCACACATAAAATCTGAGAGAAAATATATCAAGCAAGATCAATGGAGATAGGAAGAATGGAGATTCAAACCCTAGTGGACATGTGATGGTATAATCTTTTTGATTTTGTTGATTTGCATTGTCTTAGGTAATCTTCATATGTTATGGTGGATCTTTGTTAATGTTTAGCTAGGGTTTTGTGGTTGAATTCATTTAGTCTTTCAATACTGATGTTTACATTTTCTACTTTTCACCATACACACGTGTTTCACTTGATGTTTATAAACTAGGACTTCAATATGGAGTGTTGTATTATGCAAATGATTTAGAGAGACATCATCATGCTCTGAAATATGATAGATTGTGAGGCACGGTTAAATGTCCCAGCATGGCTTGGAATCGATCAATATCTAGGTTATTTGGAACTTTACTGTCAACAAGAACCTTTTCCAAAATATCCTTGTGTGTGGGTGAGATCTGGAGAAGATCTAATATGGATATGTGCGTTGGTGTCTTCTTCAATTGATCTACCAGGTTGTATTGATTTTTTAGAGATGATTTTTTTTGGAGGCACTCCCTTTAAATACATATCTAGATTGAGCTCGTGTAGTCACATTGACTGAAACATGTTCTTGTTTGTCTTTGATCTTGATGACATTTACCTGATTGGCGTATTTTGGTATGTGATTGATAACATTTTTGTATACATGATTGATATGATCCCCTTTGTTGTTTGAGGATGATGATGTACCTTTGTCATAATTTGGGAGTGGATTCTTAAAGGCCTCATGATCTTCATTGGTTTTGTGATCGTCTACCGTTATGTCACCGTTATCTATAAAATTTTGAACCAAGTTCTTCAACCTTAGGCAATCATTTGTGTGATTCCCTTTGTTTTAATGATATTCATAGTAGTGCACGTCATTCCACCATGATGGTTTGACCTAAGGTTCAAAATCCCTTGTTTTTGGCAATGTAATGAGTTTATTTGCCAATAGTTCTCGAAATACGGATTCAAGGGTTTGTCCTAAAGGTGCGAACTTCCGTTGATATGGTGTTGGTTTCGTGTTAGCGTTGTTTCCCTTGGTTGATATTTACTTGATTGTTCGTTCTTGGATTGTTGGTTCTTTGATTGGTATTTCCTTGAGTGTTGGTTCTTTGATTGATATTGCATTGAGTGTTGGTTGGTGGAGTAATATCGGATAAGTTTAACATGAGTTATTTTGTTTTAACATTGTCAACTACACCATCATTAACAACATTCTTATTCCTTGTCCAAAATTTGGATTTATCGGAATTGTTATATTAATTGTTGTTATAGGTATTGTTTGATGAACTAGCACCTTCTTTAGAGAACTTCAAGGTTCTTCTTTTGATTGAGGCTTCTTATATTTGGAGGCCATTTTCGATATTTTTAAAACTACGTCAACACTGTAGTTTAAGTTGATAGCTCATCTCGTCATTAAGATTGTCTATGAAGTTTTCCATTTTCTCCTTTTCAGGTATGGTTCGGGGATATCTAGATATCAATGTTCTCCATCTTTGCAAGAACATCATGAATGTTTTATTGTTATTTTGTTTCATGTTGCAAAGATCAAGCATGGTAACCTGATGTTGAATGTTATAGGAATATTGGGAAATAAACTTGTTCACCAACTCCTCAAATGATCTGATGGGAGGTGCGATTTTTGAAAGCCATTCCATTTTTTGTCCTCCTAGGCTTCTTGGAAATAACCTCATCATGTAAGTGTCATTATGGGCAAACTCCAAGATCATCGTGCGAAATTCCCTGATGTGATCACGAGGATCATTTTTACCATTGTATTTGTCATACTTTGGTATTTCAGAGTTAGGTGGGAATGGTGTCATGTTCAGACTTCAATAAAATGGATAAGGACAAATATCCTCTAAGGAATATCGTGTGGTAGTTCCTTGTTGCATTTATTCCATTTGTTGTTGAAGTTCTTGTAGTTGTTGTGTGAGTGTAGCGAGAGGATTGTTTCCAGTATTGGTATCTTGATTATTGGCGTCACCTTGATTATTACTGTCACTATGATCATGCATATTGTCATGATCAGTGTCAGAGGTGTCTGCTCTTGATTTTGTTTTTTTGATGCTCTCAATTTGTTTTTGATAGCAAGAGGAAATATTTATGTTTGTCAGTTTCAATGAGTTTTTCAAGAAGATTGTGTAGGCCAAGGTCTTGTTGTGCCTCCTCAATAACTTCATCAGTTATTTATTCTTCATCCAGATTCATGTAGTTTTTCCAAGTGTTAACTTCTCCATGTCCCATGCTTGATTCTAGCTCTTCTTCCCACTTGACGTTTTTATAAGATCGTGTACGTGCGGGCAGGACTCAGGTTGACTCAATAAGTGATTTTCTCTTCAGGTCAGTAAGCCAAATTGATCCTTCCACTAAATTTGATATCTTGTGATAGTGTTGACCTTTGCATGAAGGCATGTGCTTTCAAGGATTTTTCGTCAAAATCAGTATTTTTACCATGGAGATAATCGTGGAAATGATGTAAAAATGTCCTATGTTTTAGAAAGAGTTTGCGGTTGATATAGAGGAACTTGTTTCTCTTCAAGACCCTCTTTTGACTAGGTTGTCTCCTTTTTAGACCAGTTTTCAGACAAGGATAATTCTTCTTGATGTGTTGAAGAATGGTCCTGCAAGTGATCAAAGTTTCATTTATGAGATTGATTGGATGAATACTTTGTTTTGATCTCCAAGTCTACTCAGTTGAATAGAAGGTTTGATATGCCCCTATTGATATGACTAAGCACGTCAAATGATATGATAAAGCTTCCTGATATTGGAAACTAGATGGATTTGACTAACTTAGAAAGTTAACTTGGTATTTTGTTGTTTGATATGGGTTGATTTGAAACTTGTGATCACTAGTTGATACCTATTTGATTTGGAAGATGAAAATCTGTCTATGATAATTGAAAAGAAAAGACCTCTCAAAAGGGTACTTAAGCCTGTTTTTGGATTCTAAGAATCCCTGTTGGATAAGTCTTTGTTTTAAATGCACTAATCAAATGCGCCACAAGATTATTTAGAAGCGCCATTGGATTGTTTAAACACACCACCCGATGTTTACTATGCGCCATTGTTTTAGTTGAATGCACTACAAAATATTTCCTATGCGCCACAAGTTTACTCAAATGTTCCACAAGATTCTTCCTATGCGCCACTACTTTAGTTGAATGCACTACATGATTGTTTATATGCGCCCCAAGATTACTCAAATGCGCTACTCTGTGTTTTGCTTGATTTTGACTCCAATTTTGAACTGATTTTTTGATGTTTGATTTTCTTGCAAGATGTTTATAAGAATTCTGACAAAAATACATAGCAAGCATGAAGACAATGGTCATTCTAATTCTAAACATTGAGTCTATGTTTGTTTGAGGATGTGTTCAAATCCCCGATGTTTTCACTAGTTTAGACACAAGAAAAACATACCAAGTAGACTCTTTAATCAAGGGTCATCAATAATACCATAGCCCACATCTAGATACTCCTTCAGCTCAAACAGTCATGTCACCCCCTAGAGGAAGTCCATTTTTTTGCCTTTGTTTGGAAATTAACTCAAAGAAGATTGCTCCTCAATTGAATTGTTATCTTGGGAGATATATGGTGAGTGTCTTGGGGGCAAATTCTTCCCCACCCTTGCACTATGATATTATTAATGTCTGGATATTGACTCAGTAAGTCTTCTATTTCTAAAGTTCATAATTAGGCTTCATGTTCGGTCTTCAGTGATAAAATCCCTCGGGATGCTTCCCTACCTTTAGAACAAAGGTTTTACATATCTCAAGGATACTTGGGGAAGACTAATTGACAAGAAAAACCATTGGAGGAGATTTTCATTAACCTCAACATTTGATTATAGTGGGTTGGAATACTTGGCTAAAATTCATTCCCTACTTAGGTCATTCCCTTCTCACCGACCCCTTCAAGGCAACTCGGGAAGGCAATCCCTCTAAAGGTTTTAATTGCTTGAAATGAAATAAAGCATGAAGGAGCGAGTCTAGCTTTTTGGTCACCTAATTAAGGGGAGAACATATACCTATCACTCAAGACAAAACAAACAATGATTGATATTCAACCTCCACGACAATTGTTTTCTAAGTCCTAATTGGAGATGTTGCCCCAATCGAACATGGTGTTCTTTTTACCCACAAAGAAATGATTTTCTAAACTAGGAAAATGAAATCCTAGTCAACGAAAATGAAAAATGCTTTGCAAAATTGACAAGTGGATTGTTCTTTTTACTTGCAAGAATATGATTGATTGTTCTTTTTACTTTGCAAGAAAAAAAGTTTGTTTGTTTATTTTAAGCCCAAATGACAAATGATCCTACTCTTGCAAAAAGGAAAGTTTGAATTTATAGTTCTTTTTACTCTTGCAAGAAAGAAGTGTAATTCTTTTTAGAGCCCAAAATATGATGAAATTATTTTTAAGCACTAAAGGAAGTATGAGGTTCTTTTTAATTTGCCAAAAAGAAGTAAGTTCTTTTTAAACCAACTTTGAAAAAGCAAGTAAAAAAAGAAAGCAAACTACTCCTCTAGAACCTGCAAACCACCATTAGACCTTGCAAGAAACCAGTTAGCGAAATTTTAATCCTAGGTGGGCTTCACAAGCCTAAAATTTTGAGACTTGTTACAATTTTTTTCAGCTCTATTGTATATGCGCTACAACAGAGTACAAACACACCACATAATAAAGAAAATGCATTAGATAACAAAGCAAATGCACCACAAAACATAGCAAATGTGCCACAGAACATAGCAAATGCGTTAGATAATAGAGCAAACGCACCAGATAATAGAGCAAATATGTTATAACAATGAATGTATGTGCTAAAACATAGGGTGTATGCGTCGTAGAAGAGTATGTATGCACTAAGACGTGTTCTCAAAAACCTGTGTCTGCACTTGCGGAAAAAAAAAAGCTAAAAATCTCAGAAAATGGGGTTGAGTCCTATGGTGGGCACCAAAAATATATGCCTTGAAGTGTGGAATCCTGCAAGAGAGAAACAAGTCAAGCACACCAATGAAACATTATGTTAAAGGTTAGAATCATAAATAAGTAACTGAAACAAAATCCCTAAGCATGTTCCATTGTCCTCTATCTCCAACGATCCCTTAGATTCAAGGTAGCACTAACTTGGAAGAGCACTTGATCTTGGGATGACTACTCAAAGAACGAGAGATAGTGTATGATCTAAGATCTAAATGAATGCAACTAAGATCTTAGTGATGAGCTAATGATATGCAACACTAGATATATTACCAAATGAGAGATTTAGTGTGAGATTAAGCTAGCATGAGAATGATATGAAGATGATATAGAACTAGCATGATATACTAAGACATGATATGAAATCTATGCTATGATGTTTACTACAATGATCTCAAAGAGAGGCTAAACTACTAAATGCTATGTGACTATAGTGTAGATGCATAAAAACTTGGATTATGATTATGAAGAAAGTGAGTCCTATTTATAGGGAAAATAGGGAAATGGATGGTTAAGATTGAGTAATCTTAACAAGGGTCAAGATTGAAAGTTATTCAATCCATTGAAAGTTATTCAATCCTTGTGAGGTTTTCAATCCAACACTAGGTTGACAAATGTCACCCTGAGGAGGTTTGAGAGGAGATGTAAGAGGCATTAAATGCCTGAGAATACATGGTGGTTACCTTAGGAGGTAAGATCATGGTTGAGTTAATGGATAACTAGTGGATACATCTTTATCCCCAAAGGGTAAACTCTTTTGCAAAGGTTAATGGGATATTTTATTTCTTTTTTATTTTATTTTATTCAAAATTTTTGGTGTGGATATGCTTAAGTGAATGTAAATATTATTATGGATAGTATGTAGTTGTTCTTTGGACACTCCAAAATCTTAGCAACCTAGATCTCTAAGTTCATAGATGATTTTTTGTGGGAATTTGGAGTTTACATTATAAATTTTTGAATAATTGTGATAGTTTAATGATATGTTGCATTAATATGGTCAAATATTAATTTTTTTGTTAAAGAATGGAAGGTTGAGTTTAAAAGATTCTAAATGAATGAATGTTATTGAGATTATGGATAATGAGATGTATTTATTTGATAAAATGGGGTGAAATGAATTTATCTATGCATTTATTTTGAATGTTGCGACGAAAATTTAACTAGTTAATTAATAATAAAATTATTTAATCAATTAGCGATGAAGTGAGATGGTACATCAAATAAATAACATATTTAATTGCTTAGTGTGGAATCAATTCAATCAGAATATAGTGATGTTATCAAAATTAGTCAATTAGCACAGTAATGTTGATGAGATGTTAGAGATGATGCTAAAATGTGTGATTAAAAGTGATGGCATATTTTAGGTATCTACATCACTAGTCCAAATGTACAACAACGAATAGTGAATTCAATGAAGTAGAAAGAAAGAGTGCATAAACATAAAGCTTAGGTTTTCACAATAGAAAAATGAGTACATGAATATAAAAATGATCATGAAGCATGGACTCGAACTTAGACAATGCATAAATTCAACTCAAATATAAGGCATTACATAAATAAAAGAAAACATTTCCAAATCAAAGATAGGTGAAACTTTAGCACCATATCTAAAATTATTCATTTTTCAATCATATGACTAGATACCCGTATCTTTCTTAATTTCTTTCCTAAAATATTATTTAGTTCAAAACTACATTAACCAACAACTATAAATTATTAGTTTATGCTAAGTTACATTGACCATACTGGAAACCATTCATTTACTGGAAAATTTTAACTATCTAGTTTGAAGGATATTAGTCATGGGTAAATAGTAAATCAATTTAGATTCAAACTATGATTACAACATACTCGAAGATTTCCCCATTTTGTTATAGAGATTAATTGAATAAAAACTAAATAAAAGCCCCACAAGAACTTGAATCTCAAACACTATTCAAGTAGAACCATTAAACTATTCTTGTCCTTAAAGAAATAAGCTTCAGTTATTCTCCACACAAAATGACACACCTGACCCACAAAAACACAAAACGACACAACATGGTGGTCTTTGAATCCATCATGTTTTACAAATTTGTGTTTTCATATGAACAACGGTTTTATCTAAAGGTTAGCGACATCCAAAAAAATATAGCTTAATCGATTGAACTCAATTAATAAAGATAATATCATTCTCCTTAAAATTCATATCTTTAGAAAGTGCAATTGAAACAAGATTTAACTAAAAAACACTTACAATGATAACACCTCCCTCAAAAATTTAAAAAAAAAAAAATGGCAATATAAAAAACCCCTAGGTATGCCCACCTTTTGACTCACTAGGTATCCCCACCTTTTGACTCACCATGAGGGAAGAGACCCACAATGTCACGTCAGCGATCTCTTACGGATGGTTTAAGATTGCTGTAATCTAAGCTTCTAAACTTAGTATTCCCAACAATCTCTTTTCATATCAAAACAGCATATTTCCATTGCTTCAACATATACAGAAATATCTACACTTTTCCTTTCCCTCTTCATCACAGATCATCAACATTCTTTCTTTTTTTCATTATTCCAATCTTCTTCTCCACATTTTAACATTCTCTTACTCTTTCCCAAACTCCTCTTCATCTGCAAGCAAACAAATTCTCAAAACATAATCCCATTTTCCTATATATATATATACACAGAGAGAGAGATCATACATTCAGAGCCAACCATACAATCCCTTTACCCATTTGCCCATAATTCTGAAATCTCTGGTTTTGCATTCAGAGCATTTAGAAATGGATGTGAATCAAGCATCAGGGCTCAATTCAGGCAGTGGCAGACAAGCTGATCGTCCTGGAAGCTTATTGAGAAGAAGATCAAGTCTACGTTTAGTGGAGCCAGAGTTTGAGCCTAATTTTGAATCGATAGACACACCTGAAGCTCATGTTCTTGTGGCTGAACTCCCAGGTTTATTTCATTATCTTACTCAAGTTATTTATTTGGTTTGATTCTGGTTTTTGTCAATCTGTTTGGTGGTTCTTTGGTGCATCATTGTCAGATGTGTGGTTCTTTTGGTAATGGTGTTTAGTATATCTGATCAATTCATTTTCATAATGGGTGATAAGTTAAGTCAGTTTAATTGTACAAAATTTCGAGAGTCACATGATGGGTAGTAATTAGAAACCTCTTCGAAGTCTTCGGCATGTCAAATAGTTTTTGTCAATCTATTGTTGGTTCCTTGGTGCATCATTGTCAAATGTAGATTATATTGGTAATGGTGTTTAGTACACCTGACCATTGGTTTTCATAATGGGGCAGTAGGTTAAGTTTAATTGTAAAAAATTTGAATGATCATATGATGGGTAGTAATTAGAAACCTCTTTGAAGTCTTTGTTATGTCAAATAGTTTTTGTCAATCTATTGTCGGTTCATTAGTGCATCATTGTCAAATGTAGATTCTTTTGGTAATGGTGTTTAGTACACCTAGCTATTGGTTTACATAATGGAGCAATAAATTAAGTGGGTTTAATGCTACAACATTTTAATAATCATGTGATGGGCAGTAATTGGAAACCTCTTCGAAGTCTTCGTTATGCTGAATAGTTTTTGTCAATCTATTGTTGGTTACTTGGTGTATCATTGTCAAATGTAGATTCTTTTGGTAATGATGTTTAGTACACCTAACCATTAGTTTTCATAATGAGGCGGTAAAAATTTTGAATAATCATGTGATGGGTAGTAATTGGAAACCTCTTTGAAGTCTTCATTATGTCAAATAGTTTTTGTCAATCTATTGTGGTTTCTTGATGCATCATTGTCAGATGTAGATTCTTTTAGTAGTGTTGTTTAGTACAACTGACCATTGGTTTTCATAATGGGGTGGTAAGTTAAGTGGGTTTATTTCTACAAATTTTTAATAATCATGTGAAGGGTAGTAATTAGAAACCTCTTTAAAAAAGTCTTCCTTATGTCAAAATTGTTGACACTATTAAATGGTTCATTTTGTACTTTTCAGTTCAAGTACTTTACTTATGTAAGTTCCATTAGGTATTATGAAATGAGTACCGAGATGATCTATACGCATAAATTTAGAGTGCAAGTTTATTAGTTGACCTCTAAATCATAGTTGTTAGTATTGTATGTATGCTTTGTGGATCTATTGTTATTCAAGTCATTATGAGTGTTCAAAATATGATGTCAATGTGTTCAAAATAGTGGCATATCCCATAATACTATACCTAACTATACTAACCATCATCACACGCAATTTGTACTACAATGATTCATTTTGTTTTTTTAATCCTACCTAAGAGATTGGTCACATAGATTGAGTCAGTATGTTTCATGGATCTATTGTTAGTGAAGTCGTTATAAGTGTCCAAAATATGATGTCAATGTGTTTAGAATAGTGTCATATCCCATAATAGTATACCTAGCTATACTAACCATAATCACACACAATATGTACTACAAAGGTTTATTTTTGCTAGTTTAATCCCACCTAAGGGATTGGCCACATAGATTGAGTCAATAATGAACACATAAATTATTCACTAAGAAATTGTTTTTACCTATAATTACTTGTTTATGTGCAGGTTTCAAAAATGAAGATGCCAAAGTACAACTTGATGACCACGGAAATCTCATAATTAGTGGAGAACGTTCTGTTGAGGAAATGATACTTGTAGAAGGGAATTGGCGTCCTAGGAAGAGGCCAGGTTTCAAGTTCAGAAAGGTTTTTACTATTCCTGAGAATGTTGACACTACAAACATTGCTACTAGATTTGAAAATGAGTTGTTTCACATTACAATCAATAAATTGAGACCATCCATAGAAATCAAGTCCAGTGATATCTTAGACCAAGAGAAAAAGAGTATCCCACAAGTTGGCGAAAGTAGTGCAAGATTTAATGAAGAATCCAAAGAGAAAAAAGATGACAAGGCATCAAGTGGTAAACCAGAGCAAAATCTAAGAGATGAGAAGGTTGAAACTTCAGAAGTTGCAAAGTCTAGTGCAACTAAAGTTGACAATGTGCCAAGCAATAAACTAGTTCAAAATACTAAAGGTGAGAAGGATGAAGCCCTAGAAGTTGTAAAGTTTAGTGCAACTCAAGATGACAAAGAATTAAGCAATAAAAATGATCAAAATCCAAGAGATGATAAGGTTGAAACTTCAAGAGTTGCAAAGCTTAGCACAACTCAAGATGGCAAAGCTCTAGGTAATAAATCAGATCAAAGTGAAAGAGATGAGAAGGCTGAAATTCTAGGCATTACTCTGGATAACAAAGCATTAAGCAATAAACCTGATCAAATTCCCAAAGATGAGAAGGTTGAAACTCTACAAGTTGCAAAGTCTATTGTAGTCCAAGATGACAAAGCACCAAGCAATCAACCAAATCAAAGTCTAATAGATAAGAAGGTTGAAATTTCAAAAGTTGCAGAGACTAGTGCAACTCAACAAGATGATGAGAAGGTTAAAACTCCAGATGCCACAAAATCTAACACAACTCAAGATACAATAAAAATGGGGACAAAATTAGAAGCTTCTAATAAGATAGAAGAGTTGCCCAAACGCCCATCATTATTAACTGGAGGAAATTTGGTTGATTCTAATACCCACCCAGAGCAATTTGAATCAGTGGATTTTGATCCAGAAGAAATTCAAATGAATGTTGGTGATCAATTTAAAGATAAATTGGTTGAAAATACAACAATTAAGAGCAACCCTTCTCATGAAGACCTTGTACAAGAAACACAAGTATCAAGCTCAAAGGTCGACAAAGAAGGTAAAGGTAAAGAAGATACAAAAACAATTTTGAAAGTTTGTCCTTATGTGTCTCAGTTCATTTTATCTAGGCATGACTTTGTGGTTGTAGGTGCAATTGTTATCTTCTTTCTTAGCTTGTATATCACCTACATATTAAAATATCCATAGCATTAGAAGTTAAGATAAGATATAAGGACCTTAGAAGTCGTATCTTGTAATCTTTAGCACTAGGTTTAATAGGAAGTATGAATTTTCTTGTTTCATGTTTATTTGTTCTCAATGTAATAAAGATATGTGCCCCACATATCCCATTATGATATATATGTAAGTCTATTATTTCTCAAATAATATAGATTTTTATTTATTAGTTTTGTATATTTAAACCAATTCAATTTCAATGTTGTTTTATTTTGGGTATTAAAACAAAGGGGAAATAAAACAAGATCAATTTTAAGGTTGCTTATGATTTGAGAAACTAAGAATGCTCTCCCTAATTCAGTTGTACTTAGGAGTTGCATTCTTTTTCTGATAACTATTAAATTTTGTATATCTAAACTTGTCCAATGTCAATGTTGTTTTAGTTTAGTGGGATAGTCATGATTATGTTCACGGTATCATAGACTGACAATATCTAATAGTGTGTATTTTTGTCAATGCATTTGTAAATACTACTAGCTTGTTAAAAAATCTCTAAGAGTGTGCATAGAATGACACTGTCTAATAGTGTGTTTTATAGTTAATGCATGGGCATACTCCATTAAGAATCAAAAGAGGAGCTCATAGTCTCAATTTAGATCCTTATCCACAAGGTTTATCTAAATTGGTACAAAAAGAATATTTTGATATTGATTACTATACATGACATTTTAGAGCACGTATATATTCTAAGATGCAAAAATTTGTTGCTTTCATCAATTAGCATTCATCTTCAATCACAAAACCAAGTGATGTCATTTTTGTAGTTGTCAAATATACCTAAAAAAATGAGCTTACTATTAATAAATATTTATGTTTCATCATTTAAAAGGCCTCTAAATATTTGTGGTTTAATAAATTTACCACAATTTCTTAGAAACCTTTGAGCGCAAAGGAAGAAGTTATCAATTTATAAAAGTAGTTATAAATCTCTTGTCAAATTTTGTATATTTAAAATTGTTCAATATCAATGTACATAGACTCTCTATGTCCTTGTTCCAACCATAAGAAGTTATGGAAAACTATAATATCCCCATGTATTGTAGGTCTTTTGATGTGGGTGCTTAATCATTTTTTTAGTTTAAGTTTTCATAACTATATGGACCTCACAAAACTTATTAAACTAAGTCTTTCTATTGCATCCATATTAATTAAACCATTATATTGGTGGGCTTTCAATTATATTTTCTTTTAGGTAATGGAAAACAATCGACTACCTTAGGAAATTATAGACATCTCAAGTGGTGACTCTAACCAAACCACTTTACCACCAACTGAGTTGTCAACATAAATAAATTGGCGGGAAAATCATGCATGCAATATCACAATTTTTAAACAATGTTGTAGCAAGTTGTTGTGAGCTTGTTGAAGGTGCAAGGAAAATGAATGAAAGTGCAAACCATGTGCAACATTTTGAGATTGCAACCATGCAAAAAGCTCTACAAAAATTCCATCTAACATGTGGGAAAATAGAGGCTTTCTGCAATCTCCTACAAGAGCTTTCATATGATGATATGGAATGGGAAATGCTTCTAGACTAATATGTGCATTCCATAGAATTCTGGATGAAATGTAGTTTGCATGGAAAATTTGTGGTTACTGTTTTGTAAATGATATATCCATATAGAGTTTTCTTCCTTTGGCTCTGCAACCTAGAAACTACTCTTAATCTTTAATATTATATACATGTTTGAAAATTGACTAAGTGAAGCATTATTAAGTCTGTATTAAGGTCTACCACTAGTTTTCTAATGGATGTTATTGAATTCCAATAGTATCATTATTGGTTTATCTCTATATCAAATTATTTAAACATGATTAGATTAGATATGAAATGTATTATAGAAAATCAATTTGAGTGTACATAGTTAATCTTGAATCTTACAAGCACAGTACTAATTGTTGAATTACATGGTACAATATTTCAATCAACCTGAAATTATTACGATAAAAAGGTTTTAAGTTTTGATTTGTGTTTGAAGATAAAAACCCTCTAATCCAATGAATGTTGACTCGATTTTAAAAATTGTAATTGGATTTATTCTATTGCCTATTTTCAGCTAGAACAATATATGGATACAAGAAAATCACCATTTTTTTCATTTTGTGGAATTTGTCCATGTTTCTGATATGCCAATATTTTGTGATATTTTGCAATTTAGTTTCAATATTTATAGTCAATATTGGACTAATTTTGTCAAACTACAGTAATGTCACATTTTGTATTTTATATTTCAGCTTTTAGTTATAGATTTGTAACAATTTCAATAACTACAACTGCTCCCATTCCTATTCCATTTGTGATCAACATAAACATATGACCTTAAGAATGGAAACAAAAGTGCTCAACATACGGAAATAACCACAAATAATTCTTATTTACTATTGGTAAGTAGAATACTTTTTGGTCTAGAAAATTTTAAACACATTTTTTATTTGTTGATAGTAAGAACAAAAAAAAAAGTTTGAAAGCCATTATATGTTTATTTGAGATAGTGTTTACTGTTTAAAAATAAACAAATAATGGAACTAATTATTATTTATCACATCTCCTCACCTTAATTGGACAAAGTCATCTGGCTCATACAATGAACTTGACAAGGTCAATTTTATGTAGGAACCGTCCTAATAGGATAGGTCTTTGTACAAACCAAAAGCTTAATTTTAGGAAAATAGTTTTAGCCCTAACATGGAATCCTTGTTTCTGTGCCTAAATAATTTGAAGCTTCCAAGTAGGACATGTCTTTGTTGCAGAATCCAAAAACTCAATTTAAGGAAATAGTATTAATCCCAACATGGAATCCTTATTTTTATGTCTAAAGAATTAGATCTCCATATAGAATTCCTTATTTAGGCCACTTGTAGAATAATGGGTAAATTAGGAAAAAATGTTGTTTTTCTATTTTCTATTCTATATATGATGTATCCCCTTAGAAAAATTGAACATGCCTATTAATAATCACATTTCAATTCTTTCAATTCTCTTATACCACAATGCACTCTCCATTTTCCCTCATGTATGGTCCATTATTTCTCAAATCTCCAACTAGAATATTGACCAAACAAGTACTCCTATCTAATTACTCTCTTCTTAATAATTGAGCTTGTCTTCTACCTTGCACTATCCTTGTCCTATAGCAATATACTACACTCTTTTAACTTTCTTAAGACTATTATCAGAATCTTGTTTGTAAATTATGGTCTTGTTTTTTCTCTTGGCTTTATGTAATTGGTATAATTTTATCCTTATTTCCTTTAGCATGCAAATATCATAACTTCCCAAGCATATCACACTTGGATATTTCTTCTAGCACTGAGAACTCTACCATTCACTATTTTGACTGGCATACATTATCTCTTGTACTTACTTTCTCGTAAATTTATTTATCCACTTTCTTTTCTCCATGTGCTTCTTGCATCACTTGTAAACATATTTCACATGCGTATAGATTTAACTATGGCTATGGCTTCAATCATAGTTTGTAGACTTTGTGAGGACTATCTTTTCTTCTTACTATTATAGACCTATTCTCTTTAGATCATACTCAAGGAGTATGCTCTTACTTTTTTAGTACCTACTACCTTTGTCACTTTTGGGTTGTTGAAGAGAATTTATTCCATATTCTTCCCTTTCAATTGGAATGCCATTTTCCATAGGGACTACCAGTATCAAATAGGTTTCTTAGAATAGTTTTCACATTGTTGACTGGCTTATATAATGTACATCATACTCTTCAAATAGGAAAGCATAGATTTTTCACCTGGTTAGGTTTTCTTAATGTATTCTTCTTTTTAATTTTGGTATTATATGATAATATGCTACAATCTTTGTCATATCTTAGGTGCTTTAATACAATAACCCTCTAGAATTGTCCTTCATCACTTGTCATGTAAAACCAACAATGTTGCCTATAGTTGTGTAGGCTTCCATAATCCTTTCCAAAGAACTATTTAAAATATTATTCATTATATCAATATTTTTCATAACTATGACCTTTAAGAGAAAGTTGTGCTAGGCATAAGGTTGTACTTTATTAAAACTTTTACTTCATTTGGCATAGTTTTAAACTCTTGGCTTTAGGATTTATGGTAATTAAGGCTAGCGATTCTCTTGTTTTTCATTTTTTTCAGTGTAAATCACAAGTGAGATGACAAAAGTGTATTTGATATCTAGTTTGTTCTTAAACCTTTATAGCCCTATAAGATTAGCTTCTTAATTGATTCACAATTTTTTTAATTTTAGGTGGACCATTCTTCTTTTTATTCAATCAGTTTTCCCTCATTTGTAAAAACATGAAGGGTACACTAAAAAGGGCATTGTAATTTACTTCTTATTAATACAAGTTACTCGAATGAATGCAAATTTATGTAATACAATCTCTATATGTAAAGAATAGGTAATAGAGATTTTGAGACATGTCATATTGTTGTACAAATGACAGTTAATCTATGTTTGGTATTCACTCCCTTGGATGGATTTTGGGCAACCTTTGTCATGGGAATCAAAACGGGTCTATTCGGAGGGAGAGCAATAGATTTTTTCAAGATCACCATAGCTAAGAATTTTTATTCTCTATATTCTGGTAATATTGTTCATCGAAATCATAACTAATCTCTATTTGTTTTGTGTTGCTACCTATGGAGACTAATCTATGCCAGATGTCACAACTAATTTCTATTTGGAATGTGATATCATGTACATAAAGTAGTAATGCCATCAAAATCAGTGTAATTGATATCTATTATATATTCTTCCTTTTTATGGAGGGAGTTTGAGGCCATAAAATCATTATATCAATGCATGTTTGTTCCACTTGTCTTGTCATTGATGGAGGGCAACAAGTGTTGTTGAAATTACCTCAGCTAATATCTATTTTATGCATGTTATCATTGATTGAAGGCAAACAATGCTGTCAAAATCACTACATCTATTATCATTCAGAATATGTTGCCATAAGTGGAAGTCTCGATCTATGTCATTTAAATGTTTCCAACTAATTTTTAGCTAATTTCAATGCAGTTAAAATTACTGCAGTTAATCTTGATTTGACTGTTGACTTATACTACTACCTATGATGACAATATCAATGTAACTAATGTCTATTTGGTGTATGTATCCATAGATGGAGGCCAACCTATGTAGTTTAAACTAACTTTATTTGTTAGAAATCTGACATCTTTTTAACATATTCAAAGTTTACATAAACAATTTATCATTGTCAAAACCCTCCATTTTCAATATTTTAATACAACCATTGCAAACAAGTTTTCCCTAATAGAATATCATTATAGATTATTTGCATCATTTTAAAAACAAATTGTATTTCAGTTTTTTAAAATAATAATTATCATTTGTAATATATATTTTATTAATAATATTTTATTTTATATATTATATCAAATAATAATAAATTAGTAATAATTAATTGATATTATTACTAATATCATATTATTCTAATAGAATGTTATTACTATTAATATGATATTATTTAATTATATAATTAGATTTCATATTTACTTAATATTAAATTATATTAATGTTTTTGTGTTGTACTATGGTTTTGTGTTTTCCTTGCACACTGTGTATTTTTCCTTAGCCTTACATCATGTCACTTTAATTACAAGAAACCTTTGGTTTGATAATAGCCTCAACCAGCCTCAACACAATAGTTTATGTTGGGGTTTTTGTTAGGCCGAATATGGAAAGCTAATGTACTAAGAGGGGAGGGGTGAATCAGTACTCCAAAATTTTTCTTCAACAATAACTTTACTGTTATGCATAAACCGAATAGTGCAGTAACATAATATAAAGCTAAAACAAATAGATAACAATCATACATGATTCACTCCATAACACATATATTTTGGTTACACAGAAACTCTTGGTTAGAGAGAAAAACTGCGGTGGGGATGGCACCCACAACTTCACTACTACAATAATAAAGAGTGCTCGATTATAGCTACATGTTTAGCTATTTTTGATAGCTTACCTTGTTAGGAGTATCAAGATCTGTTAGATCTACCTTGCTAAAGGATTTCACAACACTTAAACTAAATGTTGCACCTGGTTAGAGGCTTTACAATTTATAGACTTGATTAGAGTCTTTTACCCTATTAAAGGTTTCTCTTACAACTTCAAAATATTACAATAAAATCATTACAAATATCTGCAACTTAACATATGGAATGTTATAGCAGATTCTATGTGCTTAGAATAAGTTACCTTGCTTATAGCATACCTCAGTAACCCATATAGTAACACGGTAAACCCTTTTGTTTACTCTGTTCTTCGACTATTCTCTGAAAACCTTCTCGGTGACCTCTGTGTCTCTGTAACAGTCTTCTTACACTCATGCACACACACACTCTTAATTCTTAACTCATGCTGAATAAATAGATCTCTTATGACGGTGATCCATTCATTGCTTCGATCTTACAAATATGATTTATCGAATGAATAACCATGCCAATTATTTCATTGGTTAGATGACTAAAAAATCATACACAATCTTTAAGTGCAATTTCCAATGTGATAACGGTTAGATGTGTCTCGATATTGTAACACGTTTTTATATGCATGTCTAGGTTCAATGAATCTGGTAACACGTTTCACTCAGTGTATATCAACTCGGTGTGTCATCTTTGTTGCTCGGTAGACATGAAATGATACTCGGTAGATAGCTTGGTGTATACTACGTTTTGAGACTACTTTCTTCTGTAACCGACTAGACTGTGCATACCGACTGAATATCTCGATAGAGATAACCGACTAGAGTATATAGTATAACTTTGACATAAAACTAATGGCAACTTGATAAGTAGTAACAGTTTTTGCTTTGGCGACTGGTGGTAATGGCTCCTATGAACAAACATCCCCAAAAATTTGTGCCTTAAGTGTTTCACGAGGTACAACTTCTGATAAACCTATAAATGTCATTTTTCCCATCCGAGATTTTGATAATGCATGCCAATGGTTTAAACAGCATACTTTGATAAGATATTTTGTTGGGAGGGTCCCCACTGAAAGCATGCTTTAGTATTGGGTTGCCAAGGCATGGACCCCTCATGGGTTCTACTTAGATGGCATTCAATACTTAACAAAGGTTTTTTTCTTTTTCCCTTTTTTTGAAGTTAACAATGCCCAATCTATTTTACAACATGGCCCCTAGTACATGTCAGGTCTTCTCTATTAGTCTTTCAGCCTTGGTCTTGAGACTTTATTGTCTCTAATGAGAAAAGGCTTCATGTCTCAATTTGGGTTGAATTCCTTGGGCTACCATTGCCTTGTTAGTCATTTGTTATGGTCATTGCCTAGTGTCTCTAGGTAAATTTGTTTGCATTGAACCTAATCACTTTTATCATGCTAGACCCCAAAAAAGGGTTTGTATTGAAGTTGATTTGTCTCATGAACACAAAGAGATATTTGATATTTAGATAAGAGGTCTATGCCACACTAGACGTGCACTCTATCTAAATTTTCCCAATATATATTTTCATTTTCAATCTTCAGAGCACAAATTAAGGATTGTCTTTTAGGCACTCCATGAGCTAAATCACCTCCTAAGGGAACCAATTCTCAATTCTCTCCTGAGGTTTCCAAACTAGAGTTTTCCAATCCAAAGGAGAAATGGACTATGGCTACTCATAAGGGAAAACCCTTTGGTAATTCTAATAATAGCTCGGTTAAAACAAGGGATGCAGTTGCCATGCAACCACCACCCTCAATGCATATTTCAAACCCTTCAGAAAAGGGGAAGGAATTTAGTACTCCCATCACCATTGAGGCTTCTACATGCCCAAATTTTGTGTGGATGCATTAGCATGCATCGATGCTTTTATCTCATCCATATAGCCTTTGTTCTCTCACAACCTACTTGGGCACACAAAGTAAGGAGTGTTTGTTCCCAAAAAAATGACGAGGTGGTCTTCCTGGATTCTATTTTGCTACTAATTTTTTCATAATCATTTTTCTTCTCTTAAGGATGAGGATGATATGCATGATGTTGATCCATGAATTTTCTATCATGGAATGCCTGATGTTTTACTAACCTCACCAAGAAGTATTTTGTGTGGGATACTTGACAGAATTATATTGGTATTGTTTTTTTCTTTAGGAAGTTAAAATTGTCGGTTTCATACTTTTTGTTGCATGTTAGGTTATTTGGCCAGGTGCCCTTTTTTTTGCATCCTCTCACAAAGCTAGTCATGAAGGTTTAGTCACTGTGCTTGCACCACATTGGAAATCTTGTATTATCAATCATGGGTCCGATTCTACTTAACGACTTGTGTGGATCCTCATGTCAATCACAAATCATCTATTTGGGATAATTAATGTTTATGCTCCCAATGATGTTTTTGAGAGATCTTCTCTCTCGCAGTGGATTGCAGAGTCAATGCCTCCAGCCACTTAGGTGTTGTGAGATAATTTTATTATGGTTGAAGTGGTGTTTGATAAAGAGGTATTAGTACCTTTTTGTTGGACTATTGGAGAAAGAGAAGCATGGTTTTACATGCATCATAAATTGGGTCTTTATGATCCCAATTCCTTCTACTGCCAATAGCATGTTATGTGGCACACATGGAGAAACTTCGAAGTGGGTACTAAAAGAGTTCTTAAAAGACTTGATCTTGCCATGCAAATGGATAAATCTTTTTTTACCTTTTTGTCTTCTCAAATCTTGCCAGTGTTACCTCTCCCTGAGATCACCTTGTTAGAACACATTCCCATCAAATTCAATATTTGTTGGAAAGTAGGCCTGACTCAATCCTCCAAGACGCAATTTTTTTTAATACTCCATTGTTGAGTCGTAAGCCTACGGTGGCCCAGATTCTATGGGTTTGAAACCTAGAGTGTCATCCTTCTTAATAGTCTTGTTGGATTTCTTGGTGTAACTATTTGATCCAATAGAATTCTTGTTTCCTCTGCATCTATGGCCACTAAATTTCTCTCTTTTGTTGGTAGTCCTATGAGAAAATCACCTTGGATTTCCTTTGCACCACAGAGGATCTCACCACCAATCCCTTTTCTCAAAGTTTAGAAGTTAAGGTGGTGCAACTTCACCACTAGAAGAAGTTTTTGGATTGCTATGACACCAGAGGAGCTCAAATCAAATCTCAACTTCATTGGTTGAAGGTGGAAGATCGAGCTTCCAAGGAGTTTTTCCTTGCTCTACAAACTTGTCATTCCTCTCTATGAATTAAAATAATTAAATAAGGCAAGTCAATGATCTTTGAGATCCCAATCATTCTTTAGGCATTTGTTTGCCATTATGAGAAGTTCTTCACTACTTAGGAGGCTACCCATGAGCAAGATAAATCTCTCCAAGATTACTTATGGGTTGTCCCAGCTAAGCTCTTTGAGGCTTAGTTTACCTTTTGTGAGCAATTGCTCACTCTAGAGGATCTCAAAGAATCTATTACTTCTATGGAAAATGGCAAAGCTCTTGGTTGTGATAAGTTTCCTTGTGATTTTTACAACACCTTTTGCCCTTGTGTTGGGTTGGGTCTTCACAAGGTTTACCTTGAGGATTTTCATAATCAATCTCTAGGTAAATTAATCGATAAAGGAAATATCAAGTTCATACCTAAGCTTGGAGATATGAAGGATATTTATAACTAGAGGCTGATAACTTTTCTTAATGTCTCCTACAAAATCATTGTGAAAGCCTTAGCTCTAAAAATATCCCACATGCTCCCTCAAATTGTGCACCCAAAACAAACCAATTTTATCAAATCTCAATATATCTTGGATAACATCATTATTGTTTGTGAAGGAATGGAATGGGCCCGCCGCCTAAGCAACAAACTTTATTCCTTAAAATTCACTTTGTCAAATCTTACAACTATGATGACTATATTGAATGGCCCTTTATTCTTGCCATGTTGGGTGCCCTTGGTTTTGGCCCTTATTTTATGCAATCTATTAGAATGCTTTTTGGTGATGCTTTTGCTTGCATTACCATCAATGGTCGTAAATCTCAAGGTTTTGGGTTGTTTCAGTCTGGAATACTAAGAGGGGAGGGGTGAATCAATATTCCCTTGAATTTACTAAAACTTTTAATCAACCAACCACATAACATAACTTAATTGTAGAATTAAAATGAACAACAAGAAAACCATAGTACACCACATAACAATAGAATTTATACGTGGAAACCCAAGACAAGAAAAACCACAAAGAGGATAAGCTCTCAATATTATGTAACTGATTATAGAATCCAGGGTGACTCATTGTTGGAGGGCTCACTACTCAAATATAACAGCTCACTACCGGAGGATGGCTTACAGCCAATATTACAAAATTTGAATTGTTAAGATTGCATCTATCATATGCATGAGATACAATTCCACTGAGGTGCATAATCACTTTCACATTGATTGTACATAATCACTTTCACATTCTCTATGCATAAATAATTTCACATTCACTATAAATATTCACTTTCACATTCACTATAGATTGCATGATATGATAAAAAAAAATGATCATGATTCCTATCCTTCGCAAAACAATTATATATACAAAATTGAGTCTTTTTCAAGTCGGCTCGACCTGAGGAAGGATTAGCCCAAAAACCCTTTACACACTATTTCTTAATTGTCCTTACCATACCAAAGAAGTCAACCAAAATAGAAAAGAACTCCATGATTCAAGGAATAGGTGGAATTATCGAAATCAACTTAATGTCATTGTTTTCAGAGAGGACCAAACCAAAAATATTCAAACTACACTATGTCAGTAAGTAGGGCATACGATTAATGGACCCATAACTATGCTGCATTGATACATTATCATCCAAAATATCAAATATAGATGTTAGACCAAAAACAAACATGTTCTCAAAAACTTACAGGAGTATCTAGCAATGTGGATCAATGCAGACCAAAAAGGTGTATGTCAAACTCAAATGTATACCGGAGCTTGTCAGACTCATACTGAAGTATACCAAAATCATGTTGTCGGGTCACAAAAACATCAATGACATCAATGAAAATATTCTTACAATATCCCCCTTTTTAATTGATGCCAACATGATAACTAACAACTAACCACATAACATGTACATGTGTGTCCATATATACAAAACTATCTACATAGCTACTCACTCCCCCTTTGACACCAATGGAAAAGGGTACAGAAAAAAATGCTATACACCAAATCCCCTAAGAAAACCTTATACTAACTGAAGGAATGTTTGATTTTATGAATATGCACATTCGAACTACCTATATTGTTGTTCCAATGCTAAATGGCATTCATCAGAAGCTTTGTCTGCACTTGGAGGGATTCAAGTATATTCTATGCTTCTTCTACTGAGATTGGATCTGAAAAATTAAACTATTGTGCCTTGGATAGAGAAAAATTCTTCAATGAAATTTTTTCATTGCACATATCTCTTACCTAACCTAAAGGAAGGATAATATTATCCCTCTGCTGCTGAAATTAAAAATAATTTTTGTGTAGTTCCTCAATTGTACATCTTTTGAAGTCGGTGAGATCCTAAGAGAGATGAAAACTGTGATAGGCTCACTTGATTTTTTACTCAATGGAGTCAATTTCACCTCTAATACTCTTGGTGGCCTTTGGCCATTGCAGGCTATATAGATATAATGCATTACCACCAGTAATAAAAGCATGTCCTCAAGCTACAAGTTGAGAGAAATGTTTGTGTGTATTTGCACACTTTCCTTTCAAGTCTTATAGGAACTTATCCTTTTCTACTTACTTCTCGTTTGCAAGTTTCTCTTCCAAAAAAGTTGAATAATTATTTAATAAATTTATTAAAGCTTTAAAATTTTCCAGGCTAGAGGCAGATGGATCAATTGAGCTAACTAGAATAGCACTCTGTAGTGCAACTATTACCTCTTCAATTAGCTTTTTCTTTTCTTGCAAATGCTCTAAGAGATCTTTCTTTGCTGAAGCCTGAATGACTTCTCCAATTTGAAACTTATGAATCGAATCAACTTTGGCAAAATCAACAATCAACCGAGAGGAGACAATTGGTTGGAAACTTAGAGATGCAGCAAGTAAACTCTTCAATGAATCTTAAAAGGTACTGGAACTGGTACCTACATCTACTTTTCCCTTAGTGTCATCCACTGTGACAAATTTATCAAATGACATCTTCTCCTCTTCTTTATTTTCTTCCTTTCTATCATTCTCCTCTTTAGAGTTGTACGAAGGGACATAAGCAACTTTAGGTGCATCCAGTAGAGGAGCTCTTTTAAATTGCCTTCCTATGCTATTGAAATGAACAATGTGTCCACATCCAGAGGTTATTTGATCACTTTCTTGCCTTTACTCTTTCTGACCTAAATTCTGTACTTTTTTGGTATTGATTCCTCTAACTCTACATCCATAATCTTCCTCTTAACATCCTTTGGTTTTCCTCTCTTTGATGGTGTATATGAGGGAATCTCCTTCTTCCTTTTTATTTGTTTCTCCTTCATTTATTCTTGTGATGCCTTCTCTTTGATAAGGCCTCTGGATGAAACAACGATCGTATCGGATCTCTTGAACTTCTCAACATCTTTAGCTGCAATACCAACTTCCTTCAAAGATTCATCAATAACCTTTTGTACCTTCTTCTTTCTTTCTTTCTTCCTTAGTCAATTCTAGGTGAACTTCCATGGAATTTTTTGTGCAGTCCCAAATCTTTCCTGAGTTTCATCAACCAAACTTTCTAATAGAACTTTTGACAGACCATCCAAAATATCCTCAATAACTTCATAACCTAAGGTGGGAATCCAATTGGTTCTTGGTACAACAACCTCCACGATACACTTATATGTGGTGATAAGAAATGTGATGTCATTCTTGTATTTTTCCACAATTGACTTAGGGATCCTTTCCCTATTGTGCATCTTATACTGAAGAATAGAGAAAGAGGAGGTAAACACAATATCCTATGCAAAATTATTTGTAAAGCTCCTTAAACATTCTACGATCTGATGCACAACTAGTCTATTAGATACCCAAAATACTTTACCATGTTTGGGAATCTCTTCCATAAATTAGAATACAATGCATAATGCTAGGGTTCCATACTTGAACGCAAGCTTCTTTTCCTTACACTGTTTTAAATTCTCAAGGAATTGCAATCTCAACAACTCACATAGATCATAGTCAACATTCTTCTCCACCATCTCATAAGCCATGTTAACCGATGTGGCTGAAATGGAGTTGTCTCGGTTGGTAAAGTAAATCTTGTTACCAATAATCAAAGATGCATATTGCATGGAAAATTTTTCAACTGTACTAACAGACAAAGAATGCCCATCAAAGGTTGCCTCGGTCAACTTTTCAACATCTTTGTTCTTTGTAGACTTAGGTGTCAGAAGTGCTCTTGAGTCATTCAATTCAATATTGACCTTAATTACATTCTTGGTGATTTGGAATGATTATTCAAGTTGTTGGATGTTTGAGGAGATTGTTGCAAATATGTGCTTTAATGATATCTAAGAGATTTGTTGTCATTGATGTCAGTTACATATTTATCTATCTATGACAGTGTTGCAGTGAAGGTCAGTGAGTTGATTTGTTCAACATGTTTATGATCAGAGTTTGCAGATTAAAGGGTTTGTAGAAGAGTGTATATAGATGATTTAGTACAATTTTCAATGGTCTACATGAATATTTGACTGAGCTATGGTTATCTGTGTTGTGGCTAGTTTTTTAGTTGTTCAATGGTGACAGAGTGTAAGTAATTTGATCTGCATTGCTCTGCATTGTAATATCTTGATTTGTGGATTTGGAGGAATGTTTGGGATGCTGATGTGTGTGTTCAATTCAAGTGGTTCATAGTTTAGTGCTCCGCAAGTAATTTTTCCAGGTTGACAGTCGTTGCAGTTAGTATTCTTGAAGTTTGGTATAATGATGATGTGATTCTAGTAATTTGAGTTGTTGTGGATTTCGTGGTATTTCATGATGCTTTTAGATGTTTCTAGATCGTGTGCCTTTTGTGTTAGTGGTCTGTATTGATCGTTATGCACACAATTGATATTTTCTTCGATGTGTTAGTGTTCTTTATTGTTTTGTCTGACCAGATGCTTGTAGCGTGGTGTGGATGTTCGATGCATAATTCTTGGAGGTGTTTCATATTCGAGGCATGTGATATGGGTCCATGCTATGTCTTAGCCGACATTGCTTGGTTCGCATATGATTTTGTAGCCTGTGTGATTATATTTTGTAATTGGGTGATGTGTGTTGAGCCAACCTTGAGAAGAGTTGATGTCATGTATAAATATATGTAATATATTTTGTAATTGAGTGTAGTAGTAGTATGGAGAGGTGATGTGTATGGATGAGAATTAAATGCATGAGCATATAATGTATTAATCTTTCAGAGGCAGAGAACATTGAAGATTGAAGTTGTGCTTAATCGAAACTATAACTAGGCATTAGGAGATGTTATTCTATCAGTTCATGATCTTTCGGATGTGATCTGAATGTGTTTGTAAGACAGTGAGTCTTCCCTGGGTTGTAGCCCTTTGTTGTTTTTGAGTAGTGAGCTCTAGGAAATGTGCCTAAATGCATGTGCATTCTCCATTGTAATATTTCATGTACTTCTAACAGAGTATCACCATATAGTGGGTAGGTTCCCACCATGGTTTCTCCCTTGACCGAGTTTTCCACATCAAAAATCGTGATGTTATGTGTGTTCATGTTGTGTTGTTGATTTATGCTTTCATGCTTAATAATTAGATCTGAGAATAAGTTTAATTTTTGCAAGTTTGTGAGACAACTGATTCACCCCCCCCCCCTCTTAGTTGTTTGTCTAGAATCGGTCCTATTTCATCACAAGCCACACAAAGTCATCATGAAATTTTCTCATTGTCATTTTGACCCATTTGTCATCATAACAGAAATTGGGGAAATTGTTCCACACATTTAGCTTCTTTTCAACTAGGGCTCAAAATTTTGGCTTTATCTCAAAATTATCTCGTCAGCTTATTCGTCAATAAACTTACTAGCTTGTCATGGTCATATTATTCCAACTTTACATGAATGCAAGCCCTAATATCTTCTGTCGGAAAGACTCCAAAGGGTATGCTAGAGAGACCACCCATTGGATCATTCTCAATTGATTTATTTGGATACCATTTTAAATTTGGTCAGGACTGAGTGTTGATGTCAACAACAGTTTGAGTGGCCATAGATGCAGATATAGAAACAACAAATTCACAAGAAAAAGTACCTCTCATAGTACATCAGGAAACCCTAACTTTTGAATCGTCTTTCGCTCCTTTACCTTTCTTTTGCTTTGAGTGAGAAAATGACTTAACAAATTCTTCTTTTAACCTTTTTTGGCCCACTTGCTCATAATAAATGCATAGAGAGAAAATAGTATTGTTATACTATTTGTATACACATAAAATTAGCTATGAGCAATTAAATAAATATTTTATATTTATTTAATAATTCTTCTTCTATTAAATAGTTAATTTGAAAAGATTAATTTATTTAATTCATTTCATGTCCTTTTATTAATTAATTTAATTGAAACATTTTATTAATTAATTCATTGTATCCTTTTCTTCTAATCAATTAATTAAATATCTAATATTTAATTATTCCTCTATTTACTATCCTATAGTCTCATTAATTAAATAATTTCTTAATTTTTTAATCCATTTTCCAACTCACCTTTCATTCTCCACATCACTTCTTCTTCGCCAACTCATTCATCATGTGGCTAAATTAATTCAACAAAATTAAATTAAATTAAATCATTTATTAGCCACTTCCAAAATAAATGAAAGATTGTGTACGTACAAATATTTCCTAACCTTCTTCTATATTCTCTCCAACATCCCTATACCTTAGGAGGACTTGAGTCCACTTGTCCTCTCATTCCTACATCTTCTCCAACTATCATATATCCTCTCAAGTCTTCAACTCGGTCAAGGTGAGATGAGTGACACTTGTCTTCTCCTTCCCCCTTTCTCTCAGCCTTCAGTTTCTTGCTCATAGCCATCCAATTTGCAAGATTCAATCATGACCGTTGATCTCTGCCACCTAAGCTCATACACTAAAAAATCTATAAAAAGAGGTCTCCTAAGCCATTTTGAAACTAATAGACTAATAGCTAATCATATAGTCATTCTAGGAGTTTTCATCTTGCATCCGTGAGTTTGAGTTTGAAGCAATTAGCAATTTTAGAATTCTTATCATAAATTAATATCATGTTAGCTTAAATCATTTGTATATACATATCATAGTATCAGTTAACTATCAGTCCATTCTTCATATGCCATCATGGAAGCTACCGGTCTGAGAGCAAATCATTTGTAACCAAGAACAATGGAGTTAGGACACAATGAGGTGTAAATCATGAAAGGTATAATCTTGTTTATTTCATTTACTTCATTGGTTGAAGTTAAGTTTCATCATAGCTTTCATTTTTATATTTTATGATTAGACTAACAAGTTTCAAGATATTTCTTTGGAGTTCAACTTTAACCTCAACATTTTTGGCGTCCATCATGGGGCTCAGACCTCAAACTTACCTTTTCTAATATCCTGTCTTATTCTTGCAAAATCAATTTAACGCTTTTGTAAGTCAGTTTCACGCATGTGTGAAATTTGACAACGCATTTGTTGAGTAAGTTAGCACTTTTATCACTTAGGTTAGCATCTGTTGTCAATAGAATAGTGCTTTTAATCATGAATTCATGCATTCAAGCAATAGGATAGTGCCTTCGTCGCATAGGTTAGCACTTTTGTTGCTTAAGACAACGATTTTGTCTTCCAGGTTAGCACTTTTGTTGTTCAGGATAACACTTTTGATCATTGGGATAGTGCTTTTTCTCATTGGGATAGCGCTTTTGCAGTTTTAGTGCTTATGTTCTGTCAGTGGTTAAAATTGGAATTTTTTATAATCTGAAAGCTAACAACTTTGCAGGTCCGAATGTCCAAGACTTGAAAATTTGAAAACTACTGACATTTGTGGGTGCAGGGTTCATTTTGAGCAAATTTAATGCATTTCCTCACTTAGCTAAATTAAGGGTTTTTTAAGTAAAACATCATATCTTGTTCATCTAGCTTAACTAGGAGGATAATCAACAACATGCAACTTGTACTTGAGTGTTTTCCTTAAAGTAGTTGCACATAGATTCTTAAAAGGCTTAAAATAAACCTGTCTTTCGTGCTTGTTGAAGTAGTAGGCAAGTATGTTCTCACCCTCATACGGTGATCAGAAAAGTAGACCTACTTTCTTTTATGTGTAGTCTTTAGAGGGTCTGCCTTCCTGAGCTGCCTTGAGGGGCCCAGTGAGAGGGGAACGACCCAAGTGGAAATGGGCTAATACCGAGTCCTTCCGATCCACTCTAAATAAATCATGTCTATGACAAAAGTCATAGACAACATGAGCTAATTAGTTCATATCGACACTATGTTTCCCCATAAACCCTATGGAGTGTAACCTTTATAGGTTGGGAACCTTCTGCATTTACAGAGAGTAAAGTGTTGCCTGTATGGCCACATGCCCGAAAGCCCTTACTAAAAACCATTTGTATCTAGCTACCAAAATCCTTCTAGTTGTTGGCACAGGAGGTCAGACCTCTGAAGCGGCTCACACACATACGGTTCTTAGTAGAGATATGAAGTTTTTCATGGGGATGTTTCATGAAAACCGGTGCTTGGCTATCCTAGAGAAGTGAGTGTCGAGGGTGGAGCTAGTAGAGTCAAGCACCTAAATATCCGCTTTGAATAGCGTAGCCTCGGGGGAACCCCCATGTGAGATTCAACAATTATTGTCTTGGCCTACCATAGGATTTGTGCTTACTTGTGCATTTTGTTTTTCAAAGCATTGTGTCTTTTGTGTCTACAAAAATGTTCTAAAAAATGGTCAAAAACTTGAAAAATCATCAGTTTAAATTAAGTAAAAAACTATCCCAGGTCATCAAACTAGTCAGATAATCAGGTTACCAATCCAACAGGCTATTTCCAAAGGTTTTCATAAGTATAAAACATTCAACAAGTTAGTGATTCAACCATCTCAAGTGCAAAAATCAACATCATTATCAGTTTCTCATCAGGATATATTGAATCCTTTATCATGAAACTTGATCATATCAATCTTTGTTCATTATCTTGGATATATCGTTCCTATTTGAACCTAGATTATATCAAAATAAAGATTGCACTCATATTGGAATCAAACAAACTTGTAAACCATCATATGCTTATATGACTTTTAAATATCGCCTTAAGAAAAGAAAACCCAGTTATAAGGCTACTCTAAAGAGGATAAGATTCTTGTATATCAATCGCAAGATCTTGTTAAAACATAGCACATTCCTACACTGTTTTCATCACTATTTACGTGGTTACGAGACAAAATTTGATAGAGAATTTTTACAAGCACGTGCCTTTCAACAACAAGACGCTTTATCACTGTAGACGTATAAAAATGACTATATTCCTAAATGAATATTTTATGTTCATTTCTCTATTTTAATTAAATCCAATTTAATTAAATTATCCACATTCCTCTATTTAATTAAGTAAATTACTCAATTTATTTAATTAAATTCAATTAACCCCTTTTAGCTCATTTAATTGAATAAATTATTTTATTTAATTAAATCTATTCTTCTAAACCTTTTAATTAAATTTACATTTAATTAAATAGGGAATCCCAATTAATAAATCTAATTTATTTAAAAACCTCCACTTGCAACCAAATTAAAATAAAACAATTTATTTTAATTAATCCTATTATCTCTCCATCCACTTGCATTTTCCTACATCTCCCACTTGCCTCCTAAACCCTATTCCTAACCCTATTCTAGATTCTTCTAATCACTTCTAAATTAGCCTAACCCATCTCCTAAATATTGTCACATCCCTAAGCAAGGGGAAGTCACTTCTCAAACCCTCAAAGTCTTTGATAACCATTAAAGGCTTCAATTCTCCAACAACTTTCTCTTCCAAACCATTAATGGTTAACTCAACCCTCCAGCATGATTAAAGACTTTCTTTAAACTCAACCTCCATGTAACCCAAGGGTCTCATCAAGCATTTATTGCTTTGACCATGGTTAGTCCTTAATCCTTTGCACAAGAGTTTATCCTTTGGGTAAAACCTTTATCCATTGGATAAACCTAACCTAACCTTAACCTAACCTTAACCCTTACCCCCTAAGGTAACCATGAGGTCTTTTCAAGCATTTAATGCTTCCTACCTCTCTTCTCAACCCAACCTTATGTTGACAATTGTCACCATTTCATTGGTGCAAATTGCAAACATGGATTCACAACTTTCAAACTCAACCCTTGATTAAATCTTTCAATCCTGGCCATCCATTGCCCTATTTTTGCCATAAATAGAGCTCTCATTCCTCCATTTTCATAGGATCCAAGTCTTTAGTATCATACTTATACTCAAATCCATCTAAGCTTTAATATCTCATTTATGCTCATCATTTAGCCTCTCTTTTAAATAAGAATTAATCTAAATATGCATGTTTAGAGTATTTTCCTTATCATTTAGCTTAATCATAGACTAATATATCATGCTAGGATAGTCTTGCTACTAATCTTATCATCTTATAATCTAGTTTATTACATTTGTAAGATCATGCATAGCTTAGGATGCATTTCATAATAAAATCAATCAAAGCATCTCTCATTCTTGCATTTGTCATCCCTAAACCACTTTGCTCAGTGATCTGAGAGTAAAGACATTGGTTTGAGGGACCTTGTGAGATAGAGAACCATGGAACCAACCTTGGGAAGCTGAGTCATCCTTCGTGACTCCATAGCTTGCACCAAGAAATCTTGTGGATGTGTGAGCAAGGCTCCTTAGGCTTCATTTTTCACATTTTAAGTTCTATTGACCCGCTTTTCCCGTACACATTTCTGGCACCCACCGTGGGGCCCGACCCCATATATCAAATCGGTTTTTGAATTTAACCACTTTTGTAGGTCCGTGGGAAACATTTCCTAGCGCATCTGGTTAACAGCCTAGCACATCCAGCTTTCTGTTTAGCGTGTGGGGTCTATTTGATAGTGTGTGTAGTTTTTATTATAGCGCATTATCCCACTAATATTTTCCTGTAGGTCTCGACATAGGAGAAAAACATAGCAGTGCATCCGGAAACCATCTTAGCGCATCCTAAAAACAGCATAACGCATCACTGTCATCTTGTAGCGCATCACGAACACAGGCAAAAACTAAGATCTGTAACTGAGGGTAAAATTAGACTTGTTGAAGTCCACGAGTTATCTAACCTTTTTGCTTGTTATTTTGTAGGGTTCTAACGATTTTATTGCAGATAGGAGCTCAGTTTTAGGACCATTACGATAGTTAGAGTTTTTATTAACTTAGTTAAGTTAGTTTAAAATTTGAACTTCTTTTAGTTTTCTTAAAATTGAACTCATATTTCATTTGGGTACCTAACAAGAACCACAATCAAAAAACTTTTCTTGCTTTTCTAGGAGGAAAATTCTTAATTGGGGCTTTAAAAAGAACAAAGCAACTTTTCTTTTTTGCAAAAATAGCTTTAAAAAGAGCCTCACCATCCTTTGGTGCATAAAAGGATCCATCTTGAAATTTGGGCAAAAAGAATCACACTTAAAAAGCTTTGTTTACAATCAAAGAGGGAAGTTCTTCCCCTTTTTCCGATTTTCTTTTGTTGACCCGATCGAAGTTTTGCTTTGTTGACTAGGTTCTTTTCAAGATTAGATAATCACTGCTTTGAAGAAATAAAAAGAACACCATGTTTTGTGGAGCAACATCTCCATATAGATTTTAGAAAATCATTGAATTGCAAGGATAAAAAGAACAACTTGATTGCCTTGTCTCAAAAGTAGAAGGTATATGCTCTCCCCTTAACTGGGTGATCAAAAAGCCAGACTACTCTTACGCTTTCAATCATTTAAAGCATTTACATCCTTTAGCAGGCCTTCCTTCCCAAGGGGTTGAAAAACTTTTAAAGCCATTCGTGGTCAGTGTGAAGGGAATGACCTAAGTGGGAAACGACTTTGAGGCCAAGTGTTCCAACCCACTATAATCAAAAGTGGAAAGTGACGAAAGTCCTTTTCAACGGTTGCGCGTAGAGATTAGCCTTCCCCTAGTATCCTTGAGATACGTAAAGTCTTTGTTCTAAAGGTTGGGAAGCCTCCTGAGGGAGTTTATCACTGACGGTCGAACAGGAAGCCTGATTACGAACCTTAGAAATAGAAACCTTGAGCCGAGTTAGTAACCAGACATTTGTAATATCATAGTGCAAGGGAGGGGAAGAATCTCACCATATATCTCCCAAGATAACTACTCAATTGTGAAGCAATTCACTTTGAGTTAATTTCTGGCAAAAGGCAAAAAAATGGGCGCCCTCTAGGACGTGACACGGCTGTTTGAGCTGACGAAGTATCGAGACTAGTGGGCTATGATATTACTTATTACCTTTAAATAAAGCATCTTCTTGAAGTGTATTATTTGTATCCAAACCTGTTAAAACATTGGGGATTTGAACACATCCTTGCAGAACATACACTTATTGTTAGATTAAGCAAAATGGTTGTCTCTTTGGTGTCGTGCTTTCATTTGCTACTTCAGAAAATCATCTATCAAAACTAAAAATTCAAAACAAAGATCCAAAAATCACAGAAAACAACCAAATCAATACATCAGGGCAGTCTAGCGCGTAAGACCAACCTCTTAGCGCATGTGAACTATCTTTTAGCGCATTGAAACTAAACTTTAGCGCGTCAAGTCTTAACAGTAGCGCTTTACCAAGAATCCAAAACCCACAGTCGTAACTTAGCGCGTCTTAAAGAATAGTCTAGCACATGGAAGCATTAGCTTAGCGCATGGAAGCCAAACTTTAGCGCGTAGGGTTTATCAGTTAGCACTTAGCAGGCCCATACTAGCGCATGACTTTTTGAGCAAAATAGAAAACAAAATTAAATAGTCTTTATGGTGTAGGAGCACCTAGGCCTCATTTTTCATCCAGGTTTGATAGCAAGTTGGTTTTTATTAGTTTTAAATTGGAAAGTTGTCTACGATGTTTTTGAAGTTGACCTAGGTTGTTTGGATGAGTTTTGAACTCATTGTGTGGTCATGTTTCCTGTTTTCATCTTTTTGCTCAAGGTTGCCAGTTTGGAGTTGCCTAGCAAAATATTGTCAAAAGTGAGTTTTTAGTGTGTTTTTGTTGTGAAAAGTTTTTAGACATGTTTGGTGTTTGGTTTTTAGGTATGAATAATGTTTTTAGTTGATTTGTAGTTTTTGAGATCAACCTTGCATCATCTAGGCACCAATAGTTATCATTTTAGACATGAAAGTGTCAACTTTGTGTGCTCTTGGACATGTACCTGTCCATACAAGAGGATAACTGATATGTGGAGGTATTTATTCTCTTGTTTGTACCATTGTAAGGGTGGATCATTCGAAGTTATGAAGCATTTTGCAAACTTGCACTAGTTTTTACCTTGTTTTCCCTATGTGTTGACTCCATTTGAGCAGCAGTCCGTACACCTGTTGTAAATGGCCGTACTATTTTTGCATTTTTCAGTACTCTTATTTTTCCTGAAGCTTTTCCCTTTGGTGGCAATTAATTTCATCAAGTTTTGAGTTTTGTGCAAAAATATTTGGTTTTGACAGTTTCACTGCCTTGTCTAGGAAATTGGCAAGGATGCTTGACCAACTTGGCTTCTTGAGGCCCTAAATTCTCATGGCTTCCCAAGAACTAGTTGGTCAACTTTTAAGATATGTACATACTTGTTTTGATTTCAAAAGTGCAGGTGCAAGGAGTTTTGTGGCCATGAAGCCCTAGGCAAGTGTGCCATTTGGCTAGGGTCTTTGAAGAAATTTGATGCTTTGCTCTTCTATAGCAAGTGCATTTATTAGATGGACAGACTTGCTTTGATGTCTAAGGTTGTATTTCAAGTCAAAGAGCCTTTCTAATCCATAAGGAGAATGATTTCATGTTTAGTTTGTGAAGATAATGTAAAAGACAGTGAGTCACTATTTTAGAGTTAATTTCCTTTCACTTGCTTACTCTCCACCATACATTGGAGCTTGTAAGGCATTGTACCTCCTTCTAATTTCTTGCAAACAAGAACAAGGAGTGATTTTTGGTATTTTCCATGGGTTTGTAAGTTGCCAAGATCAATTATTAATGATCCTTGAGGCAAAGTTGTAATGCCCAGTTGGCTGTCACAGTCATCTATGACTGATTTTTGTATTTTTGTTGAAGTTGAATATGTAATCTCCCTCTTCAAAATGGTAGGTATGAAGGTCAACAAACAAATAAATAAAAATCATTTTTAAAGAGAACCAATCAGACCTTTTGAAAAGAGTTTTGACAGTGAAAAGTGCAGGTCTAAAGTGGAAAAACAGTGAAAAGAGAAAAGTGCAGTCATAAATGTCTTGACAATGAACAAATCTTTGTTTGTAATTGCCTAATGGCTTTTGTGCAGGGCTAATGTGATATTTGTGAGTCTTTAATGATAGACATGCTCTCTTGTTTTGAAATTTAATTGGTTTTCATACCTAAGATGTGTTTGTAGACAACAAGAATGGAAAAGTTGTCATTGTTGCATACCCCTCATGAGCAATTTTTGGAAATCTTGTTCTCTAACCTTGGAAAGGTACAAATTTGTCTTTTTGTGGCTTAACTAGCATGTAACAGGGTAGAACCAAGTTTTCATGGTTCATATTGAAGGTCTTAAACTTGTTAGTCCATATTTGCCACCAAAACCCTTCCAAACCCTCCTTTTTGCACCCATTTTTGGGACAGTCATGGAGAAGGCTTAAGGGACCCTAAAACTTAGAAAATCTTCAAGAACTCCCAAAAGGGTATCCATATATGTGATTCTTTTAGTCTGGAAGTCCATCGTTGGAGCAGGGTGAGCACAAAACCCCAAAAGGAGGGCTAATTCCTTGTAGCCTGTTTTAGGCCTCAAAATTAGTTTTTTGTCAAATCGGGTATACAAAGGGAGGATGTAAGGTCTAAAACCCATCAAGTCCAGTTGAAATAAGTTAATCTTGCATGCCCTTAACACCTTGGGTGAGATAGCCTCCAAAACTTAGGTTGTAGCACTTGTAAGGACTTCTACACCTCAAAACGTAGAAGCCCAAAAGTCACCCATTGGGAGCAAAACTTGACATCAATTTGTAAACCAACAAAAGGAGACCTTGTGCAGTCAGAGAGCTGGTCAGGGACAGAGAAAATGAATCCCAAATGAGAGATTAAGGTGTCAAACCACAAAGCCTAAAGTTATGGTGTTGAAGCCCTTGAGCAACCAAGGAGAGTTGGACTTAGGGAGGTGGATCAAGGAGAGTTGTTAGGCTAGTTATAAACCTCTTGCACTCTGATTTTGGTAACTACACCTTGAAACCAGCAAGGACCTATCACTTAGTAACCATACAAGTGACTTGGGCAACCCACTTGCACTACCTCCCTATCACTTTACCAGTTAGTGCGTAGCCAGGGGCAACCTAGCGCGTGTGGTCTTTTCCTTAGAGCATTGAAAACTTTCTGTAGCGCACCCCGTCTCTATTTTAGCGCGTGATCAAAACTGGAAAAACAAGGGGCAAAACAGTGATAAATTTGAAAAAAATTGAAAACATTTTTGAAAACCTCCTTTCATCAGCTTGATTTTTGTCAAAACGGAGTATCAGAAACAAAACATTAAAAGCTATCTCTAAGGAAAATTTCTAGTCAAACAAAAGTTGTCCAGAATCCAAAACTAGTTGCATGATAAACATATCTATCCTATCAAAATTAGGAAACATCATCACAAGTAACAAATAGGTCCTTTATTATCTCACTGATTTTATCCAAAACACACTTGTTCAAAGCCTCAAGTTGTCAAATCAAGTTTCCATATCGGGAAACTTTATCCTTATCATTTGGCACACTTTGTCGTGAAGGGGCATCTAAACCTTCACTTTGATAAAGTAAAACTTAATTCTTCAGAACAAGATAAACTAAATCCAAAACAAATCAAAGGAAACCATTAATCACTTATGCATGACTAATCTTCATATTCTGAGAAGAAAGAATATTTATCGTAACGCCACGTTGAAGAAACAACAACCAAGTTTTTCCAAATTTGTCAAAAGAAATAAATTTTTATACATCAATTGTCAACTCTTCAAATCTCATCAAACATTTCTTCATCATGTCAAACTTTATATCCAAAACAAATCTAACGAATTTGACAAAGAACCTTTGAAAACTAGAGCATATTGTCAAAAATCCGCATTCAATCAAATCATAAACTGTGGAGGAAAGATCAATCTTGCATTCTTTCCCGATGAGTGCATCACTTACAACATACCCCAATTCAAACCACCAACCCTCGAGCAACACATCGAAGAGGATTTTATCCCCTTTATCTCAGAAAGCTTCTACTAGATGCCTGTTGTTACTCGCTCTCAACAAAACAAATAAAGTGAAATGCAATCAGAATCCAGCATGAATCGGAGATTATCAAATCCTTTCAAGCATCCGAGTCTAAAGGACGCCGAAATTTCTGAAGAACTTCTTCAAGAATGCCAAGAGAGTGCTTCATTTCAAAAACTTGTAGAAAGACTCATGGAAAATGACAAGGAAAAATACCTACTCATGCTTACAAGCAAAGGGGTCAAACTTCCTAAAGACTTTGACACAGACATGTTTAGAACAAGATCTCAACATTACGACTATCAAGAACAACAATGAGAAGGAGAAGAACACGACCCTGAAAAAGATATTCCTGAACAAAACATACTAGAACAACATACACCAGGGCAAAACGTCCCCGAGCAATGCATCCCCGAGCAAAATATACTGTTCAATACACCATTTCAACCCAAGATTAATGCAAGGGAGGAAGTCTTCCCTCGGCAAAACAATGCACCTTTGGTTGCCCTTACTCAGCAAATGCAAATGTTACAAAGACAAATGCAAGATATGCAACAAGGGACAATAGTACGGTATTCACTAAATGAAATTTGTCCTTATCCTTTTGATAGAAGATTGCACATGGTCCCTTTTCCTCCAAACTCAGACGTTCCAAAATTTGACAAATATGATGGGAAAAGCGATCCTCGTGATCATGTTCGAGAATTCTGCATCATGAGTCTTGAATTTGCTCATGATGACACCTATCTAATGAGGTTATTCCTACAAAGTTTGGGAGGACAAACAATGAAATGGTTATCCAAAATCACACCTCCTATCAGATTATTTGATGAACTAGTCAACAAATTCATAACGCAATATTCTTATAAAATTTAACATGCTATTACCATGCTAGACGTCTGTAACACCAAATAGAAAAACAATGAAACGTTCATGGTATTCCTTCAACATTGGCGATGTATGGTTTCATGATATCCTCGAGATATTCTTGAAAAGGAGAAAATGGAAATTTTTATTGACAACTTGAATGGTGAGATGAGTTACAGGCTCAAACTCCAATGTATACCATCTTTTGCTAAATTGATCGAAAACGGCATTCAAGTCGAAGAAGCATGTGTCAAGAAAGGAATGCTCAAATTCTTCAAAGAAGGAACAGGTTCATCAAACTACAATAACCAAAACAACAACAACTTAGACAAATCTAGATTCTGGACTTGAAATAAGAACAATGGAAATGGAGGCAATGAACCACATGATCCAAAATCTAAACAACCCATGCTTGCCTTATCGGGAAATCCTCAAGCTACAAAGAACCCCAAAGGTGCTAACCTAGACACTAACACATACGCACTGAATACCAATCAAGGTCAACCCAACACAAACAACACCAACAATGCTCAAAACAATCATGCAAATCGAGGACCTAATAACAATTCATGAGGTGGCACCAACAATTTCCAAAAACGTGTCTACACACCTCTAGGAAAATCACTGGAGTCAGCATTCAAAGAACTCCTGGCAAACAAAATTATCTCTTTACTAGCAATCAGCAACTATGAACCACAAATCAAACCACCTTGGTGGAATGACTCGCACTTTTGTGATTTTCATCGCAACAAAGGTCATCAAACAAATGATTGCATGAGATTGAAAAACATTGTTCAGGACATGATTGATAGAGGTGATTTAACGGTAGATGGTCTCAAGACAAATGGTGACCATGGAGCCTTTAAAAATCCTCTTCCAAACTACAACAAGGATGGAGCTTCCACCTCGAATGATACCCATGGAGCTCATATCAATCACATCTACAATAATACCATCAATCATATATCAGCTGAAGACAATCAAGTCAATGTCATCACAATCCGACATCAACATGATCATGAATCTGTCAACGTAACAACCAGAACTCAAAAATATGTCTTGAAAGGACATACGTCAACAACAAACGCTATACTCAAAATTCAATATGATCTAGTCAGCCAATTGCGCAAAACTCCTGCTCAAATATCTATACTAGAATTGTTAAAACTTTCACCAAAACATAAAGACATATTGGAGCAAGCCTTATTAGAAATAAATGTAACTCAAGATCTGGATCCTAACAAATTCCAAGCCATGGTTGCTCATATGACAGGGCCTCATAATCTCACTTTTTTGGAGCATGATAATATCTCACTAAGTCATCCACATAACACTCATCTCCATATTGAAGTCATCGTCTATAAACACCGAGTGAAATGAGTATTGATAGATGGAGGAGCTGGGCTTAATATATGTACCTTAAAACCTATCCATGCATTAGGCTTCTCAGAGGAGTCTATTGATCCACACAAAAAGATTACTATAAAGGCATATGATGATGAAGAAAGATCCTCTAAAGGAATAGTGGTGTTGTCGATTCAAGTCAGACCAATACAAGGAGATACTATGTGCCAGGTCTTAGACATAGACCTCACCTACAATATCTTATTAGGTCGACCCTGGATACATGAAATGCAAGCAGTGCCTTCTACATATCACCAGTGTGTCAAATTCCCCTATAATGGGCAGGAGGTTTCTATATCTATTGATCACAATCCATTTCAACATTGTAATGCAAGTAATGCAATGGGGGCAGCCCAGGACAGTTTGGTTCCACATAATAGAGAGAAACATAATCCCTCAGCATCAGATCTTCAACAAGAGAAGTCTAAATCACTACCTGGAGATTTCAAGAAGAAATTGAAAATCAAAGAACAAGGCATGAGAGAATACTCTTTGGAACCCATGTGTTTGACCAGCTTACCCACATCACCTAGATCTCATGGATTACCTACAACATCAACACATCAAGCAACTCAGCCCATCACCAAGTTTGATGGCACATTCATCCAACTTGGCACTCTAGCACATGAATCCGAGGAAAAAGATATCCTTAGCTAGTTATACAAAGATGAAGAAGAAGAAGATAGAGCAGCTACTATAGAAATAGCTATACCCACACACTGTATGGAAAAGGCTACTTAATCATGCAGCAAATGGGATACAATGGCAAAGGACCTATTGGTAAGCATCAGGAAGGTGTCACAGAACCATTGGATCCTCCTTCACAATTTAGTAAAGACAAAAAAGATTGGGCTTTAAATTCACTCTACTACCAAAGAAAATACCATGCAAATATCAAAAACCTCAGTGGAAAGCAAAGAAGAAGTACAAAGAAGAATCCTGGCAAGAAGCACTATTTTAGTCAGCAAAGACAATCCATAAGGAATGTGAACATCAAGAAAAGAAGCAACATCAGGAGAAGCCCATCATTCACAAGAAGGAAACATCTACAGTAGTAGCTCATATTCATGAACAAATATCCAACAAAGCAAAATCACCTCAGGGCAACATCATTCCTCCCCAGGAAGAAACAGTCTACGAACAAATGCAAAGAATAGAAGCAGGATCTGACGCAGAATCAGAAAAAACCCAGCAGAATAGTATCAATTATCAAAGATCTATTTTTGCCATTCAACATACCTATTTACATCACTAAAAAGATCTGGGATGATAACTCTAAGACTGATTCCAATGAATATGAATGGGGTAGCTGCTCCAATGCTACTGAAAAAGTTACTGAAGATACTAGTTCTATATCCCTTTCTCAAGAAGAACATAGCAGAAAAATTAGACTACTTGAATTTGGACCACAGAATATCTATGAAGCTAAGGAAAGCGAGCAGAAACATTATGAACAAGTCTATACGGAGGATGATACCATCAAAGACCTCTATGGAATCCTAGACTTCTCTAACACCCAAACTAATCACAATGAAACCTCTATCCTGACACTTACCGCAAAAGAACTTGATCCACCAAACGATTCCTTACCACTTGTCTTTCCTGACCTCAACCCGAAGTACATGATATACCAATTTTCCCAAATGATTAATCTATTATTCACTACCTATGTATCGTTAATCCGGAAACAGGCTCTACCAGTGAACAAAGTAACGATGTCTGCAACCAAGGGAGTGCCAAGTCTCTCAGTTGCAAAAATAAACCAAATAAAGGATCTGATGCTGAAAACCAATCAATGGCATCTCTAGATCACAAAAAAGTAAGAATAAAGGACGCATCTGAGGGTGAAAACCTTTTTAAGGCACCTAAATATGGGAGACTTGACACTCTTCCTGAATATTTTCATGAGCGATCACCCATATTGATTGAGCCCACTCAATCAATCAACATTGGTACTACAGAAGTAGCCAAAAATATACACCTTGCAGAATCTCTGACAGAAGCAGAAAGATCAGAATTTATCAAATTTTTTAAAGAAAAGCAAATCAACTTTGCTTGGGCATACGCAGATATGCCTGGGATTGATCCACAATTAATCATGCATCACTTGTCTATGGTTCCAGGAGCTAAAATGGTTAAGCAAAAACTATGAAAGATGAATCCACATGTGGCACTCATGGTCAAGGCTGAACTAAAGAAACTATTAGATGTCGGATTCATCCAACCCATCGACTATGCGGAATGGATTTCCAACATTGTACCAGTTTCAAAACCAGATGGCAGTATAAAAATATGCACAGATTTTAGAGATGTCAACAACGCCTATCCAAAGGATGACTTTCCTTTGCCCAGTATCCACATAATTGTAGACCTCACAGCAGGCCATGCAATGTTATCACTAATGGATGGTTTCTCAGGCTATAACCAAATCAAGATCACTCCAGAGGATCAAGATAGGACAGAATTCACCTATCCTTGGGGAACATACTGTTGGAATGTCATGCCTTTTGGCTTAAAGAATGCGGGGGCAACTTATCAACTAGCAATGACAACAATCTTTCATGATATGATGCATACCTTCATGGAAGACTATGTGGATGATTTACTAGCTAAATCCTTCACCAGAGCGGAACATCTAAGCATCTTAGAAAAGATTTTTGATCGATTGGAGAAATTCCAAGTCAAGCTCAACCCTAAGAAGTGTGTCTTCGGGGTTACATCAGGCAAGTTACTAGGCTACATAGTCTCAGAAAAAGGAATTGAAGTGGATCCAGCAAAGGTACAAGCCATCATGGAGATGCCACTGCCAAAGAACATCAACCAACTCAGATCTCTACAAGGATGACTCCAATCAATCAAGCAATTCATCGCTCAATTAGCAGATAAAAGCCTACCATTCAATCATTTGTTACATAAAAATGTACCATTCAGATGGGAAGCCAAATGTGCAGAATCTTTTTATCAAATCAAATAGTATCTGATGAACCCACCAGTTCTAGTACCACCGATAGCATGGAAGCCACTCATTCTCTACATTTCCACAGCATATATATCACTAGGGGCACTATTGGCACAAGAAGATCAACAAGGCAAGGAACGAGCAATATAGTACATCAACAGGACTTTGAATGGATATGAGCTCAATTACACATTTATTGAGAAATCCTATTTAGCTATGGTCTTCGCCTCTCAAAAATTCCGACACTACATGCTAGCTCACACAATTAAGCTAGTTGCAAAAATTGATCCTCTCAAATATTTCCTTAGCAAGGCAGCTCTTATAGGCCGACTGGCTAAATGGGTCATGATTCTCAACGAATTTGATATCCACTATACAGAGCGAAGAGCTATCAAGGGACAAGTAATTGTAGATCAACTGGCAGAAGCACCACTACTAGGAAAACAAACCATGGAGATTGAATTTCCAGACAGGGACGTTCTTGCTATCTCTACCAAACAATGGACCCTATACTTTGACAGATCCTACACACAACATGGTTCAGGTGTCGGCATTCTATTCATCACTCCTGAAGGACACACTATACCGAGATCATATAGGCTTATGTTCCCATGCACAAATAATGTGGCTAAATATGAGGCATTGGTTATAGGCATCAAAATGGCCGTAGAATGGAAAATCACAGAGTTAAAAGTCTACAGAGACTCACAATTAGTCGTCAATCAAATCAACAACGACTATCAGACAAAGGATGACAAGTTGCTACCCTATAAGCGAATGGTGGATGACTTCAAGCAATATTTTGTACATATCACCTTTGAGCAAATACCAATGTTGAACAATAGAGCAGCCGATGCAATGGCTACTATCGCTTCACTACTGCAAATTCCAGACCAATAGAGTCGTTACGAGTTTCTAGTAGAGCAACTGTTCTCCCCAGCCTATGACCACTCAGAATCCCAGGTTATCTGCACCTTAACTGGTTCAGACTCCCCCTTATATGGAACGATATATGAGTATCTTAAGAACAATATCCTACCCATTGACTTGTCCCGAAACCAAAAGCGTAATTTTATCCAACAAGCCACCCGTTGTACCCTTACTACCGATACTTTGTACCGTCGAGGTCTAGATGGTACTCTTCTTCGTTGCCTTGATCGTAATGAATCTGACTTCGCTTTACACGAGCTTCATGAAGGTATCTGTGGTACACATTCCAGTGGTACTACTCTTGCTAAAAAACTTCTAAGGATGGGGTACTACTAGCCTACAATGGAAAAAGATTCTTATCACTTTGCAAAAAAGTGTCCTAAATGCCAGATCCATGGCAATCTTATACATGCACCAGCACAGGAACTATGGCCATTCACAACATCCTGGCCCTTTTGTCAGTGGGGACTGGACTTTGTCGGCAAAATTCATCCTTCATCTTCAAATGGACACAAGTTCATTATAACTGCAATGGAATACTTTACCAAATGGATAGAAGCAGTCCCCATGACCACAGTGACTGGGAAATAGATTGCCTCTTTTATCCTTAATTATCTAATCTGCAGATATGGTATTCCCAGTTCCATCATCACTGATAATGGACAACCTTTCAAAAACCAAGATGTCCGAGAACTATGTGAAAAATTCAAAATCCAACATTGTTTCTCTACACCGTACTACCCACAGGGGAATGGTCAGGCAGAAGCAACCAACAAGACAATATTGAAAATCCTAAAGAAAAAAGTGAATGATGCAGGAAAAGATTAGCATGTGCAACTCAATCCAGCACTTTGGGCATACAAATCTAGCATTCGCACACCTACAGGAGCTACACCATACTCATTAGTATATGGATCAGAAACTATTTTACCCCTGGAGATAGAAATTCCATCTCTCAGAGTCTCTCTAAAAGGCTTAATCCTAGATGAAGAGTATCGAGTTAAACGACTGCAAGAACTTGAACTATTAGATGAAAGACGCCAGCATGCTTATACTCATCTCAAAGCATATCATCAACGCATGTGTAGAAGCTACAACCACAAAGTTATTCCCCGGATTTTTTAAGTTGGTGACCTAGTACTCAAAGAAAATACTAGAAATCAGCAAGATCAGGAAAAGAAAGGGAAATTTGAACCTAACTGGTTAGGTCCCTATGTCATCATATTAGTCTATGGATTAGGTGCTTATCTAACAACTTTAGAAGGAGATGTGCTCGACGAACCAACTAACAACATCCATCTGAAGAAATACTACACTTGAGTAATCTAATGCACGAAAAAAGTCAAAAAAAAAAATCAAAAAATCAAAAAATCAAGAAAAAGCAAATAAAAAAGTACAATAAAAGAAAATGGTGAAAACCTGGTAACAGACGCTATTGTGAAATAACAGCTCCTCTATCTATATCCATATCCTTATCTCTGCAGTAAAGCACTATCAGCTATCGCCCGACATTTTATCACAAATATCCATTCAGGACATACTTAGCATAGTCACTATCTTGATTTATCCATCTAGCCTTTCACCGCATCTCACCATGGCTTGGTAATCACTGTACATACCCGCATCAAGAGGTACACTTAGCTAGGGGCAATAACCATCTAAAACTTGCAGCATGTTCAAAACGTCACAACTACTTGCAAAACTCAGAACATCATATCCAACAACCAAAGGCTCACGTAAATCACAAAGCAAAAACATTGATCAATCAAACAAAGAATCACAAAAGAAATACGATGGATGATTTTTCTGAAGTAACAAATGTTTGCATATTGCATAAAGTTTTGACTATTCTTGCATTTAAACTTTTTGAACTATTGGATTCTCTACATTTTCTCCACAATGCTTTGAGCTAGAGAAACATCGAGAAACTCCAATATCTTTTTAGTCTTCTCTCTATGAGGTGATCACTTGTACTGTACGAAGACTTGTCTCAAGATGTGATTCCACGAATATCACTGAAGACATGATTCCACTTTGCACATACAAATGGTTAAATCTTGTCTGTTTATACACAATCCGCACTCAGGTCGTCCTGGTTCAATTATACCTTGACGCTTGTGCTATCTTGCAAAATCAAACATCATGTAAATTTTTCTCAGGTCATCATGGTTCAATTATACCATTATGCTTGTATAAATTTCCAACATATCCCAAGATCAATCAAGGCTCAATGATGATATATATATCGAAAGAAAATAACATGTGGCTATATTGGGATGACAAATACAGAATGAGGATGCTCAAAAACAATTAGTTGTGTATCATTTTACAATTAGTTGCATATCATTTTACAATTAGTTGCATATCATTTTCCAATTAGTTGCACATCATCATATCATACATCTCATTTTCAAGATACATCTCATAAATCAAACATCATAAATCATGTTCATCACATCCGAATCAATCTATCTAAGCATTAACATCATATAGAAAGCATTATCCATAACACACCACATAAGGATCAAAGAAAAGGGTGTCATATATATATATATATATCAACAAATGATCAATATACAATATATGTCATGTCTATACCCAGTACAACAAAAACAATGATAAAAAATACAATGGAGACAACGTCTCTCAAGAGTGACTATCTCTCGAGGGTGATGATCTTGCCGCAGATGTCCCAGCCCCTGGATCTCCAGGTGGATCCTATCTATGAGGCCCCGTCACACCTCTGCTCTCTGATCGTGAACCAGTCTCTCGAGATCGACTCGATCTTGACTGCGTAAAACTTGGCACTCAGCACTCCATAGGCACCGCATCCTCATAATGGCACCGGTAGTACTCTACCTCCTTGGCTCTCAAAGCCAGCTCTCTCAAGGTGTCTCTCATTGGACCAACTACTGTCGCTCTCTGCAAACTCCTTGCCAGCTCCTCAGCTCGACCTAACCGCTCCAGAATAGTATCCCGATTTGTGGTCAGCTGTGTAATCTAACGTTGTTGCGCCAATAACTATGCCTACAGCTGTTGCACTGTCACCTATAGGGTCCTAATCTGAGAATCCTCTTGATGCATTGGAACCCGGACTTGAAGTGGTACCTGGGAAGATGCACTTCACATCCTTCCCCCTGTCCTCGGTGCTGGTGGAGATAGCACATCAGTCCTCCTCCTCTGATCTGGTCATCTCAGCTCATCAGTCCCTCCCACCACTGCTATCACCTCTCCTACTCTCCCCTCATCCCCTACTCCAATCGCCAAACCTCCTCTCCCTCTATCCATCACAGCTCGTCAAACTGCTCTCTCCACTCGCACCCCTCTATCACCACCATCTCTACCTCTGTCTCCTCTCCTCCCCCGATCTCCTCTCCCTCGTCCTCCTCCTCCACCTCCTCCATCATCTCCCTCATCCTCATCATCATCGAAAGTGGGCCACATCTCCCCTGGATCTGATATCCTCGCCATGGCACGAGCTCCGAACAATCGGGCAAACTCATCTGTCATACCAGCATCTAGTATCTTAGGGGCGTAGTCCCATAGCTAGCCCGCTAACTGCACAAACTCCTATATGACCGTTGTACTATCAATAGTTAGACCCCAATCCGGTATATTCTGCCTCTGGCACGCATACAAACAAGTCCCCTATGGTATCCCCTGTTGTCGACCATACTGCCGCAAAACTCTAGTAACCAAAAATCTCTCGATCACAAATGGGGTCCGCCCTATCAAATATCGGGTCATGAAGACATATGGCATCTCCAGCCCATCCTCAGCCCAAAACTCGCAACCTGTATATGACTGCCAGACGACCGTATCAATGTCATCTAATACCCTCCTCCAATGCTCAAGTTTTCCCAGCTTCCGCTGGACAACTAACCCCCTGTATCCATATGCGTATGCACACCCAACAAGCCTATCTCTATCCACCAATGGCCTAGCTGCGAGAATGTGCTCCCAACACCATACCTATAGAAGTGTCACGCTAGCTGACAAACTATCGTAACCCAGGTATACTACCTCATGCAATTCCCTGTACAAGTGGGCTAGCATAGTTGATCCCCATGCGAACCTGTGACCCTGTGTCACCATCTCCTCCAGTACCAATCCCCATCCTACAGATAGTCCCTTCGACCTATGGTCAGGACATAGGAAACCACCTATAAAGCCTGCCAATACCGATGGAAGAGGCGCATAGTCCAGATCCAAAAACTCCTGCCAAGGGATCTCATATCCGCAAACTGTGTCATCATGAAATATCTGACGAAGTGCCTCTATCCCACCCTCCTCTGATTGCTCATAAGGTAATAGTGCACCTACTATAGGTATACGCAAGATTCAGTAACAATCCTCTAGTGTCACCGTCATCTCACCTATGGCAAAGTGAAAGGTATTCGTGTCACTATGCCATCTCTCTGCCAGCGCTATAAGTAAACCCTGATTCATAGTAAACCGAGGCATATCTAGTAGGGAAGACATGCCGCATCTATCAATAATATCTAGATCAGCCTATGACAACCATGGTATCAATTCCCATGGTCTAGGAAACCGCTCACGTGACTAATCCACTCCCAATCGCTCCTGTCGAAAAGCAAAACAAGTCCAATATCAGTTTCCTCATCAAAACATAGATATCAAAATCAAAATCACATCAAAAACTTGAAAACTTTGAAAATCTAAATCAAGTTCTACATCATATTCATCCATATCAACTTGTAACACAACTCAAGTTTTCAAAAATCATATCAAACTTGTAACACAACTCAAGTTTTCACATCACATCAACTTGTAACTCAACTCAAGTTTCCAACCCATATCAACTTGTCAAAAAAATCAAGTTCCACAATCATATCAGCTTGTAACACAATTCAAGCTCCACATATATCAGCTTGAAACAATGAAAATTAAATCAAGTTCATATGAATTCCACATTAATATCTATAAATAACTTGAAAAAGCGCAAATCAAACCAAGTTATATCAGCACTCATATTAGACAACCTATCAAAACCATGACAGCAGGCAAAAAATGAACAATTTACACCTATCCTAGCAAACTGACCTTATCCTATAAATTTTCGTCATTCACAAATCATCCTATCTCACAAAACCTACCACATGCGCTAACTAAATTTGGCTATACGTTGAAATCCTACTCATGTGCTAACCTGTTTTCTCCACGCGTTATTCTATCTACCCCATGCGCTAGATTGACTCTATGCACTTTCTGTTTCTTCCCATGCGCCATCTAATCTAACCCTATGTGCTAGGTCAGACCTACGCGCTATGTACTCCTACCCCTGTGACCCCCTGTGCACCCAATGCACTAGGTTTACCCAATGTGCTACCCGTTTAACCCTCTGCGCTACCCTGTGTCCCTAATGCGCTAACTGACGACCCCTATGTGCTAAAACAAAAAAACCACATGCTAAATTCAAAACGTGACCAAAAATGACAAAATGAAAAATCAAAAAGGGGTCAAAAAGGTTGACTTACCAGTGATCCATACACGGCAGGCCTCCGATACCTCCGAACGCGCTCGAATTGATGTGTAGAATACGGAATAGGCATTTTGTCTTCTCTCCAAAAGTCTCTCTCTCCAAGGTCAACAAGCACAAATGAGACAAAACAAAGCACTTTTCCCCTTTTATAGGGTAAAATAAAATTAGGGTTAGGGGATTGAGCATGTAATTCACTTGTGGTCTTCCTCGTACCCTCGCACACATGAATATCCAGAGATGAATCAATTTTAGCATTCCACATAGCCAAAATTTTACAATGCAAACACAATTATCAAATCAAATCAAATTTTCCAAATTTTGATTCATCTCCCGACGGGGCATTATCAAACATCGTTTATCAAATCTAGGGCATCACACTTCAAATATGGGGCACGACATGAAAATCTAAAAACAACACTAATCATAATCAAATTTTAGCAACACATCATTTTCTTTGAATTAACATGTGCACACATGTCACTTCAAAGAGGGGCAAAATGTAGACGTATAAAAATGACCATATTCCTAAATGAATATTTTATGTTCATTTCTATATTTTAATTAAATCCAATTTAATTGAATTATCCACATTCCTCTATTTAATTAAGTAAATTACTCAATTTATTTAATTAAATTCAATTAGCCCCTTTTAGGTCATTTAATTGAATAAATCATTTTATTTAATTAAATCTATTCTTCTAAACTTTTTAATTAAATAGGGAATCCCAATTAAATAAATCTAATTTATTTAAAAACCTCCACTTGCAACCAAATTAAAATAAAACAATTTATTTTAATTAATCCTATTATCTCTCCATCCACTTGCATTTTCCTACATCTCCCACTTGCCTCCTAAACCCTATTCCTAACCATATTCTAGATTCTTCTAATCACTTCTAAATTAGCCTAACCCATCTCCTAAATATTGTCACATCCCTAAGCAAGGGGAAGTCACTTCTCAAACCCTCAAAGTCTTTGATAACCATTAAAGGCTTCAAGTCTCCAACAACTTTCTCTTCCAAACCATTAATGGTTAACTCAACCCTCCAACAAGATTAAAGACTTTCTTTAAACTCAACCTCCATGTAACCCAAGGGTCTCATCAAGCATTTATTGCTTTGACCATGGTTAGTCCTTAATCCTTTGCACAAGAGTTTATCCTTTGGGTAAAACCTTTATCCATTGGATAAACCTAACCTAACCTTAACCCAACCTTAACCCTTACCCCCTAAGGTAACCATGAGGTCTTCTCAAGCATTTAATGCTTCCTACCTCTCTTCTCAACCCAACCTTATGTTGACAATTGTCACCATTTCATTGGTGCAAATTGCAAACATGGATTCCCAACTTTCAAACTCAACCCTTGATTAAATCTTTCAATCCTGGCCATCCATTGCCCTATTTTTGCTATAAATGGAGCTCTCATTCCTCCATTTTCATAGGATCCAATTCTTTAGCATCATACTTATACTCAAATCCATCTAAGCTTTAATATCTCATTTATGCTCATCATTTAGCCTCTCTTTTAAATAAGAATTAATCTAAATATGCATGTTTAGAGTATTTGCCTTATCATTTAGCTTAATCATAGACTAATATATCATGCTAGGATAGTCTTGCTACTAATCTTATCATCTTATAATCTAGTTTATTGCATTTGTAAGATCATGCATAGCTTAGGATGCATTTCATAATAAAATCAATCAAAGCATCCCTCGTTCTTGCATTTGTCATCCCTAAACCACTTTGCTCAGTGATCTGAGAGCAAAGACATTGGTTTGAGGGACCTTGTGAGATAGAGAACCATGGAACCAACTTTGGGAAGTTGAGTCATCCTTCGTGACTCCATAGGTTTCGCCAAGAATTCTTGTGGATGTGTGAGCAAGGCTCCTTAGGCATCATTTTTCACATTTTAAGTTCTATTGACCCGCTTTTCCCGTACACAATCACAACGCACCAATAACAATAGTAAAATAAACAAAGTTTATCTTCCTAAACCAATAATCACTTATTGAGTTGTATTTAGAAGGTCAAAACTTGAGAAGTTTTTGAATCAATCGCATACCAGCTTGGACTAGAGCTCAATACGAGCAATTCAAAAAACAACAAAAACAAATGGAAGAAGAAAATTCAATGTTTCAAACTTTTGGATACACAAATGTTGATAAAGAATCGGTCAATAACACCATTAGAGACCTTGAACAAGATTTTTAATTTGACAAACTAATGGAAAAGTTATTGGAGAAACAAAAGGAAAAATAACTCCTAATGTTGGCAAAATCAGGAGCTAAATTGCCACAAAACTTTAACATAGAAAGTTTGAAACGAGATGCAAAGACGAGTAACAATCAAAACACAAATTATCTAAATAATGAGGATGTAAATCGAGTAAATCATGAGGAAACAAGAGGAGATAAAACAAGAAAAGACCATGATGATACAAGAAGAGAGCGTGGTGATAGAAGAACTTATGAGGATACAAGGAAAACCCGTATGGATAATCCTTTGTTAACTCTCACTTAAAAAATACAAACCTTACAACAACAAATACAGGATATGTAGAATGGAACAAGTTCCAAGAAATATTCTTTAGAGGATATCTGCCCATATCCTTTTGAAAAAAGTTTAAACATGATACCATTCCCACAACATTGTGAAATCCCTAGATATGATAAATACGATGGGAAATCTGATCCTCAAGATCACATTAGGGAATTTTGCACTATGAGTATGGAATTTTCACACGATGAAACTTACCTGATGCGTCTATTTCCTAGAAGCTTAAGTGGACAATCAATGGAATGGTTCTCAAGACTACCATCTAGAATTAAATATTTTGAAGAACTTGTGAACAAATTTATCTCACAATACTCCTACAACGTAAGAAATGAGATAACAATGCTATATTTATGTAATATAAAGAAAAATAATGGTGAACCTTTCATGGTATTTTTACAACGATAGAAATAAATGTTCAATAGATATCCAAGAGATGTACCCAATCAAGAGAAAATGGACATATTCATTGACAACCTTATCAGTGAAATGAGTTACAGTCTAAAATGCAATGTCCTCCTTCTTTTGCTAAGATGATTGAAAATGGTCTAAAGATAGAAGATGAAATGGTAAAGAAATGAGATTTAAAATTTTACAACAATTCTTACAACAACAACAACAACAATAAAAATGACAAACCTAAATTTTGGTCAAAGAATAGGAATGTTACCAATGGAGAAAATGACGACAACAATGCTACCAAACAACAACCAATCATCAACTTATCAAGTCAATTACCAAACAACAACAATCAAGAGAACAGTAAATCCAAGTCTTTCTTCTCCAATCCTCGTAGGAAATTCACAAACATGAGGGAACCCTTGGAATCAGCTTTGAAAACTCTTCTTACAAATAAATTGATTACTTTACCAAAAGCAAGAAATTATGAACCTCAATTCAAACCTAATTGGTGGAATGACAATCTTTTTTGCAATTACCATTGAAACAAAGGACACTAGACCAATGATTGTCAAAGATTGAAGCACCTTATTCAAGATTTAATCGATAATGGAACTATTACAGTGGATGGTCATAAGACGAACGAATCACATCTAGCATTAAAAACTCTACTTCCAAACTATGAAAAGGGTGAACAATCTAAATCAAAAGATGACAAAGGCAAAGCTAAAGTAAACTACACTTACACATATGATGATGTGGTAAATGTCATCATCATTAAAGATAACACACCTTCAGAACCAATCAACATCATTACAAGAAGCAAAGTGAAGGTTACATTTTCGGGTATAACAAATGAATCAATATCCACTTCAATACAATATGACTTAGTGGAACAATTGCAAAAGATACTTGCTCAAATATCAATTTTGGAGATCTTAAAAGTTTCACCTATGCATAAAGAAATATTGGAGAAAGCTCTAACGAAAACAACAATTTCAAAAGACCTGGATGTGGATCAATTCAAAAAAATGGTGGGACACCTCATAGCCCCTCATTACTTATCCTTTTCTGAAAATGATGACGCATCCTTGCAACACCCTCACAATGCTCCCTTAGATGTTGAAGTCACCATTCATAAAACCCGTGTCAAATGCGTACTCATAGACGGTGGAGATAGCTTAAACATTTGTGCATTAAGTTTAATAAAGGCTTTGGGATATTCAAAAAATGCAGTAAATCCAAAGAAGAAAATAATTATCAAGTCGTATTATTAAGAAGAAGGTTCTTCTAAAGGGACTGTGGTTTTACCAATCAAAATAGGACCTATGGAAAGAGATACATTGTGCCAAGTTCTAGACTTGAATTTATCTTATAATATTCTTCCAGGAAGACCATGGATTCATAACATGCAAGTTGTCTATTCTACATATCATCAGTGTGTTAAGTTTCCTTATAATGGACAAGAAGTCACTATAGTCACGGACTACAGTCAATTTTACAATAATCTAAAACCAACACAAGATGCAAGAGTTCCACATAACAAAGAATCAATCTATCCTACCAAAGAAATTCAAGAAAAGTTATGGGAAACTTTTGAGAAAAATCTTAAATTAAATGATGAAGGAATGGGAAAGCATTCTTTGCATAGCTTGCCACTTTCACCTAAATCATATGGAAAGCCTCCAAATATTCAACCACAGATCTCAAAGAAATCAGTTGAAATTTTGATGGAGCATTTGTTAGAGCTGGAACACTTGCAGAAGAAACCGAAAACAAAGACATTCTTAGTTGGTTGTATAGAAATGAAAATGAAACTATAGAAACAGTTGCAGAAGTTAATATTACCATAGAACAATATGGCAATGGTTATAAGATTGTGCAAAAAATACGATACGAAGGAAAATGACCAATTGGTAAGCGACAAGAAGATATTTCATAACCTATTTGTCCTCACACACAATCTAAAGAAGATTAATCAAGACTTGGGTATCCCAAATCAAAGCAAAAACAACATAACTATCAACATCCAAGGTGGAGAAAGAAAGCAGTCCCTAAAGAAGAACCATGGCAAGAAAGGCTACACCAAGCAGCAGAAATAGTAGCTAACAAACAGAAACAAGAAGAATATGAGAAATGGCAAGAAGAACTTACAATCAAAAGAGAAGAAGAATCTTGCAAACAAGTTAAAGGAATACAAACAAGCGTGGAACCTAGTCAAGATATTCCATAAGCAGTGAAAGAACATATGGACAAAATTAGAGAACTTTTCTCACCATATAACATTCCTGTTAGATATAGTGGTGTGATTCTAGACAATGGTTCAGAGACAGATTCAAATGAATATGAATGGGGTCTAAATCTATCATCTGATGTATCAAGTGAAGAAAGGGATGAAGAACAAGTAGCTATTACAAATGAAGACTCATCTTTCACAAAACAAAGAATACGGTTGGAAAGAAGACAAGAAGAGATTAGAATTTAGAGGAAAGAGGCATATGAAAGACAACAAAAGAAAGAGGATGAAAAAGAACAAGAAGTACCACCACGGGAAACACAAGCAGTTATTGATCAATCATCAAAAGATCAACAAAATATCAGACATGCATCAAATGTTGAGCCAACAATATTAAGGTATGGAAGAACCATGGAAGAATTAATAGATAGTCGAGCAAGATTGACTATTATTGCAGAAGAAGTTGAGTTCGAGAGAAGAGAGAAGATAGAAAAAGAATCATCTATGTCATGTGCACAATTATGCCAACTTCAAGATACAAATGAATTTATTGAAATTGATCGAGAGGGAACTTGTAGTATCAAAGATGTATGTGTTGATATAATCCATTCGTTTGAGGGACAAACATCAGATGATGAGTCACTTGATTGTGAATCACAAAATACCAATCCTGATTTCATTAGAGCTGGTTGGAGAGCACTTGGGAGAGACTATCCTCAAGAGAGTTCTATATATGATATTACCTACTCTACACCAAATTATGACTATTACGTCATGAACCTTGAAACACCCAACAATGATGTCGATGACTATGACTTACCCCTGCTTCATCCAGAACTAATTGATTGGGATAACTTAGAAAACCCTGAATTGGATGTCTTTTCCAATTATCATGATTTAGCCATATACCTTAATGACGTAGAGCCAATAACACCTAAGATATCTTCCACTGTGGAATCAAGTAACACTTTTTGCAGTCAGGAGAGTGCCAAACTTTCTGGTTGCAAAATTGAAATAAAACAAGGAAAAAGACCTAGTGTTGAAAACCATTTCATGGTAACACTAGATCAATCAAGAGGAAAAATAAAGGACGTATCTGATGGTGAAAACCTCCTTGAGGTGCCAGAAGACGGAAATTTTGACATCCTCCCTGCATATCTTCAAGAGATATCTGCTATTTTAATAGAGCCAACGGAAGCAATAAACATTGGTACATCAAAGGACCCCAAAGTCCTTCATCCTATTGCATCATTATCCGATGAAGAGAGGAAATAATACATAGAATTCTTCCAACAAAGACAGATAAATTTTGCTGGGTCCTATGCAGACATGCCAAGACTTGATCTAGATCTTATCATGCATCATCTCAATATGGATCAAAAAGCAAAACCAGTTAAACAAAAGCTAAGGAAGATGCATCCACACATCTCTCTCCTTGTAAAAGCAGAGCTAAAGAAACTATTGGATGTGGGTTTTATAAGACCTGTTGCCTATCCAGAATGGGTCTCAATCATTGTGCTAGTGTCAAAGACAGATAAAAGCATAAGTCTATACTGATTTCAGAGATTTGAACAAAGCATGTCCTAAAGATGATTTCCCATTGCCCAACATTGATATAATTATAGATTTATCAGCAAGACATGAGATGTTTTCATTAATGGATGGATTCTCGGGGTACAATCAAATAAAAAATTACCCCTGAAGATCAAGAAAAGACAACATTCACCTGTGCATGGGGTACTTACTGCTGGAATGTTATGCCATTCAGACTTAAGAATGTAGGAGCAACTTATTAGAGAGCCATGACAACAATTTTCCATGATATGATGCATACATTTATGGAAGATTATGTAGATGACATACTTGCAAAATCTCATACAAGGAAAGAAAATTTGAACATCTTGGCCAAGATCTTTGATAGGCTTGAACAATATCAGTTAAGATTGAATCCAAAGAAATATGCATTTGGAGTAACCTCTGGAAAACTTCTTGGGTACATTATATCAGCTCGTGGAATTGAAGTAGATCCATAAAAGGTCAAAGCTATCATGGAAATGGAGTCACCTAGGAACATAATTCAATTGCGTTCTCTACATGGGAGATTGCAATCAATAAGAATATTTGTCTCTCAATTAGCAGATAGATATCATCCATCCACTCATCTTTTACACAAGAATGTTCCATTCAAAAGGGATTAGAAGTGTGAAGAAGCTTTTATGGAAATCAAAGAATATTTGATGAATCCTCCAGTACTTGTATCACCAATCAAAGGGAAACCATTGTTACTTTACATCTCATCAACAAATGTATCACTAGGAGCTCTCTTATCACAACATGATGAAGAAGAGAAAGAAAGAGCAGTGTATAACATCAGTAGAACACTTGTAGGCTATGAATTGAACTATACATCAATTGAGAAGACATGACTAGCAGTTGTATTCACAACTCAGAAATTGTGACATTATATGTTGGCAAATACACACTCCAATGAGAAATTGTAGGTGATTGAAGGTATTGTCATTGATGGCAACCTTACAATCATGTGATGCCGACAGGCAGACACAGGCACCGGCACCGGCAGACTCTACACCGGCATAAGGGTCACCGACACTAAAAAGATTGATCACCGGCACCCTGGATGACGGGAATTTTGTATAAATATATCTTGTAATTAATTGTAAAATCTTTTGTAAGTCGACTTGGTGGATTGTAACATGACTCATATAAGTATGAGATCATTGTAGATCATTTAGTGAGTGAGAGATGAAAAGAATATAGCAGACCTAATGTGTGAATTATTAGGATAAGGTTTATGTATATTACAAAGCTTAAACCGGTATTGAATCTGGCATAGTAGATGTTGATTTGAAGTAGTACAAGACATTGGATTTGTATAACCCAATTTTGTAAGTCAGTGTGACTTCTTTTGTAACTGAGCAGTGAGCTCTAGGCACTTGGCCTTCCTGCATGTGCAGGCCCCTATTGTAAGCAGTAATATTCTCTTATTGGCCAGTAAGTGAATATTGTGGGTCACAAATCCCACTGAGGTTTTTCCCACACCGGGTTTCCTCATTAAAATATTGTGTTATGGTGTGTCTCTTATGTTGTGGTTATTATTGTTCTTTACTGCATTATTTTTGGTTTACCGGTACACAGTTTTGATATGCTTTTCATGTTATAATTCAAATAAATTCTTACATCAGTTAGATATTGATTCACCCCCCCCCCCCCCCTCTCAGTATCTTTTGGAATCCTAACAATTGGTATCAGAGCTTGGTCCTCTATTTTCAAAAGCCTAACAGCTTGAGGAAGATCTTCACACCGGTAGAGATGGAAAATTTAAGAAAGCAATTGGAAACAACTCTTTCAGACTATGATGCAGAAAAAGTGAAGAATATCAAACTTGAAGATGATCTGAAGGCTAAACAGGATATTATTCAAGGAATTCAAGAAAATTTCACTATAGAAAGGAATAAGAGAAGAGAACTTTGTGAAAAGATGCAGAATGATGAAGATGAAAAGGAAACTCTTAATGATATGGTAAACAAGCTGAGACAAGAAAACAGTACAATGAAGAATGAGATGCAAGATATGACTATGAGATTTTGTAAAGAAATTGAAGATAGAAAGAAGAATGAAGAGGACTTGGTTAGAAGACTAAATGATGCTGCAAATGAAAACACAAGACTTAGTCATGAAAATGATATGTTAAAAATAGATTTGATGCATACACAAAATGATAGAACTGAACTCATGAGATAGAAAGGAATCTTGGAGAGTGAACTGGTCGCTGCAAATCAACACAAGGAGAAATTCAAGAAAAGTTCAGAAGAACTTGTTGACATGCTGAAGAATCAAAAACCTAATGGTGATACAAATGGCCTTGGCATTGAAATTGGTGAAAGCTCTGGTACTACAAACAATCATGATCATAGTAAATTGGTAAGACAACCTAATGCTTACAAATTCAATGGGAAATGCTTTAACTGTAACAAGTATGGTCATAGAGAAAATCAGTGTAGATCTAGAAATTATCAGAACACTAATACACCCACCGGTCAATGTTCTAAATGCAACAAAGTTGGTCATAATTCAGAAAACTGCAGAATGAATGTAAGATGTTATGTTTGTGGAAGATTTGGACAGGTATCTAATCAATGCAAAACACATACTGGCATAGGATATGGGAAAGCTATTCAGAAAAACAATGTGACTTGTTATGCTTGTAACAAAATTGGACATATTGCAAAATTTTGTAGAAGAAAGACTTCACCGGCAAATAACAAAGGTCCTAGTTTGAAAGGTAAAGAAAAAGTTGAAGAGGTAAAGCATGAATTCTCAAAACAATGGATCAGAAAGTCAGATTAGAATATTGATGGGAATACTTCTCCATCGGTAGAATAGAGTATCACTCCATCGGCAGGAGACTCTTCATCTAACTGAAGGAAAATCCTTTGGGGGTTTAGCAACAAACTAAAAAACATGCTAACATACCCTTGATTGATGGTGAGAAGTTGAAATTACTTCTTTACCGGTAGATGAGTTAAGTTGTGACTTAACCGGCAAGAATTAAATGTGGTAGTTGGAGAAAATAACATTATAAAGGAAGTGTTTTGGCTCCTTTCTCATTCACCGAGCATTCAAATCTTCGAGAGCGAAAATTCTCAAGCGAAGGCATCCTTAGCAAAGAAGTGAAGTAGTTCATCCAAGCACTCATCCTTAAGGCAGATTGAGGTATTTATAACTATGGCTTCCTCATCCACTCCTAAATTTATTCCAAACCCTACTATGATTGAAGTAATCAAGCGCCCTAGACCCGTATTCAAACGTGTTCCTGAAATAACGAAGAAAGATGATACCATAGGTGCATTTTCTCAAATTCCTAAGGGATTAGTATATGCTAAAGACCCTAGTATATACATACATTGCCATATAGAGGAATTAGGAGATTATGAAATCAAGAACATGTATCGGACTGTGATTTATGATGAATCTGGAAATATCAAACCGGAACATAAGATAGTGGAAACCCTAGGTTTTACTGAAATCCTTAGTGTCCCGGATTTTCCCAAGGATATTATAAGGATTGTGCTAAACAGAGTTCATGGCAAATTATTTTGGTTGGATTCAATCCATAAGATCACCAAAGAAGCAGTAAAGGCAGTAACAGGGTTACCTTCCATCGGTAGCAGGCCTGACAAAACTAAAAAGGTCTCTAATGACACAGTAATGGACCTAACTGGTGCAACATTTGACAAAAGGTCTCTAAGGGTAAATGATGTGAAGGATATCAATGTCAAATTTGTCAGTATGATTTTAGGCTACAAGGCTACATATGCAAATAGGTTAAACTCAGTATCAAGCCTATGTATCAAAAGTGCATATGATATGGTTAACAACAATGCTAGAATAGATGTGTGTGAATGGCTCAAAGATGAATTAATAGACAATCTGAAGAAGATAAAGGGAGATAAGAAAGGAACCTTTAGATTTGGAAATTTACTTGTATTTTTAATGTCGTATATTACTAAGCAAGTACCCGGTATTGGTAGGGGAGATTTTGGTTTTGACATACCGGTAGGAAAGCAACTTTTGGATACATTAAACAACATGGGAGATAACAGGGAGAAAAACATATGAACATTTTCAAGCACTAAAAGCTCGAATGAAGACTAGAACAAGATTGTCACAGGCAATTGTGGATAAATATCAAAAGGAAATATGTTTTGTAATTAAGAAATATGAAATCTGGATGGAGGCAGTTGTCCCTAGGACTATCTGGGTAACTGAAATGGGATATGAAATAGATTATAACATCATAGAAACTTATGCAAAAGCCCTCTTTGAAGCACCAAAGGAACCCACTGAGAAAGTCTTTGGAAATATAGAAACAATTGAAAGTGGAATTCAGTCAAGGAAAAGGATTAAGAAAGTTGAACAAACAGTGAAGAAGGGAACCAGATAGGCAAAGGCAATTAAGGAAGATGTTTTGAAACAAACTGGTATCAAGGAAAGTGAGCTGGAAGGACTTCAATCGGAAGCTCATCTTTCACCGGTTGGAACTTCTTCTGAGAGTGATATATCGGCAGTATTCAAAAGGGTAGAAAGGAAAAGAAAACCCTCACCGGAACCCTCACCTACACCCAGGAGAACCAGACAAAAGCAACAGGCAGTGAGGCCTCCAGTAAAGAAGGTGACTCCTAAGAAGAAGAAGGTAAAACAAGACATTTCTCCACTGGATAAACTCCTTAGTGAAATAATAGAGGATGGAAAGTTGAAAAACATTAGCAAACTATATAATACATTTTCCACTGATGACAAAGAGAGAATAGAAAATAGTGTAATTTTACACTTGGATATTTACAAGAAATTTTTTATGGAAATTGTTGATGAAATACCCAATGATCTTTGCAGAAGACTTGAAGCTAGAAGGGTAGCTATTGTTGAGCTGGATAAGAAAATAAAAATGGAGAAATTACTTGCAATTCACCCAGTGAACTCACCTGAAGAGATTGATCAATTAATCAGTGAGGCCAACCGGACAGTATTTTCAACCGGTCACCGGCATGTAGCACTAATGACAGGAAGAGTAAATGAAATTTTAGAAAAGACTGCGGATCAATGGGACATATTCTTTGTTGAAAAAGAGGAACAGGAAGAACTCAAAAGACCCAAGACTATCAGAGTATATCAAAAAGACAGGGATAAGGGGAAAGGTAAGGTAGGTGGACCTCCAAACCTTAAGATAACTGACGACTTACCCCCACCTCTTTCTGATACTCCACTTGCAGAAACCATTGACACTCAACCTACTACTGAGAGTATGGAAACTCCTCTAGAGGATACAAATCCTAAGTCTGAAATTTTGTATACCATGAATATTGATACACAAGAGGTGAATATTGTGGTAGATAAAGAAACCACTGAGGATAAGAAGAAAGATGTGGCTACTGAGCCACCGGCTGCAGATGTGGAAATTAATGTTAGCACAGAGACAAAGAAACCGGTAGAGGACTCTACTGAGAAACAATAAGAGAAACTAGCAATGGACAGTGCAGAGGCAAATTCACAGAAACTGGAAGTACATTCAGAGACTACATCTGAGAAACCGGCAGTTGAGAGCTCAGAGAAAACCTCTGAGGCACCGGAACAGAAACAAGTTGATGTACAAGTTCAAACTAAGACAGTGCCACCGAAAAGAACTGAAAAACCAAAACCTTTGCTAATAGAAATACATACACAAACAGATCCTCCTAAGAGAGAGGAAAGCAAGGTTATTACTAAAACCGGCAACATGGAAATTGTAAAAATAGTTGGACAGACATCTGGTACTTCTATAGTAGAATTTTGGCCTACAAATGTGACAGAGGTCTTACTGGACTCAATAAAGAAAATCACAGAGTGTAATACACAAGTCTATAAGGCTATTGATAATACAATTCCCATTCTTAAATTGATAGCACCCAAGTGCATTGTGGATAATAAAGATTCTTTAGGTCAACTAGACACATTGTCTAAATACATCACCAGCAACATTTTGACAGTTGATCAAATAAATGAGGACACATTTAAGGAGAAAATGAATAAAGAGAAAGAGAAATTCTTTGATGAAACAATAAAGAAGTGCATGGGACACATTGGCACCCTTTTATTGGCACTAAACAAAACAATAATGGAGTTTAAGGAACTCTACAGATATACAGGCAAGACAAATGTTCTGACAACATATATAGACAAGGAAATAAGTAAGGTACAAAAGGAGATTGACAATATAGCTGATAACCTCATCAGTTCATCTGAACCATTATCAATTATAGAGCAGAAGATATATAGTCTTGAGGAAAAACTTAAAAAATTTAAAAATGAGAAAGACAAAATAAAAGGGAAGGCAAAAGACCTTAAATGCAAACTCAGCCCCAAATTGGACTACCCCATCTCTTTCAGAAAAGAGATCTCTGAGGCACTTGTTCAAGGACTGAAGACACCAAAGGAACAAATACATCACCTCACCGGTACTATTCAAAGGACAGAGGCTACACTAAAAGACAGTGAAAAGTTCACTGAGAGACTAAATTTGGTAATAGTTGAACTCTTTCAAATTGTAACCTACCGGATACAAGGATCCAAGCAAGAAACACACTCCACTGACAATGAATGACAACCTTTGTCATTGATTTCAAAGGGGGAGTAGTGAGATGAGAAAAATGATCAGAATAGGACATCATCAGCCCAGGGGGAGTATACATTTTTGACAACACAGTTTTGGTAAGATACTTTGGCAGATTCTTTTTGGACATCATTTTTGGATATACAGTTTTGATTTTTCTCATGAGTGCTACCATCAATGCCAAAGGGGGAGATTGTTGGCAAATACACACTCCAATGAGAAATTGTAGGTGATTGAAGGTATTGTCATTTATGGAAACCTTACAATCATGTGATACCGGCAGGCAGACATAGGCACCGGCACCGACAGACTCTACACGGGCATATAGATCACCGGCACCAAAAAGATTGATCACTGGCACCCTGGCTGGCAGGAATTTTGTATAAATATATTTTGTAATTAATTGTAAAATCTTTTGTAAGCTGACTTGGCGGATTGTAACATGACTCATATAAGTATGAGATCATTGTAGAACATTTAGTGAGTGTGAGATGAAAAGAATATAGCAAACCTAATGTGTGAATTATTAGGATAAGGTTTATGTATATTGCAGAGCTTAAAGCGGTACTGAATCTAGCGTAGTAGATGCCGATCTGAAGCAGTACAAGACATTGGATTTGTATAATCCAATTTTGTAAGTTAGTGTGACTTCTTTTGTAACTGAGCAGTGAGCTATAGGCACTTGGCCTTCCTGCATGTGCAGGCCCCTATTGTAAGTAGTAATATTCTCTTATTGGCCAGTAAGTGAATATTGTGGGTCACAAATCCCATCGAGGTTTTTCCCACACCGGGTTTCCTCGTTAAAATATTATGTTATGGTGTGTCTCTTATGATGTGGTTATTATTCTTCTTTACTGCATTATTTTTGGTTTATCAGTACACAGTTTTGATATGATTTTCATGTTATAATTCAAATAAATTCTTACACCGGTCAAATACTAATTCAACCCCCCCCCCCCCCCCCCCCTCTCAGTATCTTTGGGAATCCTAACATTATATGTTGACTCTTTTTGTGAAACTGATAGCAAAAATAGATCCACTAAAGTATTTGTTGAGCAAGTCAACTTTGATAGGAAGACTTGCAAAATGGGTTATGGTGCTAAGTGAATTTGATATAGAATATGTTGATCGAAAAGCTATCAAAGGATAGGTCATTGTTGATCAATTGGTTGAATCACCCTTGCAAGATGACACATTATTGCACATCAAATTTCCTGATACAAATATTCTGACAATAAGCACAAAATTTTGGGTGATGTACTTTGATGGCTCCTATACATAATATGGATCAGGTGCTGGAATTTTGTTCATCACACCTCATGGACACACAATTCCAAAATCATATAGACTGAGGTTTCCATGCACAAACAATACTGCACAATATGAAGCATTGGTTATTGGAATCAAAATGGCTATTGAATGGAACATCAAGGAATTGCATGTTTATGGTGATTCACAGCTTATAATCAACCAAATAAATGATGATTATCAAACTAAGGATGACAAACTCATGGCTTACAAACAGTTGGTTAAAAAATTTAAAGAACATTTTGAAGAAATAACATTTACTCATATGCCAATAAATGAGAACAAAGCAACAGATGCAATGGCTACAATAGCATCTCTTTTACAGAATCAAAAAAATCAACAACGTTACGAATTCCTGGTGGAATATATCTTAAGTCCTACCATTCAATCCCAAAATACCCACATGATTTACCATATATCTGGAACAGATCAATCCTTATATAGCCAAATCGATACCTAAAGGAGAATATCCTTCCTCTTGACCTATCCAACAATCAGAGAATAAATTTTATTCGTCAATCATCATGCTATACTATCTATATGCAGGAAAAGCGGGTCGATATAACTTGAAATGTGAAAAATGGAGTTCTAGGGAGCCTTGCTCACACACTCACAGGACTTCTTGGTGCAAGCTATGGAGTCATGAAGTATGGCTCAGCTTCCCAAGGTTGGTCCCATGGTTCTCTATCTCACAAGGTCCCTCAAACCAATGTTTTTGCTCTCAGATTACTGAGCAAAAATGGTTTAGAGATGACAAATGCAAGAACGAGGGATGCTTTGGTTGATTTTAAGATGAAATGCATCGTAAGCTATGCATGATCCTATAAATGCAATAAACTAGTTTATAAGATGACAAGATTAGTAACAAGACTATCCTAGCATGCTATATTAGTCTATGATTAAGCTAAATGATAAGGAAAATACTCTAAACATGCATTTTTAGATTAATTCCTATTAAAAAGAGAGGCTAAATGATGAGCACAAATTGTATATTTAAAGCTTGGATGGATTTTAGTATAAGTGTGATGCTAAAGACTTGGATCTATCAAAATGGAGGATGGAGAGCTCTATTTATAGCAAAAATAGGGCAATGGATGGCCAAGATTGAAAGAGTTAATCAAGGGCTAAGTTTGAAAGTTGGGAATCCATGTTTGAAATTTGCACCAATGAAATGGTGACAAATGTCAACATAAGACTGGGTTGAGAAGAGAGGTAGGATGCATTAAATGCTTGAGAAGACCTCATGGTTATCTTAGGGGTAAGGGTTATGGTTAAGTTAGGATTACCCATTGGATTAAGTTTAAATCCAAAGGATAAACTCTTGTGCAAATGATTAAGGGATAACCATGGTCAAAGCAATGAATGCTTGAAGAGACCCTTGGGTTACATGGAGCTTGAGTTAAAAGAAATTCTTTAATCATGCTAGAGGGTTGAGTTAACCATTAATGGTTAGGAAGACTTTCAAAATTAAGTGGTTGAAGCTTTTAAGGGCTTTCAAAGACTTTGAGGGTTTGAGAAGTGACCTCCCCTTGCTTAGGGATGTGAAAAAGTTTAGGAGATGGGTTTAGGCTAATTAGAAGCGATTAGAAGAATCTAGAAGGGGTTAGGAATAGGGTTTAGGAAGCAAGTGGGAGGTGTAGGATTTTGCAAGTGGATGAAGGGATAATAGGCTTTAATGGATTTAATTCAATTTGGTTGTAATTGGGGAAATTAAATAAATTATATTTATTCAATTTTTAGTATAACTATTTAATTAAATTTGAATTTAATTAAAAAGTGGATAGGGGATTTAATTGAATAAAATGATTTATTCTATTAAATGGTAAAAGAGGTATAGTGAATTTAATTTAAATAAATTGAGTAATTTACTTAATTAAATAGAGGAATGCGGGTAATTCAATTAAATTGGATTTAATTAAATAGAGAAATGAACATAAAATATTCATTTAGGAATATGGTCATTTTTATACGTCTACACTATCATTGTTGATATCGTATATAGACAAGGTCTAGATAGCACTCTAGTGAGATGTCTCGAACAAGAAGAATCTAAGAAAATTCTTAACAAGTCCACGCAAGTATTTGTGGCATGCACTCAATGGTTTAACACTGGCTAAGAAACCTATTCGCTTGGGTTACTATTGGCCTACCATGGAGAGAGATTCATTTACATATGCTAAGATATGCAAATAATGTCAGATCCATGGGAATATCATCCACGCACCAGCATAAGAACTGCATCCTATGGCAGGTTCATGGCCATTCTCCCAATGGGGTCTTGACTTGGTAGGTAAGATAAACCCTTCATCTTCTAATGGACATAAGTTCATTTTGATTGCTACGGAGTATTTCACTAAATGGATTGAAGCAACGCCTTTAACAAAAGTGACAAGAAAACAAATATCATCATTCATCCTAAATTATATAATCTGTCGCTATGGAGTCCCTATGACTATTATCACTGATAATGGAAGAACGCCATTTAAGAATCAAGATGTGAAGGAACTATGTGAGTGATTTCATATTCAACATAGGTTTTCTACACCATATTATCCACAGCGAAATGGTCAAGTTGAGGCATCAAATAAAATAATCTTGAAGATCCTGAAGAAAACAGTTAATAAAATTGGTAAAGACTATCATATTCAGCTAAATCCTTTTCTTTGGGCATATCGAACCAGTATTCACACACCAACGAGGACAACCCCGTATTGCTTAGTCTAAGTATTAGAAGCCATATTACCAGTAGAAGTAGAGATACCTTCTCTACGAGTATCCTTGAAAAGTCTTATACCATAAGAAGAAAAATGAGTCTCTAGACTTCAAGAACTTGAGTTGATTCAAGAACGTCACCAAAATGCTACAGATCATTTGAAGGCATATCAACAAAGAATGGCGAGAAGTTATAATTACAGAGTTAAGCCACACAATTTTTAGACTGGAGATCTAGTTCTAAGGGAGAATCCAAGGAATCAGCAAGATCGAGAAAAGAAGGGAAAATTTCAATCAAACTGGTTAGGTCCTTTTGTTATAGTAGCAACATATGGCTCAAGAGCATACAAGTTATCTACGCCTGAAGGTGATTGGTTTGATGAGCCCATCAATTCTAATCATCTCAAGAAGTTCTATGCTTGAGATATAAAGTCCTAAAAAACAATCAATAAAAAAAGCATATAAAGTCCTGAAGAAATCAGTAAAAATCAGAAAAGAAGAAAATCCCTAAAAAGCATAAAACAACAAAAACAGAAGAAACAAAAAAAAAATCAAATATAGAAAAAATGCAATAAATTTAGATAGTGAAAACCTGGTAAACATGCGCTATCTAAAAGTGAGTTCTTCCATCTATGAGATCGCTTCACACACCTATTCACTCCATCATATTTGCATCTATCGCTTCCATCTATCCTAGCTCATCCATTTCATCTTTTGCATTCATTGCTCTGAACCATTTAACAAGAAATATGCAGCTTACCAACAATTATCAATCTTTGACATACTTAGTGTAGTCATTGTCTTGGATTTTATTAATCATATATGCATTATATTCCACCATGGTTTGTATCATCTTTTCATGCATCCATAATAAAGTTATGTTTCCACTAGGGGCAAAATCCTAATTCCTTTTTCTAAGGTGATCTTTTAAATCTTTTAAAATCCAAAACATTCGGAAAACAGAAAAACAAAACACCTAGGGTTTTGAAACAGATAACAAGCAACAAAGAAACGAAGATCAAGGCATTTTGTAACAACTAAATCGTGAAACTCAAAAAACAAAGAATCAACCAGCAAGTAATAAAGGATTATCAAGGATTATTGATCAAAATGATTATATCAGTTAATGACCATGAGAACATGTGTATGGCATACAAGATTCAGTGTTTATATCTTGATTTATTGCTAATCATGTACTCTATGTGACTCAAGGATGTCCATGACTAGAGTAGCTATGATGGTGCATGATTATTTTCTTTGTTTGTTGTTTGTGGTTTATCTCTTATTAAGGTATGTACTTGTCTAAGGATATGATCAGCAAAAGATCAAGGAGGACATTCTGAGTCATGCATGAAAGGGGACAATCCTTGTCTGTTCTGCAAGAAATACTCAGGTCAGCTTGATTCATTATATCAATTTGCTTGTATTAACTTGCTATATCAAAATCCATGTAAGAAATACTTGTGTCAACTTGAATCATTATGTCAATGTTCTTTTATTTTCTTACAACATTTTTAAAGCTCAATGATGAAATCAAGCACTATTATAAGACAACATATGAAGAATGAAAGTATCATTTTAGTTAGATCATTTTAGATTAGCTCATTATTCATCTGCATTATAAGCATTCATTGTCAATTGCATTATAAGAATTTCATTTCATTCAGAGATCAACGGTTATAAATAAAGATTGAGTATACTTGGACAAACCAAAAATAATTTGCATTTAGGATCATTCATTTCATTAGGTTTGCATTTTGATCATAATCATTTGCATTGCATTAGTTTGCATTTCATTAAGTGCATTTCATTAATCATGTAGTATATCATCATTATTATTTGCATTAGGATCATTATCATTGTAGTTCTTTTTATCCATTAAGGTCATTTAGTTGCATCTTTACACTTAGATTCATTTATCATTATAAGCATTTCATTATAAGCATATGCATCATCATATAGGAATCCATCGCATAAGTTTGATCAAGAATTGCATTCATAATCATCATTTGTATTTAAATTATCAAACTTAAAAATCAAATACATTTCATGTAGATCATTTTCATTTCAAATCATTATATGCATACACATTAAGAGTAACAAAAATCAGCATTCATTTATTAGAATCATTCTCATATAGATCATTTCATTTGCATCATTTAAGTAAAGCATTATAGAATTAATTTCATTTGCATCCATGATCATCAAAATCAAAAATCAAATGCATTTTCATCATCATTGCATCATATAGAACATCATCATCATGAAAATAAAGGAAGGGAAAGATCATCTTAACATCATCCATCTCATCACTACATATAGATTATCAAAGCATCATCCATGTAATCAGTGCATATAGATCACTATCATACTAACATGCATAATAAATCATGAATCATCAGCATCATATAGAGTCCATGTCTGTATATATAGATCATCATAAAACAATAAAAAGTCCAAGTATACAATGATATCAAATCAATAATAAAATATACATTGTCCCATCAATATAAATCAAGTCTACAAATCAAAGTTGTCATGTGTCGCTACCACCTGACTCTGTCCATCTCTGTGGATGTGGATGAGATGATCCACTAGATGGATGTGCACCTCAATCCCTACTCCTCTGAGGAGGTCCCATAACCCCACCACTACCGGTATCCATCTAGTCGGAAACAGGAGTAGTCTGATAACTTCCTACTCTCTGGATCTCTGAGACTAAATCTTCATATTGTCGACGCTAGTATGATGTCTCCTTCCTAGCCCGATATAGTTCTTTGACAGTATCAGCTGTGAGAGTACCAGATCCAACCTGCTAAATACGATCAAGAAAAGCATGGGTATCCTGGTGTCTCCTCACAGCTCTATCTCTCTCAGTCATGAGTGTCTAGATCTGTGCCCTGAGCTTCTCTATCTGTTCTTTGAGATCATCCAAGCTCTCCTATTGTGGCACATCCTATTGAGGAACATCTTGTATTTCCTCAACCCCACCTACCTCTCCACCTACTGGAATCTCCACTCGGGTAGCTCTCAAGATCTGTCGCCTAATGAGGGGAACATGATCCTCTTAGTCTTCCTCTCCCTCATCCCAACCACCCTGAGCTATGATAACCCCTGGATCTAGATGAATCTGACCAAAATCAATGCCCCTACCTCATCCCCTATCCAGTCTTGTGCTCGTACCTAATCCTAGAGAGGGTAATCCTCTCATTGCCCTCATCCCTCCTCTGTTGGTATCCCGACCAATCTGCCCTGCATCCCTGCCTGCTGGAGGAAGTAATCCTCCTAATCTCCCAACCCTCCCTGCATCTCTCCATGCCATGGGAAGTGGTCTCCCAATTTTGCCAACTAGTCCAAAAGCTCCTCCTCAGACTCTCAATCGACCTCCCCTCCGCCCAAGTCTCCTATCATCTCCATCTCCTCCCTCATCTCCCTCATCCCCTTTAGCCTCTCGAGCAACTCTGATCTCTCACCTCTATCTTTGTCACCTAACAATAGGATCATCTGAATCATCCTCCTCATCTCTTGAGCTGGGAGGAGGGTCTGTTGGATCAATGATGCGAGGAAAAGGGTGTGCAAGAATGTACTGAGCGTAATCCGTTGTGATGCCAGAATCCAAAATTTGTAATCTTAAATCATAAGCTACCATAAGAGAAGCCAAAAACTTTGCACATGCTATCTCAAAAGATAAGGAAGGGCCCCAATCTCGCTTATCCTTGTGTCATTATGCATACATGGCAACACTAGAAGGCATGTGTTGAATAATCCCGAATTGTCTCAAAATACGACCAAATAACTGTCGCTCGACAATATAGGGAGTGTGACCAATCAAGTACCTACTATGCAAAATCAATGGTAAAGTCTGTGCGTCCTCCATCCAAGGCTCACAGTCGATATAAGGTCTCCAAATGATGGTATCCATTGAATCTAGAACCCAACGCCAATACTCCATCTTACCCAACTTTGGTTGAGTAAGGATACCTTTGTATAAATAAACATAAGGTTGTCCATCAACGCAAACTCTATGATGAATAGGTCGGGTAACAAAAATGTGCTCCCAACACTAGACCTGTAAAAGTGTGCATCCAGTAGATAGACTAGCGCTATCATCATAGACAATCTGACGAATATCATGATATAAATGTGCAAGCATACAAACACCCCAAGCATAGCGAGTCCGATTTTGCATCATGCTCTATAAAATCCCACCCCAACCAACAGCAAAACCTCGAGATCTCCTATATGGACAAATAAATCCACCAATCAAGCCTGCAAGAATCACTGGGAGAGTCCTATAATACATAATCATATCCTCCCATCAAATCTCTCCTCTATCAATGCTCTTGTCAGCAAACATGTCTATGCAAGCCTCTGTCCCTCCAAGATCATGATAGTCATAATGGACTAGCTCACTAGTAACGGGGATTTGCAAGACCCTGTAGACATCCTCGAGTGTAACACTAATTTCACTAGTGGGAAGATGAAAAGTGTTATGCTCACTATGCCATCTCTCAAATAATGTAGTCAATAGACCCATGTTATGCATGATAACAGGCATATATAGTAAATGACGCAACCCACATGCATCTATGTGTCTAATCTCAGCCTGTGTCAACTCTGGCACTAGATGGCGCATGGCCGGGAATTTCTCCAGACACTGGAGAATATCAAGCTTCTCTTGTTTAACAAGAGAATTTGATCTCTATCAAACATCTATCTATCAAATCTAAGAGATCACTAATCTAGCAATCAAATGATCAATCACATCAACAATCGATCAAATCTTTTCTAGCAAGCAAAATCAAGCTATCAAAACAAACCTAAAATCATCAATCATGGTTTTCTATCAATCAATGAGTTCAATCAACTATATCACACTCTTCATCAGAGACTGAAGTGGCCTCTTAGAGCTATATATCAATCTATCAATCAAATCAATCAATCATTTATCCTATCAATCAAATTTATCAAATTGTCTATCAATCAACATACCTATCTATCACATTCATGCATCAGAATATCAAATCAAATCATCTAAATGAATTTTAACATAGTTAAAATCAAACAAATTCATTTTTACCAAATGCACTATTCCTTAAGGCAAATGTGTTATTCTATTGAGCATAGGCGCAAAATCACACATATGCGCTAACCTTTTTGACATAAGCGCTAACAAACAAAGCAAAAGCAAGAAAAATCTCGAATGCGCTAACTTTTTTGACATATGTGTGAACACATGAAGCAAAAATGAGAAACTATCAAATGCATGAACATTCTAATCAAAAGCAAGAACATACACAATAGAAGTGTTAATCTAGCAAAAGCAAGAACATACGATGCAAACGCACTAAATCACAATGCCGAAAATCGAAAAAAATTCAAACTAGCCTAAAACATGTCGAAAATCATCTAAATTTGTACGGGAAGTTACATACAAGCTTGGGATAAGTTACTCACCGGTGAGCCATACTCAAGAGGTCTCTAGAAACGTCGCATGTGCTCAAATCGATGATTCTTGAACGGGATAACCCTTTTCCCAGCTCATCTTACCAATATCTTTTCATTCCAAAAGCTGACAAGAATGCAAATGAGAATAAAATTAACCTGTTAATTTTATATTTACCTTTTGAAGGGGTAATTAATGTTTTGTTTTTTTGAGTGGGGCAATTTTATTTATTTATTTCTAAAAAAATGAATTTAATTGAGGGATCTTTTCAATCAATTATCGTAAGATTAATCGTTCAATTCAAAATTTTCAATAATTTCATGATCAATCTCCCAAGGGGGCACACAATCAGGATTTTTATCTCCATCAGGCGCATTATCGAGACTTGATTTAATCTTTGAAACAATGTTGTCTCAACATCATTTCAAAGAGGGGCAAAATGTATACACATAAAATTGGCTATGAGCAATTAAATAAATATTTTATATTTATTTAATAATTATTCTTCTATTAAATAGTTAATTTGAAAAGATTAATTTATTTAATTCATTTCATGTCCTTCTATTAATTAATTTAATTGAAATATTTTATTAATTAATTCGTTGTATCCTTTTCTTCTAATCAATTAATTAAATATCTAATATTTATTTATTCCTCTATCTACTATCCTATAGTCTCATTAATTAAATAATTTCTTAATTATTTAATCCCTTTTCCAACTCACCTTTCATTCTCCACATCACTTCTTCTTTTCCAACTCATTCATCATGTGGCTAAATTAATTTAGCAAAATTAAATTAAATTAAATTAAATCACTTATTAGCCACTTATCTCCAACTTCCAAAATAAATGAAAGATTGTGTACGTACACATATTTCCTAACCTTCTTCTATATTCTCACCAACATCCCTATATCTTAGGAGGACTTGAGTCCACTTGTCCTCTCATTCCTAAATCTTCTCCAACTATCATATATCCTCTCAAGTCTTCAACTCAGTCAAGGTGAGATGAGTGACACTTGTCTTCTCCTTCTCCCTTTCTCTCAACCTTCAGCTTCTTGCTCATAGCCATCCAATTTGCAAGATTTGATCATGATCGTTGATCTCTTCCACCTAAGCTCATACACTCAAAAATCTATAAAAAGTGGTCTCCTAAGCCATTTTGAAACTAATAGACTAATAGCCAATCATATAATCATTCTAGGAGTTTTCATCTTGCATCCGTGAGTTTGAGTTTGAAGCAATTAGCAATTTTAGAATTCTTATCATAGCTTAATATCATGTTAGCTTAAATCATTTGCATATGCATATCATAGTATCAGTTAACTATAAGTCCATTCTTCATATGCCATCTTGGAAGCTACCAGTGCTTGTCTAAGAGAAAATCATCTGCAATCAGAAACAATGGAGCTAGGACACAATGAGGTGTAAATCATCAAAGGTATAATCGTGTTTATTTCATTTACTTCATGTTACTTCATTGGTTGAATTTAAGTTTCTTGTAGCTTTCATTTTTATATTTTATGATTGGAATAACAAGTTTCAGGACATTTCTTTGGAGTTCAACTTTAACCTCAACACTATCTACATGCTTTATCTATGTCCACAGTGACCTTTTGGATTTCTGAATTTTACCCAGTTCAATGTTTTCCACCAGAATCTTCACCATTACACATGTGTCAACATGTTGTAACTACAACCTCATGCTCTTTGGTAGGGGAAAGGTATTTCTTGATTTTCTCCCCCTGGGACAAAGCCTCTTGATCTTAATTGTCGGCACAAATGTTTGCACTGGAGCCAGGTGTAACATCAACTTCTTTCTTCCTCCAAATCTTCTTTATCTTGGCCTTCACCTCTTCCTTATTGATTCTCTTTACTCCTTTGCTTGTCTTAGCTTCTCCTCTTTTGCAATATCTTGCAATGTGTCAAAGCTTGTTGTAGTTGTAGCATCTATCATTTCCTTGATCTTGCCTTGACTTGCATCGATTAGCCTTATGTCCAAACAATTTGCATGTATAGCAATGACCTTCGAAATAACTATTTCTATTTGGATCTATTATAACCTAATTTTTATATTGACTAGCTTTATGACCATAACTGTTACAAGTATAACATCTATTGAAGAAAGATTTAGCATTTTGATTCATTCTATTTCTACATTCAAATGCTTTGTGATCTAGTTTGTTATGATTAAAACAATAGCCATTGAAAGAAGTGTTTCTATTACTTACCTGTTTCTCGACTAGTGACTTGCCTTTGTCATCCTTAGCAGACTTATTGGGTTTCGCTTCTTCTACTGAAGGTGGACCTTCTTTGCCTTCTATCTTGCATTGTGAACTTTCACCAGTTTCAAATCCTAAGCCATTTTTGTTTTTCAGAGACCTTTGCATAGCCAACATCTTATCAAATTTATCTGAACTCATCTTAAGTTTTTCCTCTTGTTTCTTTGATTTTTCTAGATTTGATTTTAGAGTTATGACTTCTTGTTCAAGCTTCTTGCATTCTTTTGATTTGTATTTAACCATGTTGTTTAAATACTCCTTGGTTGTTTTATCTTCTTCACTTTTGGTCTTCAGATCTAGAATAGCATTGTTTGCTTGCTTAAGCTCTTCACTAACTTCCTTATGTCTTTCTCTGAATTTCCCGATTTGTTCTCTTAATTTTCTGATGCATTCATTTGCCAACTAGACATTTTCCTTCCTTGTTTTCACTTTCAACATTCTCAATGTCTTTAAGAATAGTTATAAGTTCTCCATTTACATCAAAGTACCTTTCCTGATCCAAAGCATATCTAGGCGCCATATGTTCAACTTTTTGAATCTCCTTCGAGCTATTAGACTCTTCTAAAGGACCTTCATCCGATACCAATTGTTGAACATCTTAAATACTAAGAGGGGAGGGGTGAATCAGTGTTCCCTTGAATTTATTAAAAAATTAAATCAGCCAAACACATAACATAACTTAATTGTAAAATTAAAATGAACAACAAGCAAAACACAGTACACCACATAACACCATAATTTAAACGTGGACAACCAAAGATGAGAAAAACCACGAAGAGGATAAGCTCTCAATATTATGTAACCAATTATAAAATAGAGGGTGGATCACTGCTAGAGGGCTCACTACCCAAACATAATGGCTCACATTCGAAGGATGGTTTACAACCAATATTACAAAATTTGAACTGTTAATATTGCATCTATCATATGCATGAGATACAGTTCCACTGAGGTGCATAATCACTTTCACATTGATTATATATAATCACTTTCACATTCATTATACATAATCACTTTCACATTCACTATAGATCTCATGATATGATCAAAAAAATGATCATGGTTCCTATCCTTTACAAAGTAACTATATATGCAAAACTGAGTCTTTTTAAAGTCGACTCAACCGAAGGGCTAGTCCAAAAACCCTTTACACGCTACTTCTCAATTATCCTTACCATACCAAAGAAGTTGGCCAAAACAAAAAAGAACTTCTCCACAATCCAAGGAATAGGTGGAATCATCAAAACCAACTTACTGTCGTTGTTTCCGGAGATGATCAGACCAAAAATCTTCACACTACACTATGACATTAAGTAGGGCATATGATTATCAAACCCATAACTATGCCACAATGATAAATTATCATTTGAAATCTCAAATATAGACATTAGACCAAAAACAAAATATTCTCTCACAAAATTACAAGAGTATCTAGCAATGTGGATCAATACAGACCAAAAAGATGTATGCTCTAGGCTCAAATGTATACCGATGCTTGTCAAACTCATACCAAACTCATGTTGTCAGATCACAAAAACATCGATGACAACATTATATCAAGGTATACCTAGAAGATGGTTAAGCCTTGGCTCTAGTGAATCAAAATTGGCTTTTGTGATGGCCTTTATTTTAACCAACATAATATCTAGTGATCTCCACTTATTCAAATTCAAGGGCTTTCTCTTTCTCAATTATCATGGATTTTTCCTCTATATTTTTATAAACATGAATCCACACTCCTCGAGACTTTTTCTTACAGACCCACTATGAGTCTTCGGTCTTGGGAAGACATGAAAGCTTAGTTTCATCTTTCTTGACTGGATTGTGAGACTTTCAACATAGTTTTATGTGTTTTGCCTCTGAATATTGTTCACAAAATTGGCATTCACTATGTCAAGTTGTGTTGGAAATATTGGCAATGGTATCTTGATACTACCTTTTATAGTTATAATCCATAGTTGGGTTATTGTTGGCTTTCCCTGCATATTCCTATAAGGACATGCTTAATCATTGGTGGCATCTGCATTTACCTCTGTTTGTTGGACATCAGTGGTTTGTAAATTCTAGTTTTCCATTATTGAGCCTAAACTTGTCCATTTTGCATGGTGTATTATTTTCCAAGGCGTGCCTCTGGGCTCTTGCTTGCAACATATGTATCTCAAGGATCCTTCTTGTTATTTATATAGTCAGCTAGAGTCCTTTAAGAATATTTTATGGTTTTTTTATTATGCTCAAACCTTGTGGAATCAGATTCATGATTTTTTTCATCCCTTTCGACCAGAGCCTTTCTCTTGGCATATGGATCTCTTGGGGGATTGGCCTCATTTTCCTTTAAAGTATACCAAAATGTGGCATGCTTTCAAGGTGGATATTCTCTCTTTTTTAATGGAAAGATAAACAATATGCATTATATTCTCACAACTCTATTTCCACTAAAGTGTGTATTTGTAATAATGTACTTCTTCAAATACAGGTTCAAGCCAACAAGGTGGTGTTGGAGGTCTCCCACCTCTAGGAATTACATGCTCATTGTGTAATGCCACGTTTACTATTTCTATAGTCCCTCCTAACACCTTTGTCTCTCATGGTCACTCTCTACCTCGTGACCAACAACAAGGTCATATCTCTTCCACCAAGCACTCTTAGACCCCCTAGTACCAGGCTCCTTGTCACCACTCTAGTGGTTTTTCTCGACACTGCTTTACCTCTCCCCTACATGGGGCTTGGGAGGGGTGGGGCCAAATAATACTAGTGGGAGTAGATAGTTGACTTCTGGTGGTGGTTATGGCTAGCCTAATTCTTCCAAGGGTTTCCCCCATTTGGCCCTGGCAATTTCACTTGTTAGAGATAAAGAGGAAGGATAAATTATTGTTGATGAGGGGTGGTCACTTTTTGACATCACTTTGGATCTTTTTGATGTATGGAGCCAATCGGATGACCATGACCCTCCTCCACCACCATCTGAGATTGCTCTCACTGCTTAAATGATTATTTTTATATGTTCTCTTGTTATCTATTTTTCTTGTTTCTAGGCTATGCCCTTAGATTTTTTATTTATATTTCTAGGCACTACTCGTTTGAACTCTAAGGGATGACCTTGTGTCCCTCTACCCTATTTTTGTGGATATGTGTACTATAATTTTTAATTAATAGGTTTAGATGCATATATTCGTTAAAAAGAACATATTAATATTTAACCTATAATAATATAAATATAGAAAAAAAAACCTTGACCTAGTGTAAGGTTTAATATTCTATCACATGTAGTCAACCTTGGTGTGATGCAATAAAAAGGGAGAACTTCAATATGCAATATGTATAAACCAATTTATAAAAAATTACACACATTTATATTTACACCAAAATGATCATATATTAATATATTTTAATATCTTATAGATGTAATATAATATATTCATCATGTTTCTTATATATCTTCCTTATACCCACACATATTTAATCCATATTATTCCATACATGTTTCCACACTCTTATCTCCTAATTTTTCTTCTTTATATAGCCTCTTTATGCCTCTTCATAATGCCTTTCCATCAAATCCTTTTATAATAACTCTTAATTAACTTATTCCCCTGAATTTGCCCTTTATTATATTTTACCCTTTTATAGCTTATTTAGGCACATTAGAGGTGTGTTAAGGATATTTAAGGGGTATATAATCGATATATGGGTCTAGAAATGACCCAAATGACATTTGCGGTGCCTCACAACCCTATTTCCTACCAACATTCTCCCCAGGACTGAAATATTGTCTTGTCCTCAAGAAAACTTGATAAAGTCACTTCTACCATTCATGAAAGCCTTTATTTCCATGGTTCTTCTTGTTTGTTAACATATTTATCTTTCTAAAGTAACAGAATGACTCAAAGTGCCCAGCATGAAAGATAAATAGGTAAATAACAGTTGGAGAGATCGCCAATAACGTTGGCAATCTTCCTCTAAATTTTAGAGGTACAGCTCCATCCTAAATCTACTCTTAGGTTTTACAGTATTCTTTTTACTAGAAACCAAGAAAGGAAAAGATACACACCTTACATATGCAAAAAGATGAAAATTAGATTTAGATTATCTAACAAGAATGTGAACAATACACAGTCTACTCATAGCATGTAATTAAATGCATGGAAAATATTGAAATGTGATGTAAATAACTGAAAAGGGATCATCCAGAATCCAAAGTTTCTACATCATTCACATTTAACCATAGCATGTAAATGAATATCAAGTGAAATGGAAGTAATTCAAAGTGTTAGAGTAATCTTTTATTAGCTAATAATTATTTATTTAATTATTAGTCTATTATACTCTATGCTTAAGCTAAACTTACGAATCTTATAATTCTTTAGGGTTTTCTCCTTTAGGGTTTCGAGTATCCTTTTATAAGGATTCTCTCTTTGTATTTTCATAACAACTATAATCATTGAATTGCATTCTTGTTGCACAATCAATATGACTCCTCTTTTCTAGATCTTTGAATTCTGGCCTCCATAGCTTTTTTGCTTCTCTCTTTCTATGACAAGTTTGCATGCAGGTGATCTTTGGGAGCTGTAGAGTTGATTTTTCCTCAACTCCAATACAAAGCTTACTTCCAACATGAAAGAATATAGCAAACACAAAGTTTTGATATATGAATTCATTTCAAAGATGCCCAGAAAACAAAATTCTTCAAAAGATGGCTAACTGTCCAAAATTTAACAACACTTTTTCAGTATTTTCCTTCCCCCTATTATCATCTATCATATATCTATTTATAATTAAAGTATGTTCCAATTTCAAGAAACAGTTCCTTTTAAAGTATCGGTCTTGAAAATGACCACTTTAAACATGATTTTAAAGAAAACAAAAATTATCAAATAAATCGTATATAAGAATGATTAATCTCATGCTCCTTCTTTATCAAGCACCGGATTTAGTCCTGCAATCCGACGGTCAATCATGTCCGCTTTCCTTTCTTCTTCAATCAGTACCCAAAGGAATTCAATAAATTTGTCTTCATCAATTATAGTTGCCCGAGCGTGATCACTCATGTCGAGGAGAATACCATCCTACAAATATTCAAGATCTGGTTGGATCAGGGGACCTTTGCCTTTGATCACCATCTTAACATTATTTGAAAAGAGTAATTATCAGGAATCATCTATATAGAAATCTCTTATGGTAGGCGCCATTCATGGTTCTCAGTCTACTCCACGATTTTCTCCAACAGGGTGATATCCTTTCTATATTGGTTGAAGTCGGTATGCTCTTTCCATGCAAAATACCATAATTATCGGATGATATCTTCCTGTTCAATTTCTGGCCAGTTCAAGTTTGGGTTTTGAAATGGCAGTTCACCATCATGAGGCAAAACCATTCTGATAGGGACAACTCATGATAGCATACACTCCTTTATCCATTTCCAAAAGCTGGTGTATTAAAATTATATTTGCAAGGGTAATAATATCAAGTGCTACAACACATGTTGTCACTTTTGCGTGTCCTCAACTACTTAATATTGTCATTAATGATAGTACCAAGCAAATCTCCCTTATTGGCTTTGTGGAGAAAGTGTGTCGCATGTTGGCATGACAGGTTGAAGTTGGTAACGGTAGAAGTGATTGCCTTCACAAAGTAGATAAACTCAAATATTTTTTGTCGGCAACTAATTATAACCTGCTCCCTATCAATACTCATGTTGCCAACTCAATAGGCCTGATGTATCAATCTGAGTCATTTTCTTAAGAAATACACCAACTTCTAATCGGGTGGTAGTCCCTCCTTGAAGACTTCATGAATCAATAACACAAGCATGTCAGGAAATCAGACAAAATCACAACTTCTAAACTGCTTCATAAATCAATTGGAAACCCAAACTCCTTGGATCTTCATGGAGACAGATCGGCCTTTTGTGATTTTCTTCAACCATGTCAGGTGATTGGGTACTTTCAAAACTTGAGAACCCCACGAAAAAGTTAATAAGGCAAGGGACTGGTGACTTAGATTTGAAAATACATAAGGCCATGACCTGGGATTCATATGATTAAAGCGGATGAAGGAAGACCCTAAAGAAAGACTTCAAGACAAGGAAAAAGTGGTGACATGGTGTTAAAAATTCATGAGTAATGTGGGTTTTGAATGGGGACAAGGACTAGCAGGGCGCAAAGAACCCCAAAATCTTGAATAAGGTCAATGCCTTATTGATGCAGCCATAACCAGTAAAAACACTCAAAAGAGTCAACCGACTTATGTAGCGAGAGAGACACAATGAAAGCAGCAAGAAAACATAACAAGTTCACATAAACATATCATATTAAAGCCTAATAACTTCCGGCAATGATCCGGTAATCATCATATTACCATCAAAGAACATCCGGTAATTAACCGATTACATGCAGGCGTCAAGCCAGATACAATCCAACTGGGACTCTAAGAATCAACCAGATCACAACATGTGAATCTCAATCCTTATTCTAAGTTATACTTTCTCTGCCTCTACAAATGATTACATAACATCATATTTATACCCACCGGAACATATCCGGGCCGGCCTCGTAAGATTACATTCACAAATGTAGGAAAATGAAACGTGTAATTAGGTCGGCCCTAAGAATTAAAAAATATTTCCTAAAAATAACAACCAAGTGATGCAATTCAGCAGGAAGGTCAGCCACACGCTAAAGAACATTTGACAAGACCCAAGATAGATCCACATGCCAAGAACCACGTCGGTAATGTAGGAAAACCAACCAGTAAGCACAAGAACTATCTTAGAACCCAGGAACAGTCAATCAGAAGTGATACTTAACCGGAGAAGAACCCAAATGAACTGAAAATATGGAATCAAGCACATGAAACTGCGTGGAAACTAAAAATAAGAACTGCCAAGAAGAACAAGCAACTACCGATACCAACTGGTAAGAACACAAAAAACTGCACAAAGAACTAAAGGAGAGAAGAACTGAAAGGAAATATTTTTGGTTGATGCAAGATTGCCCATCGACCGGGGATGCTCCTACATCAGACAACCCAGGTAGAAAAATATGTTCCATGAGAGGCAACTCATGAACATCTAAAAGGACTCACAATGAAGATCCCATGCTCATTTATGATCCAAACATATTATGAATGGATCAAAATTATAAGGATTATGATAATTGCTTAGGTGGATTAATTGGGATATATGAGATATTGTTTTATTAATGTCAATTGTATGAGTGTTTGATGTGTATTCAAATTCATGTGTTTAATAATATATGTGGTTATTTGGAATTACTAATGTGTAAATTGAGATGCGCAGGAAAATTATCCATGTGACCATGGAAATATTATGGAGAACCAAACCTAGACCTATGTACGTTTGTAAAGCCAGGGGTTGTCTATTTGGAGAGACAACACCTCATTTGTATCGTATTTTATTTGTGAAAGTAAATGTTGCATGTGTGTTGAATTGAATTTATTAACTTGTGTAAATCCAACAAGAGACAAATTCCATGTGTAATTTTGTAATGTATTTTATTGTGTCACTTGACACATGTGTTGATTAGTGTCATTGATTTTGACTTGTCTCTTGGAGGGAGTTTGTTTCTACCAAAGCCCATTCCAAACATTTGAGTGTGGTCCCAAATTTGCCTTGGGTAGGGAGTCTTGGGAGTGGTCAACTCAGGTTTGACCCGTAGGTTAACTTCAGTTGGGTTTCTAAGGGGTCAAATGGACTCCTAGGGTTAGTTTTAGGGCTTTTCCAAAGGTCCAAAGGGTATACTGATGGGTTAGGGGTATTTTTAAGCATGTGACTACTCCCATGTGACTGTTTAGTCACCTCAAAAAGTGGTTTTTTCAAGGTGAGCGAAAATTCAACTTAGAAGGTTCCTCCTAGGATAGACAACCTTCCTTTTTGATGTCAGACTCTCTTCCCCATCCTCTCTTACCTTTTCTCTTTCCAGTTTTAGCAACATGTAAGAGGTTGGGAAGACTAACCAATAGGAACTCTCACTCTATCCAAGGGGTTGGGAAGAGTGAGAGAGGTCTTCTTAGGCAAGGATTAGGGACTTAGTGAGTTAATCACCCACTCTCCATTGTTGGAGATTATGCAATTTTGAGAAGAATAGTTGTAGGATAGAATTTTTGGCTAAGTCTTGGAGAAAAGATTGTGTGGATTTAGGTTGCTCATCCTCATCTAGATCTAGCAAAACCTTTGGGCAGATTGAAGGTTGGTTCTTACTCTCTTTTGTTATGTTGCATATGTATGTTTGAATAAATGCTTGTATGAAAGAGTTGTTTATTTGTATTTTTACTTTGTGAAAGAAAATGTGACATTTCCCTTCATTTCTTTTATGCATTTTCTTGTATTGGGAGTATCCAAGGCCTCCTACTCTTGGGAGAGTAGGAAGGTCTTGGGGTGGAAGGAGTTTGACAGCCTTGGGTGAGAGCCTCTCATTATGAGAGTGATCTCAAGGGTGTTTTTTTTTTGTGACCCTTGCTGCATAGCTTTGTTTATGCATTTGGGGGTCATAAGGAGAGAAGGTATGGCTTGTATGCCTTTGGGGGGACATAAGGATTTGGGGTATGGACTTATGTTGTATTTGGTTGCCATGAGGTGGCTTGTGATGTTTCATGCTTGCAGTCTCCCCAATGGTACTTGGTCCACTTCCACCCTTGGAAAATCATCACAATTTGTGGTGAAGTGTAGCCTTGGTTGGGAAAGTGTTTGTTGTGTGTTTATCCCTTGCTTGTTGTGTTTGTATGTGTGTAACCCGTCTAGTGCTTGGTTCTCCAAGCTTGGGGGTGGCTTCTAGTGAGCCTAGGCTGGGAGGTGAGCACTCCATGGTCAAGCCTTATGTTAATTTGCAAGTTGCTTGGGAAGAAAAAGGAAAAGAAAAAAAAAGAAAGCTAGGAGTTGCTGGTTTTTATTTGACTTGCAGAAAAGTTTGGGAAAGGGAATATTGTATTTTAATGCCAACAATGTAAAAAGGAAAGTTATATAATGTATTTATTTCAAAAAAGATATGTATTCATTTTTATTTCAAGTCCTCATTTAATGGAATGAGAGACTAGTTGGGTATCACACCCTTTTGTAATATTGACTACTTTGTATTCTATATGCTCTTAAAAGAAATGTATTTTCCTTTTTAGTACTTTTGCAAAAAAAAAAAGGAAATGTTATGTATGGATTAAGTTCCTATAGTTGTTGGAATAATATATTTGTTGCTTTCTTGTTATTTGAAATTAAAAGTTCATTTTATTCCATCATGCAAAATGAAATTTTGGGAATTGTAAAGGCAAGCATTTAGTCCTATTGAGTTAAATACAAATGCAAATTATGGTTAAATAGGTTTAATATGTCTATCTCCAAATTAATTTTTAAATGTTTTCTAGGCTAATATAGTTGTTGTTAAAATTATTACATTCTGTCATTTTATTTATTGCAAAAATTAAATCTGAAAGTAATAGTCTATTTCTAAAGTTAGTATCTAGACTTAGCAAAAGAAAGAAATACATTAGAGCTTGCTGTTAGTGTTTATTTTTAAAAGAGAAATATACAAATTGCTTTAAACAAATTTTTAAAAAAATAATAATAATAGCATTTCCCACTATGCTAGGCTTAATGTGCTAGGGAAATAATTAGTTCATGACTTGAAATAAAATGAGAACAAAATTTTAAAGCCTAAATATTGACATAATAGAAAAGGAATATTGTATCTATTACATGTTGTCATTATTTTAACAGTTTTATGCATGGTTTATATAAAAATAATAATACTGAAAAAGAAAACATATAGATTGCTTAAGTGTGTTTTATATATATATATATATATTTAAAAAAAAAAAAAAACTACATACTTGTTTTATTACTCAGCCTATTCATCAAATCTGCAAGAATATATATATATATATATATATATATATATATATATATATATATATATATATATATATATATAAAAGCATATATACATATATATAACTATATATATTTAAGCATATATATAAATATATATACATATATATAAATATATATACATATATATATATATATATATATATATATATATATATATATATATATATATATATTATTCTTTTTATTTGTTTAAAAAAAAAAAATACAAAAAAAATAAATTAATAAAGAAATTATTTTTTTGGTTTCCTTGACAAACCCTACCCCCAGGGATTACCCGGAGCCGAGGCTTCCGCGGTCACCTCAGGGTGGCGTGGTCCCTCTGTGGGCTGAGACCCACAGGGGCGCCGCAATGCCGCTGTGGGCCGTGACCCGCAGGGGTGACCGAGGCCGCCACTGCGAGCCGCGTCCCACAGGGATGCCGCGGGCCGAGACCCGTAGCGGCACCGGCGCCACTACGGGGGGCTAGGCCTTCCGCCAATCACCTCCTGTGCTATACTCCGCCCTCCCTGCAATAAATCAAAGAAACTCCACGACCATGGGGATTCGCTGCCACCACTACATTCGGCCCTGCATCAACATGAAACCCTAACCCATTTCGGGTTAGGGTAGATAAGTAGTTAAAAATAAAATAAAAAGGATGAGATAGTTATAGTTCAAAATTAGGTTACCCTTCTTTATTTTATTTTATTATTTTCTTTGTTGGGAAATGGAAAAGGGGGGGAAATACCCTATTCGAATTTTGAATAGGGTATCCCCATAAACTAAAAGATTATATTGTTTAACAAAACTCACTATCTCTTATATACGTAATTTTATATTTATATATATATATATATATATATATGCCATATAAGCATATAGGAATATATGTGTAAACATATATATTAGATTTATAAATTAAAGACCTTAGTTGGTTTTATTCTTCAATAGTGAACTCCAACTTTAATTGAGTAGAGTTTTCTAAGGGTTTATTTAAAAGCTAATTTCTTTGAATCCTTTTTGGGCTTAAATTTTATGGGAAAATAATAATAAATTCATTTGCAATATTTAGCCCTAGGAGTTAAATTATTTTGGCCAACATTAAATAGTTGTATAGCACTATTTACAATATGGGTTTAATTGACCCTATAGTCAAATTTAGACAAATTATAAATATTGTTAAAAATAATAATAGGTTTATTTAATCTAAGTGCTAGGGCTAATTAATTTAGTTCCTAGGCAATTAAAAGACTAATCGAGATTAATAATATCTCTTGAAAATTATTTAGAGATTTTTTTTGTTTAAACAAAATTATTATTTATTATTGGATGAAATTATAATAATTCTTTGGGAGCATTAATATCCCGCATTTAACTTAGATCATCTCGCTTACTTGATCTAGTGTTTAGATTATTATGAGTTAAAGAGGAATCAAACGTAGTTAAGACAAGACTTGTTAATGCGTTATTTAGAAAATTTAGTTTTATTAGGGTATGTTTTAAAAAAAAAAATTATTCTGTTTGTGCCCAAAAGTTTGGGCATAACAGAATCTTTCCTCTCTTTCATCCGCTGGTCCTTTAGCTACTTCAAGCTCTTCACCGACTTTCATCCTCAGAATCAGGGTTTCTCCTCAAACCAGCCAAAGCATTACGGATTTCATTCCTCACTTTATTCTTGAAGTCTTCCATAATCTACTCTACCCTCCAAGGGTTTGTCCTCCTTGGTGTCATCTCTTCTTCCACTCCAGTGAACTGCCTCAACTCGGCGATCTGACAATCGGTTTCAATTGCCTCCCCTTAGTGATCTATTGAACATGTGTGCAACCTGCCTCCAATCAATGATCTGTCCACCCCAAGGAATGCCTCAATGTTCACAAATGATTCTTCCACCAGCCAGTCCATAACCATCTCCGATACCACTTAATGCAGCCATAACCGGTAAAAACCCTCAAAAGAGTCAACCGACTTATGCAGCGAGAGAGACACAACAAAAGCAGCAAGAAAACATAACAAGTTTACATAAACAGATCATATTAAAGCCTGAGAACTTCTGGTAATCATCCGGTAATCATCATATTATCATCAAAGAACATCTAGTAATTAACCGGTTACATGCAAGCTTCAAGCCAGCTACAATCCAACCGGGACTCTAAGAATCAACCGGATCCAACATGCGAATGTCAATCCTTATTCTAAGTTCTACTTCTATGCCTCTACAAATGATTACATAACATCATATTTATACCCACCAGAACATATCTGGGTCGGCCTCATAAGATTACATTCACTAATGCAGGAAAATGAAACGTGTAATTAAGTCGGCCCTAAGAATTAAGAAATCTTTCTGAAAAATAACAACCAAGTGATGTGGTTCAGCAGGAAGGTCGACCACATGCCAAAGAACATCGAACAAGACCCAGATGGATCCACACACTAAGAATCATGCCGGTAATGTAGGAAAACCAACTAGTAAGCACAAGAACTGTTTTGGAACCCATAAACAGTAAATTGGAAGTAATAACTCATCAGAGAAGAACCCAAATGAACTTAAAATATAGAATGAAGCACATAAAACCGCCCAGAAACCAAAAATAAGAACTGCCACCAAGATCAAGCAACTACCGGTACCAACTGGTAAGAACACAGAAAACTGCACAAAGAACTAAACAAGAGAAAAACTGAAAGGAAATATTTTTGGTTGATGCAAGATTGCCCATCGATCGGGGATGCTCCTGTATCACTTATCCATTGGGCTACAATGTCGTAAATAAAAACAAAAACAAAGGGCGGTGCTATGCAGATGGGTGGAGGGGTGACTGGGCACAAACCCAAACGAACAAACCCAAAGGGACAAAACACAAGAAAATTGTTGGAGTTGTCTTTTATTAGCTAATAATTATTTATTTAATTATTAGTCTACTATACTCCATGCTTAAGCTAAACTTAGGAATCTTATAATTTTTTAGGGTTTTCACCTTTAGGGTTTCGAGTATTATTTTATAATGATTCTCTCTTTGTATTTTTCATAACAATTGTAATTATTGAATTGCATTCTTGTTGCACAATCAATATGACTCCTCTTTTCTGGATCTCTGAATTTTGGCCTCCATAGCTTTTTTGCTTCTCTCCTTCTGTGACAGGTTTGCATGCAAGTGATCTTTGGGAGCTGTAGAGTCAATTTTTCCTCAACTCCAATATGGTATCAGAGCTCCAAATCTGCATGCCCATGTTCTCTTCATGAGAGATTTTGGGCCTTGTTCTTCAAATCTGTGTATTTGGGGGTTTGTGCAATTGTTTTTTTTTCATTTCTGGGGGTAGCTGATTTTTTGGTACATTTTGGTGCCAAAAGGACCTCACAGTTGGATTCAGGAAGCCGTTTCCATGAATTTTGATATAAAATTTGACATATTTTGGTGTTAGGTGTTTGGGAGGCAAAAACAAAATCAAGCCCAGGTCGTACGGCCTCGGGCACGCAGATCGAGGGAGATTTATTTTGGGGGTTGTTCAAATTTTTTATTTTTATTTTTAAAAAAATTGGCTTTCATTTTTTTTTTTTTTTAAATCGAAAAGGGGGAAGGTGTTTTTTTAAAGAAGGGCAATTTTTGGGTACCTGCTTTTGGCATATGTGCAGAGCTTGATGACATGATGATATTGTATGTTGTCATTGATGTCAATATGCTGAAGTATGAACCAGTACTTTGAAGTAAGAAAATTGGCAAGAGAACCGGTATGATATTATGAATCGGTATATGTGAAACAGTGAAGCGGTATGTTGGAATGAGAACCGGTATATGGGAAGCTTTGTATCGGGGTTTCATTTGACACAACTACCAGTTGGTAGTCTCAACTTTAGGGTTTTTGGTTGATGCATTCCAAGCCTGTGTGATTCAACCGATGACATCTTCTGATGAGTTAGCATTGTAATGAAGATCAAATAGTGTTGTCACGTTAGCCTTGAACGCGTGAAGGATTTCCTTGAGGATGTTGCATGGAGAATGATCTTATCTACCTCAGGAATGCGCGAAGTCTCTGTAAATGGTGGAGAACGCGTGATGGGTTATCAACCTCCTGAAGCGGAAAAGAATGAAAGTTGGAGAACATCTTGAGATCTGTTATTGTATTCAATGCAGTTAGATTAATGGTCAAGATTGAACCAATTGAATTGTAAAACCTAAATTTTTTAGGGTTTAGGGTTTATGCTACCGACCTATCTGTTTCCTATAAGGTCGATGATGTTTTTCATTTTGAGTTTTTTGGCAAATGTTATGTGTGTATCCCAATGAGTGATACTTGATTCTTTCCAGACCGGACAAGTGTGGTGATACCTACAGAGTGTGATTGCAGAAGAAAATGAGCTAAAGCAGATCTGCCTTGGCATTAAGTGTTGTTATCAGATCAGTGTATGATCTGTTGACTTGTAACCATTTCAGCAGTTGGAAAATCCCTTAACCGGGTAGCTTTAACAGGCTTTTGTGTAAATCCTTTAATAGGGTGACTCAATTCAATGAGTTCTTCAAATCCTCTTGCGAGGTAACCTCTAACAGGGTTCTAACCTTTAAGCAAGTATTTAGCCATCCCTTAACTGGGTGATCCCTAGCAGGATCGGTTCCTAGCAGAACCTATTGTAAAATTCTTTAACCGAACTAGGCTCCTAACAGAGCGGACTTCAAAAGAGTTCAAAAAATAGCTTGTGGGTATTCATCCCCACCGTGGTTTTTCCCAGTTGGGTTTCCACGTGAAAAATCAGTGTGTCATGTGTGATGCTTTAATATTCTCTGTCAAGTGGTAAAGCATGTTGAACCGGCAGTCATTATATTTCTAATGATATATGATGTGTTTATGCATACGGGTGATTTGGAAATGAGATATTAGATTGTGTAGAGTTCTAAGTGTTTAGTGGTTTATGTCTTTCATACTCTCACTGTGTTGTACCGGTAGTGCCCTGATTTGGACCAGTGTTACCGTTTACCTGTTAAGTGCAGTCTTTGCAGTCAAACTGCTTTAGGGGAAATTTTTTGCTTGTACTGATTCACCCCCCCCCCCTCTTAGTATCGGTTTGGTACTAACTGATTCATCATTATTCATCAATTGGTATCAAAGAATCTTTCAGGTCCTCTGTGTTGTAAGCTTAACCGCCTGAGGAAAAGATCCTACTCTAATGATGAAGAGGGAAGGTCGAAAGTTCAACAGAGATAACTTTAAGATATGGAAGGACATAATGAAGATCTACATCAGAAGCATGGGTGCTCAACACTGGAGCTATGTTGAGAATGCTTATGTTATTCCTACTGGTACTCTCACCAATGATCAAAAGAGAGAGATTCGGGAGAATGGGCAAGTCATGGAAGCCCTAATCAACAGTCTATCCGACATTGACTTTATCGATGTTCAGGATAAAGATAATCCCAAAGAAGTATGAAATGCTCTGGAGAATATCTATGGAGGTGATGAGCATGTGAAACAAGCTAAGGAAGAGAAACTTAGGGGAAAGTTTTAAGACATAAGGATGGTTGAAGGAGAGACCATTCAACAATATGGCATAAGAATCAAAACTGTTGTTGGAGACATCAAGAGTGCAGTAGATAAAATAGATGATTCCACTATTGTTAGCAAAGTCTTGAGATCCTTATTACCGGTCTATGCAATAAGGGTTGTTTCTATTCAGGAGTTGAGGTCTATAGACAAGACAAAGGTATCCCTAGACTCCTTCATTGCTAAGCTGACCACATATGAGCCAAATAATTATGATGGCAGCATTTAGAAAACTAAATCAGCCTTTAGAGCATCTGTTGCACCTTCTAGAAAGGGAAAAGAAGCTAGTACCAGCTGTGAACCAAGACAAAGCAAAGAAATGGATGATGAGGAAATCCTGATGGAGTTTGAAGCTCTTCTTGCCAAGAGACTTCCAAAGGGAACTAGTAAATACAGAGGTAAGATCCCTTTGAAATGCTTTTCTTGCAATAGGATAGGACACATTGTTGTAAATTATCCTAATGGTGATAATAAGGTCAAACCGGAGAAGTTCAAGAAGTTCAAAGGAGGAAATGGGAGAAACTATTTTATAGCAGTTGGTGAAGGTGTCACTGATGAGGAATCAAAAGATGAAGAAAGTGAAGACATTGTGTTTGTAGCACTTAAGGAAGATGTGTCAGACAAGAAGGCTCTTGTCTCCCGCTTTGATAATTCCAATGAGTGGATTATTGACAGTGGTTGTTCTCACCACATGACTGGTGATCGGAGTAAGTTTATGTCTCTGGAAGAGTATGATGGTGGTGTGGTCCGATTTGGTAATGATGCACCATGTATGGTAAAAGGCAGAGGGTCCATCTCTCTAAATGGAAAAAGTAGTGTTGATAATGTGTATTGGGTAGAAGGTCTCAGGGACAACCTTTTGAGTGTTGCGCAGCTGAATGATAATGGACTCACTCTGGAATTCAAAGATGGAGTGTGCAAAATAAAAGGAAAGAGTGGTGAACTGATGGCCACCGGTATGCAGACCAAAGGTAACTTATTTCAGTTGAATGCAAATATCAGTACATGTCTAATGGTTAAGTTTGATGATAGCTGGATATGGCGTAGGAGACTCTGCCATGTAAACTTTGATAATATTGTGAAGGCCAGTAAGATAAAGGCAGTTAGAGGATTACCTGTGCTGAGAAAACTGGAGAATCCTTTGTGTAGAGAGTGTCAACTAAGGAAAATTTCTTTCTCAACCTTCAAAGGTAAATCTTTCACTACAGACAATTTACTTGATCTTGTGCACACTAATTTGTGTGGTCCTATGAAAACTAGGAGTATGCAGGGAGATAGGTACTTTATGATTCTCACTGATGACTTCTCAAGAATGATGTGGGTCACATTCTTGAAAGATAAGTCTGAAGCTTTTGGAAATTTCAAAGCTTTTAGAGCACTAGTCAAAAAGGAAAGTGATAAGAGGATTAAGTGCCTAAGAACTAATCAAGGAGGAGAATTCACTTCTGGTGAATTCAACAAGTACTATGAAGAGTACGACATCAAGAGGAAATTGTCTGTGCCCCGGACTCCACAGTAGAATGGCCTTGCAAAAAGGAACAACTAGACTGTAGTTGAAGCAGCTAGAACGATGTTGATTCAAGGGAAGGTTGCTCACACCTTCTGGAGGGAAGCGGTGAGCACTGCAATCTACACCATGAACCGGGTACTCATCAAGAAAGGTAAGGATAAAACACCTTATGAGTATTGGACCAGTAAGACTCCTGTAGTAAGCTACTTTAGAGTGTTTGGTAGCAAATGTTATATCAAGAGGAGTGAACATCAGAGCAAGTTTGATGCAAAATGTGATGAAAGAATATTCCTAGGATATTCCACCAAGAGTAAAGATCTCAAGTGTTTCAACAATAGGACTCAGAGAATTGTTGAAAGTATTAATGTCATATTTGATGAAACCTCTGAGAAACTTGAGGAAACCGACATTGAGCGAGTGGTAGATGAACTGGTTGTAACCTTCTGGGAACCGGTTGCAAAACAGCCTAGTACTAGTAACAGTGCTCCTACATTGGTAGATGTTGATACTGATGAAGATGAGGATGAAGAAGAAAAGCAAGAAGAAACAGCTAAGATCATTCCTAGGTATGTAAAGCTGAATCATGATCCAAAGCAAATCATAGGAGACAAGGATGCAGGAATTCTTACAAGAAGAAAGGTCCGAGAAAATTCTTGCATGATCTTTGAATTCGAGCCTAAAATATTTAAAGAGGCACATAACGATGAAGATTGGACCAAGGCAATGGAAGAGGAACTTGACCAGATAGAAAATAATGGTACATGGTCTTTGGTACCCAGACCTGAGCATAAAAATTTCATTGGCACCAAATGGCTTTTTAGAAATAAGCTGAATGAAGATGGCACAGTGGTAAGAAACAAAGTCAGACTGGTGTGTAAGGGATATGCTCGATAAGAAGGAGAATACTATGGAGAAACCTTTTCTCCCGTAGCTAGATTGGAAGGAGTTTGTATGCTTCTTGCATATGCAACCTTCAAGGGATTCAAAGTATATCAAATGAATGTAAAATCTGCATTTTTGAATGGATTACTTGGAAAGGAGGTGTATATAGAGCAACTAGATGGGTTTGCCCTATCAGAAGATGGTGACATGGTGTGTAGGCTACATAAAGCCTTGTATGGATTGAAGCAGGCACCTAGAGCATGGTATGAACGCTTACACTCCCACCTTGTGAAGATTGGATTTGAAAGAACAAGTGAAGATAGCAATATCTATCTAAAGTCAGAAGGAGATCAAATTTTGATCTGTGAGGTATTTGTTGATGACATAATTTTTGGTGGAGATGACAAGATGAGTCATGATTTTGCAGATGAGATGAAGAAGGAATTTGAGATGTCACTTTCAGGGGAGATTAAGCTCTTCATTGGACTACAGATTCAACAAATGAAAAATGGTATCTTTATCACTCAGTCCAAGTATGTCAAAGAGGTGTTGAAGACCTTTGGCATGGAAGACAGCAAACCGGTTGGTACACCAATGGTAACCGGTTGTAAATTATCAAAAGAGGATGACTCAGCGTTGGTGAATGAGAAGGAATACCGATCAATGATTGGTAAGTTGCACTACATAGTACATAGCAGACCAGACATTGCACATGCAGTAGGCATTACTGCACGGTTCCAGAAAAGTCCAAGAGAATCCCACTAGGTAGCAGTCAAGCGGATTCTTAGATATCTGAAGGGAACTATTGACTATGGATTATGGTATCCATACAATAATGATTTCAACCTGAAAGTGTTTGCAGATGTTGATTGGGCTGGTAATGTGGACGACCGGAAGAGCACAACCAATGGTGCATTCTTTCTTGGTGGTAGATTGGTCTCACGGATGAGTAAGAAGCAGAGTTGTATCTCTCAGTCTACAGCAAAAGTGAAATATGTTGCAGCATTTATGAACTGCACCCAGACAATTTGGATGAAGCATGTATTAAGTGGCTTCAAAGTTCCTGTATCTGAACCGGTAATTATATTTTGTGACAACACAAGTGCAATTAATATTTCCAAGAATCCAGTTTTACATGCTAGAACCAAGCACTTCGAGCTCAAGTATCATTTCTTGAGGGAGAAGGTTCAAAAAAAAGAGGTTGTATTGGAACATGTTTCCAGTAAGGAGCAGTTAGTAGACATATTCACCAAGCCTCTACCGAAGGCTACATTTACCTATTTAAGAGGTGAATTAGGGGTGCTGCCCCTTCAAGAGGTGAACTAAAAGTGTGTGCTCCACATCAGTCAGGTATTGCATTAATAAATCTTTTTCAGGATTGGTGTGTTGAAGGATGCTACCCCTTAGGGGGAGCAGCATAGTGCAACATAGTTGTTTGTGCCTCCACTTTGGCATTGTTGTCAAAGGGGGAGAAGATGTGAAGCAGAGAAGATATCTGCAATATTGGGGAGAAGATGTAAAGCAGAGAGATATCTTTGTATATTGCCATCAATGCCAAAGGGGGAGATTGTTGGCATATGTGCAGAGCTTGATGACATGATGATATTGTATGTTGTCATTGATGTCAATATGTTGAAGTATGAACCGGTACTTTGAAGTAAGAAAATTGGCAAGAGAACCGATATGAT